>NC_140943.1:81761284-82361284 GCF_014529385.1 Adiantum capillus-veneris
TTTCAAAATTCTGCTCTGTCATCCTACGCGTTTTATGCAGATGGGTTTAGAGTGAGGGTTTTGAGTGTAGAAGCTTAGGGACAGGTGTATCCTAGTGAGGGGATGGTGTTCCTTAAGTTTCGTATGAATCTGGCATGATTAGGTTAGTTACCTTTCGTATGTGTGTATGTGGCTAGGTGGTGTAGTTGAGGACAGTGAGGTTCTTGATTGTGGTATAGTTGGTCTTCCAGAGTGTTGTATGTGTAGGATGGTCTCAGTCTGACAAGCTGAAGAGATTTCCTCCGTGTGCCTATCGTGTCATCTGTGTCCTCGATTGACATTATGTTGATCTAGGTAGTGTTTACATGCACTTCATGGGTGTGTGAGTCGCTCTTCCAACATTGGCGCCGCTGCTAGGGACATAAGGACCTAAGTAGGTTTCCTACGAACACTCGTGTGATGGTTGCTTGATTTAGTTTCGGCTAAAGAAAGCGTTTTCTTAAGTGGATCCGGAAGAGGATATTCCACGATCAAGTGGATAGCCAGGAAGCGTGTGTCTTGCCGAGGGTGTGCGACTAGATATGTTTAGTTAGGATCTGTGGATTAGAGTAGTTGTTGGTGGTCGAGTGATTTGTGAGGTGGTAAAAGCATTTACTAGTCTGTGTGTGGCAGTGAAGCGTTTTTCTACTCATAGATGCAAAACCCCATATGATTTGTAGGAGTAGCTTTAGGTAAGTGATCCGATTATGATCTAGATCTATTCAGCACTGAATTATTTGCTAAAGTGCTTGATTGCATTTGAAATCACGGAAAAGTGTGCTTTTGAGGGTAAAAATGTATTAAACAAGCTTTTGTGGATATTTTTGTATGACTGACTGATGTTGTGCATATAAAAGAGCATTTGCAAGGGTTCTGTGAGGAAAACCTGCAATTCTGTAAACATAGACATCTTACGCGTAGGATGTCTCAAGGGGGTTCTGGAGACCAAATTTGAAAATTCTGACTGCACCAGTGGGTTCAGAGGGTAGATTTTACCCCAGTAACATATTGACTTGGGTGTTTTTCCCTATTTTTGTTGACCAAAAGCCAAAAGGCGGAGTTAGAAAACGTAAAATTTCAGAAAAGGCTTAATTGAGTGATTTTTGCATGTTTTTGCAATTGTGAAGTATACTTGCACTTGCTGAGAGCATAAGGAAGCATCAGGGACACTTCAGTCTCAAAAAATCAGCAGTAGACATCCTACGGGTAGGATGTCTACAGGGTGATCTGGTGGAAATTTTAAAAACCTTAGGTTACCAGCGCGTTCAGAAGGTAGGTTTTACCCTATTTTCACCTGGAAAGTGGAAATTTGACCAAATTTTGACAGATCAAATCCAAAAGACGAGAATTGCCAGACATCCTACCCAAATTGTGTCCAAGGCCTAATTTTGAGACCAAACCATAGGATGACTCCAAAGGAATGTTCTAAATGTTGTATTGAGTGCATGTGATAAATTTCATCTCATTTGGGTCAGTGAAGGGAAGATTGAACAGACTTTAGCATTTTTGACTGGAAAAGGCAAGGATAGCCAGTTTTGGGGTCTTTTGACATCCAAATTAAAATCTAAGCATAGCATTGGGTTGCTGACATCAAGGGGAAGCTGTGGCTCAAGTTTGGGGCAATTCTAAGAAATTAGACATCCTACGCGTAGGATGTCTTCACCATGATTTAGCACTCCAAATCAACCTCTGAGCATACCACAGTGATCAGCACCTTAAGGAGAGTCTGTGGTTCAAATTTGGGGCAATTCTGAGCAGTTAGACATCCTACGCGTAGGATGTTTAAGGCATGATTTAGAGGCCAAATTCAAACTGTGGACATAGCAGGGTGTTGTATAGCCTTAGGCAAGCCTCCTAGGCAAATTTGGTCCAGTTTGGAGTTGATTTGACTTAGGAATTCATCAGAACAGACATCAGGCTTTTGGAACAGATTCTTGATCATTTGACCAACCTGTAGGTGTCATAATCAAAAAGTAAAAATAGCTGTGAGTTAAGCACATCAAGGGGAAGCTACAGTGCAAGTTTGAGCTGAAACAGAGCAAAAAGACATCCTACGCGTAGGATGTCTCCAGCTTGATTTAGGACTCCAAACCAACCTATGAGCACACCAGTATGATCAGCACATTAAGGAGAAGCTGGGGTGAAAAGGATGTCTCAAGGCCATTTTTAGGTCCAAAAGAAATTCTGAGCATACCATTGTGTTGCTGGACTTAAGGGGAGTCTTTGGACCAAACTTTGTTAAATTCTGAACATATAGACATCCTACGTGTAGGATGTCTCTAGGCCAGTTTTAGGGTCCAGTTGTACTTTTGACCATACAGGAGTGTTCACAGTGTCACAGAGATCCCAAATCTTCTTTTAAAATTGAATTTGGACTCATTTTGACCAGTCTAAACTGCATGTCACTATTTTGGCCATAACTTTCACAAACGATATCGGATTGGAAAAGTTTTTATATCAAAACGTAGACTGAGAGCGACTCTACAGATCTTAGAGCAAAACATGAACTAAATGTATGCCTACGGCAACCATTTAGTTTGATTTTGAAAAAAACGTCGTTTGAGGTCTCAAAATACATCCGCAAGTTAGGGGTGTCTGAAAGCGACAATTTGCGAGAATTGTGACGAAACGATTGCGGTTTTGGACATAGTTTCGACTTTTCCCTAACCAAAGAACTTGAACACAGTGGACTAAGTCTACTTGAACCAAGAAAAAGCTCTTAAGCCCAGAAATCATGTCTACCCTAGATTCAAACGCAGCTTACACAAGCTTGGAGATCCCTACGATAGAGGAATATCCTCCCACAATGGATCTTCCAAACTTGCAATTGAAAAAGATCCATCTTGTTGAGAGAGTTTGGATGATTGGTCATGAGAGTGAAGGACTATATAGATACATTGACGACAATGAGGTCAATCTTTATAGGTGCTCAGATCCATACCTAGAAGAGATAACGGATTACAAGCTCTTATATGTCTACACATACGGAGTCCACTGTCAATGGAGATCTATAGTTGTCGACAAGTATGGACGAGAATACAGAGTTGTAGAAAGCACAAATCCATAGACTGTACTAGAAAGAGGTGGATATTTGGTCAATGAAGGACCGCAAATGCCTCCACCAAACATGAGAATTCCTATAGGAATTCCAAGAAGAGAGCCACTAGGATTCCCTTCAAGAGCGATAACTAGAGAAGAATTGGGAGAGTCTCTAATTAGACTTGTAGACAATCGACGAGTTAGACCATCCCAAGTCCAAAAATGGGTAAATAGAAAATACTCTGGAGATAAAGATCCGAGAGATCACGTAACAACTTTTAGAAGAGTGATTAGAGCAGAGGAAGTTTCAGATTTTGCGACACAGTTTGCGGGATTTGGATTGACTCTAGAAGATGATGCAGCTACATGGTTTGACTCGGTGGAAAAATGGGATTTTGAGACCCTAGATGAGCTGTTTGAGGATTTTATTGAAGAATTCTCGCCAAAAGGCATTGCTCACAACACGGTCTCGCAAATCCATAGCTTCAAACAGAAAGAGAATGAATCAGTACGCGAAGCATCATTACGGCTCAAGAGATATGTTAAGCTCTGTCCGAGAGCGAAATTACCTAGGTAAGCACGACTGATGCTTATCTTTATCCAGGGAATGAGACATTCGGGCCTTCAGAAGGATCTGCATATGATAAGGAGGATGACGCTAAACGAGTTCATCAAAGAAGCTCTTTATCTAGTGGATAATTGTGAGGCATACAAAGAAAAGGACTTAAAGAGTTAAGGAGATGACACATCCTCTCAGCACAGTGTTTCAAAGATAAGTGAGTCCATTGCCAAGCCAACGACACCTATTGATCAAGAAAAGCTTATCGACGACTTGGTCAAGAGGTTGATTCCTCTTGTAAGGTTTGATTCGGGAGAGCCGAAGTGGTGTGAAATTGAGAGAAAATGGACAAACATATGGGGGAAGAGTGCTATTATAGCATGGAAAATGCTAGGGAGAGTTATGTACAACCTGTTCCAGAAGCACCTACTCCACCTAGATACATTACGGGGAATGCGCCAAGACTAGTAGGAGTTTTAAGGCCACAACTTGTCTTAGGACAACAACCTCCACTACCAGGTGCTAGAATGCCAGTAGACATGAGATACATGCCAATGATGGAAGCATCAAATAAACCAACACCAGTACCAGCTACAATGTGGTATAGCAACCAAAGTGAGTACTACCCTTCGGAGCAACAAAATGTGAGAGAAACACATGGAGTGGTGAGGCCGGTACAACCTCCACCTCCTGGGTTTCAATCGAGAGAAAGAAGGTATGAAATGGACGAAAGGACATTGCGATTCATTGCAAATAGCGGCTTATCTAGGTCAAAGTTTGCTTATAGCCAAGAGGAAATGCTAAAAGAATCTCCTCAACCAGAGACAGATTGTCACAAAAGTCGTGACAACCACTTGGTCAAACAATGTCCTCATACGGAGATCACTGAAGTAAATGACTATTGTCTTGAGTGTGGCATCACTCACTTGATCCCTGATTGCCCGAAAAAACCAAACTAAATCAGGAAAATCACGACAAATGTATCAGGGATTGTTCAGCTCCCTAGTAGCTCAGAAAATGAAAATGCTGTACCAGTTCAAGTAGTTACGAGAGCACAAGCTCAAAAGAAAGCTGATGGGAATCCAGAGACAAAGAACATGGAAAGTGACACGAGTCCAAAGACAGATGATGGACCAAAGACAGACGCACCTAGTTAGAAAACCAAGAGCAAACGAAATAGTTGAAAAGCTAGAAAGACTAGGATAAAAGCACACAGGGAACGAGAGCAAAAATCCCTAGCTGAGAAGCTTACCGAAGTTGAGGAGAAGATAAAACAACATGAGGAAAAGGAGGCACCTTATCTTACACAGATGGTTAAACCTCTAGAAGAACCATCCACGGATGAGGAACCGAGAAGTGCTAGCTCAAGAGGATCTATGTTGGCAGAGAAGGTTAATGAGACATTAGATGCCCTCTTGAAAGCCTACGATGTGAGGCTCAAAAAGAACCAAACCCAAGAACACAGGTGGATGACATATCCCTATGCGGAACTAGAAAAGAAATGGTTTGAAATGTGCCAGAAAATGATTCAAACAGCCCAAGCTTTACTAGAACCACCAGTTGCAAAACCTGAGGATGTGATCCGTGTCATGCCTACACAAGTAATCCCACCAAACCAGGAACTAAAAGAGCTAGATTCTAGTCATGAGCACAGACCAAACCTCAAAGACCCAGCATTAGAACCAAGGATAGTACTGAATACCACGGATAAATCTTCCGAGGGATTTCACCAAGCTATACCTGAGGATTGTAAAGAGATAGATGGTCTTGACGAATTGTGGAAACAAGTCAGAGAGGCCAATGAAGCCGATGACCTAAGAAGACGAGTAGACAAGAGTGGTGATGAACGAGGAGTGTTTCTACCACCAATAGAGTAATTTGAGACTGGATCTCAAATGAATCTAGACGTGCGATCGTATTGGGGAGACAAAGGATCTGTACAATCTATGGATAGTCAACCCCATTCGCTAAGAACACTACCGTCCTACATGGGATAGTACGAGACCAAGTCAGATGTGGTTGCAGTCCCATCACAGAGACTGTCTCCCAATAAAGCCATCGATTCAAAGGGGCTAGTAGATATTCTATCTACCCCAGTCACCTATACAATAATGTTAGCCGAGTTGCTTAGAATAAGACCAAACATGTCGGCTAATGTGGGTAAATGTCTAGAGAAATTTGATGTAAAAACCCCAATGACTCAAATCGAGGAAGGCATCAAAGATCTTGAAATGCCTTAACTAAATACTAGGCCAGTGCCATTAAACAAGGTAGGCGAGTATTACGAGGGAGAAGATGGAAACACCACCCTTCCTGTGGAATTCAATGGTGTAAAAACCATGGCAATCCTTGACAGTGGAGCTGGTGTGTCCATTGCAACCAAAGAGGTTTGGAGAAAATGGGGAAAACCTGCCTTGATATCCACACGAATGACCCTGCAGCTTGCAGACGGACACAAGGAAAAGCCCCTAGGACTACTAGAAAAAGTACTTGTTACTTCTTGTGGCATTGAATATGAACACACTTTTGCTATTGTTGACTTTGGCAAGAAGAACAACTATGACATCATTCTGGGAAGACCATTCATGCGACAACTGAAAATGGTCCAAGATTGGGGTTATGACCATATATACCTGAGACATATGGAAACCATAACCAAGATAAACTTGAGGGACCATAGCTATAGGGATGTGACGAGAACAATGGTTGAGGAGTTTGATTCTGCCACAGTAGCAGGATCAGAACTTCCAGCTTTGTTACGTAAGCCTAAAGAACTATGGATGTGTGGAGCTTCACAATGTGGTAGCTTGAAATGTGAGGAATGTATCCTAGAACGGGTTATAGAGGATATGGACTATATCCCAGAACCATTTCTTGAAGAAGAGTTAGAGCCTTTTGGATGGGAACACATCTTGGCTACTCTGGACGTGTGCGACGTGGAGGATGCTCCCACAACAAAGTTTTGCGATGAAAATGGCTATGATATTGTTCCTTATTTTGCAGTGAGTGTAATCCAGGAAAAAGAAGAGATCCAGACATCAACAAGCTCTCGAAATAAGGAGCAAACAAAGAAATGTGGAGAATCAAAAGATGAAGAAGATGACGAGTTCTATGACTCTGTAGAACACTTTGAGCTTCAAGAAGATCAACGACCGGGGAATCAATGTCATCGCTACACGAATAAAGTGCATCAAAAGTGGATTCCAAAGTCCTCCATGAAGACACAACCACCACAAGCATCGTCATACATGGATCCTAATAAGGATGCAAAGACTCAGCTAGGAGGAATACGACCAGAGCAACGAGCTAACAATGCTCTAATCAATGGGCTAGAAAAGTCCTCCAAGAAACTACCACCCACGAGCAAACAGTCAGTAACTTTCCACTACCATCCAAAAAATCAAGGGAAAGTACAAGAAGACAACCTTACTGAGGATAGTAGTGATAGTGATGAATCTTACGACATCCCCTATCATCAACTCAGGCCATCACTATCACCAACCCCTTCAGCAACAACCATGACAGGTCAAAAGATCAGGACAACAAGTCAAAGCAAAAAATCTCAACAAATCTGGATACCAAAAAGCCAGATCGGCCAAAAACAGATATGGATCAAGAAGACAAAGATCTCTAATGACAAATCACAAGATCCAACACCAAAACAAAAACAAGGAAAGCGTGCACAAACGGGTAAGAATATCACAAAGTCGCAAGCTTTCACAACTCAGGTTTGGGCTCCAAAGAAGTTGATTCAAGCACAAAAAAGTCAGGAATTCATTTGGATTCCAAAACAACCACAGTATCAACTTTCAAAGCCTAAATCCCGTCCCCAACCAAGCGTACAAGGGCTGAAGCAAAGACCATTGTCGACACACACAAAAAGGTGGATCCCAAAGAAGTCTCTTCAAACACAAAAGAAGCACGGGAAAGTATGGGTTCCCAAACGAGCGTCAGCAACAAAACAACCAATAATCGCAAAGAAATGGGTCCAAAAGAAGAACAACAAAACTGCTGTCAGTGCATCGCCGCTTGAATTCTTACAATTCTTCCTACGATTACAGTACAATTAGAAGAGAGCAAGTCGCTTCAATCAAGCAACGATACAGGAGCTTCAAAGACAATTACATTGCTTAGAATAGGAAGCCTCGCCAACAAATGCCAATAAGAAAATTGCTTATACCCACATCTTGCACAACATAAATCTTTTCCATGCATTGACTGTGTATGCATAATAGGGCTACATTACAAGGCCTGCATAGGCACAACTTTTAATTGCCCAAGCACAACACATATCCTTTGCGATATTCTGTCGTAAAGGATGACTCCAAATAGGAAGGGGGGAGGCATTCTGAATGCGGACCTAACATTATGACTATTAGAGGGCAATGTTTTGTGAGATGCATTGAATTTTTGCGTTTTATTGTGATAATTTTTTGACGAAATTTAGAGTATATGTCCTCATAGTAGTGTTACAGAGGAGTATGGGGACAAAATCCATATATGAGCCCCTAGGGACATGTGTATAGTGTACATAGCATTTAGATTTCTATTTGAATGATTTTTCTTTTGTTGAGTTGTTTTAAGATTTTCTTTGTTTATTATTAAAAAAAAAATTCCATAATCCTCTTGAAGAAAAGACTGAAGAGAGGCCTGAGCACTACAAAGAGAAGAAGGTACATGGAAACGATGAAACTTCATGAAGTATGTCTCAGCAGCCACTACAACAGCCGAAGAGCTTGTCACAAAACACTGTCAACAGGCAACCGACAAGTCATACAAGTCAGAGTCGAGTAGCTAAGCCACAAAATGAGTGAGGTGTTAGTCCCAAAGCTTCAAGTAATATTCTCTGTGGTCTAAGCATCTTAGCTATTCTAGGTACTGCTCAAGCTGGAAGAGTTGAGCATATTTATGTTGTGTCGCTCATGCTTGTATAGGTGAGCAAAAGAGTCGAAGTCTAAGTACTTAAGTATGGTGAAGTGAAGGAGAAGGTCCAAAAGACACTCACGTACTGAGCACAGTGAGATACGAGTGGAGAAACTTCTACATCGACAACCCTTCTTGGAAAGGTGGAAGCTATTGAGACATCTTTTGATGTCACATGTGCTACATTTATTCCTCGAAACACCCATCATCTCCTTCTTTCACATTGCATGCTTTTGTTGACAAATTTCTCATATGCATATAGAGTGTCCCATAATTGGCACTTGCATCAGGAACTCTTTCCATGTTTCACCCAAGCACTCACCTTTCATGAACATATACTTCACGTTCAACTGCTCAACTCCAATAAGAGCGTATACCAAAGGCATTTTTTTCCCACCGGGTTTTTTCCCTTTGGTCATACAGGTTTTAGACCCTAATCTAAAGACACCTATCACCATCCTCTTGTACATATTCCTTCTACATCAACAATAAGGAAATGCTACTCAAATCAATTGACAAATGAATTGGAGCACCAATTTCAGATCATAGCATACTTCTCCTCAATGGCGAGTTGAAGAATGGCCTACAATGACAAAGCTGCAGACAACACTAACAACATGATTGCACAGGAACAAAGAAGTCCGCAATGAAGAAGAGCAGACATAAAAGTAATCAGAGGATCTCAAAAGATGAATGGTTATGATGATAGATGTCCGCTCTAATGGATCATAGTTCTTGTTGTGGTTCGACAAAGTTACAAGCAGTGCAACAGATGAAGCCAAAACGACAGTAAAGACCACATCGCCATTGACAATCAGGTCATGTCGGGGACGACATGAACACGGAAGGGGGGAGTGTTGACCGTTGGGTCAACAACAGAACATAGCTCAAGTTTCGTACCAAAGTCTTATCTTTTGCGAGTTATGAAATGCTACCGATTATGGCTATAAATGTCATTTGTAATGAGTAGTTATTCTAGTTTCAGAAGCCGGGGTGCAATGGCACTTCCAGATTGTAAATACAAAGCCATTTGACCCTTTCAACCCCATTTTTGGTTAAACCTAAGGTAGCCTTAGTATATAAGGTACCTAGGTCATTTTGTAAAAGGGGAGACTTTTAATCATAATCAAAACTTTAGCGCTGCCATCTACTGTGTGTAAGAGGCAAAGAGAGTGAGCGTGAGCTTTATCCTCTTGCTACGCCCGGCTCGCTCAACACATTGGAGATCCGACTGCACCATTGCTGTAGGCTCGAGGAGAGCTACGCGACAACGCCAAGCATTCCACGCGAGACGAAGCACACACGTCGACGCATCTACGAGCTATTTGTGGCCTTAAGTGTATCAAACGATGTCTGTTTTCTGCATGCTAGTAGTCTATAGAATCGTGGCGACATAAGCTACGCATAGGTACTCATAAATTTCAGTTTCGAGCACTTTTAAAATTCTACTCTGTCATCCTACGCGTTTTCTGCAGATGGGTTTAGAGTGTAGAAGCTTAGGGACAGGTGTATCCTAGTGAGGGGATGGTGTTCCTTAAGTTTCGTAAGAATCTGGCATGATTAGGTGAGTTACCTTTCGTATGGGTGTATGTGGCTAGGTGGTGTAGTTGAGGGCAGTAAGGTTCTTGATTGTGGTATAGTTGGCCTTCCAGAGTGTTGTATGTGCAGGATGGTCTCAGCCTGAGAAGCTGAAGAGATTTCCTCCGTGTGCCTATCGTGTCATCTGTGTCCTCGATTGACATTATGTTTATCTAGGTAGTGTTTACATGCACTTCATGGGTGTGTGAGTCGCTCCTCCAACACTTTGACATCGCTCTCGCCTTTGGGTTGACTTGGAATTCAAAGGTGAATCTCAAAGTTTGTTAGTGGGATTATACTAAATCGAGTTGAGGCATAGTGTTTTTTCTTTTTAAAACTTAGAAAACTTGCATATGACAAATTATAGGGACAACTTAATTATATTTGAAGGCTTTTACACTCAATTTCTCTATACTTTGTAGGTTTCCTCACCTTCAAATCTATAATTTAGAGATAAACTTTAAAAATCTATAGTTGGGATTACACTAAATTGAGGATTTTTCAAGAATTTGACTGCACTATACATTTTTTTCAAACGTTTTAGAGAAAAATTTACTATATTGGAAGGTTTTTGCACTAAACTTTTGTGCACTTTATAGATTATCTAAACATTAATTTATGTTCTCTAACCTTTGTAGTTTTTTTTTAATGCTCTTAAGAGCTTGATTTAAATTAACTCAAAAAGAGGCGAGCAACTACCTGTATCCCATGCTGAGGCCCTTTGTGCCAAATTTATGGTCTCATTGGCTAAATAGGACCAAGCTTGGGTTATCATGACCAAGGAAATGCTTGATGCAGCAAAACTGGGATCGAAAGGGGGAAAGTGGAAGGGGGTTGTGATGCACGACAAAATTCTCGCCCCGAAGTGGTCTTATCTTAGATCTGGTGGAGTCTCAGGGGAGCTGATGTGGAAGTGCAAAAGTGCAACTGAGGTTTTGGAATGGGGGGAAGTAACTAGATACTTTAAGAACTCCATTTTGCAATGGTCCCCTTGGTTCTCTAAAATATTGGGACCACCGCAAAGCCCCTATTGGATAGAAATGGCCAGGAATGTGAATAATAAGGGGCTTGTTCAACTAGAGCAATTCTGGGATGGCAACCAGAAGTGCTGTAAAATTGATGACTCTTTAGCCAACCAATATCAACTGAATGGCTTTGAGACCTTACTAGTCTACAGGGTGATGAAAGAGCTTGATAAGGTGGTGATGCCAATCTGTGAATCCAACTTGGAATGGGATGCTTGGAGATGGCCCAAGAGTAGCCTCTTCTGGAAACCACACTCTAAAGGCATTTACCATACATCAATGCACGAGGCTAATTGGTATAGCCCCCTCAACAAATTATGGAAGAGGCACTGGACAAAAAAACGGTGGAAGGGAGTCATGGAGAACATCTAGAAGCCAAGGTGGCCTCAGTATATGAAGATATTTCTGTGGAAAGTGATGTGGGGTGCTCTGCCGACAGGCGTAAAGATTCAAGAAAGAGGCATCGGGTCCGATCATTGCTCGGGGTGCAGAATAGCTAGTGAAGACCTAGCCCACCTTTTCATGGGATGCCAGGCAATCAGGGGAATGGATGGGAAAATATGCAAGTGGATTCAAAGGACATGGAAAATTAAGTTCTTCAAGAATGATCTGTTCTTTGGTAGTAACAGGCTGGGAAGTCCTGCTTTTCTCGTCTGCACTCAAGTAATCAGGTACTACTTCTTTCAACATATTTGGCAAGGAAGAAATCGCCGCGTGTTTGAGGGGGATCTAGATGTGGCAAGCTTTTGTGAAATCATACAAGAGAGCAAAGTGACGATCCACATGATCCGAGGCAAACAAGCCTCAGAGGACTGGTCTAGAACAATACATAACATCTTGTAATAAGTAAAGCCTAGGAGTAGTAGTGGTTTCTCTGTCAAATAGAAAAATTTTAATCCTTTGACCCTCAAGGCTCGGTCTGAGCTTGAGTATTGGTGTATATTTGTGATGTTCTTAATACTATCCACTCATAATTGTGAGTTTTGCAAAAACAAAAAAAAAAGAATACATGTAGACCTTGGCACATCTTTTGCACAGGGGTCTCCAACCCATACAACACATTCACACTGTGGCCCAAAACATACCCAAATATTTTTGAAAGTACACTATATTTCTATCCAGGACCTATCTTCTTCTTCTCTCAGCAAGCCACTTCCTCCTACTTGATAAAATCCATTTACAATTAGAGATAAATCTCAAAAAATTTAGATGGGATTATACTAAATCTAAGTTTTTTCCTCCAATCGTGGTGGGTGTCCTAACATTAAAATTAAATCTTACGAGTGCGTGGCCCTTCCTATGGAGAGAGAGAGAGAGAGAGAGAGAGAGAGAGAGAGAGAGAGAGAGAGAGAGAGAGAGAGAGAGAGAGAGAGATAGCCCTTTTCTTGGCACCCAATCCACTCTCTTTCTTTCTTTGCCTTGGTCTCCCCCCCCACCGCCCAAGCCCTTTCCTTATGTCACTTGGCAAGGGCCTCCAAGGTGCATTAGATATAGTTGAGAGACTTTGTAGGTGGAATTATACTAAACTTAGGTTTTGTTTTAGCACTGGGGTACACAATAGATTTTTTCTAATTACTCAATAGTCCATTATCTATACTCTTTATAATGGAGTTTGAGAGAGAGAGAGAGAGAGAGAGAGAGAGAGAGAGAGAGAGAGAGAGAGAGAGAGAGAGAGAGAGAGAGAGAGAGAGATGGATGAAGGAGCCCATTCCATTGTGTGTGTGTGTGTGTGTGTGTGTGTGTGTGTGTGAGTGAGAGAGAGAGAGAGAGAGAGAGAGAGAGATATGTAGGAGCCCATTCCATTGTGGGGACACATTCTTCTCCATGCTCTCTCTCACCCCCCATCAACAACGATGGCACTTCCCTTTACATTAGAGCACTGTGGGGGTTGACGTATTGAGAGATATTTTTCTGCAGGTTATGATGGTGATGTAGTAATTGAAGAAAAAAGCTAAAATGGGTCCTTTTCTTGCAATGGTGAATATAAAAAGACCTTAATTGGGGATGCAAGGCTGCAGAGCATCTTAGCATTGAATGCTTCTCCTATGGCTAGCAATGTTGTTTTAGCTTCTAGGAGCCATTGTCACCATGTACTTTAGCTTCATATATTTGGAGAACTTGTAGATGTTTTACATCTATCCCAAGGTATGTGTGTGTGTGTGTGTGTGTGCGCGTGTGTCATAGAGAGAGAACATAAACTTAAACAACATAGGAACAATCCAAAAAGGGAAATTGGTGTGTGTGTGTGTTGAGAGAGAGAGAGAGAGAGAGAGAGAGAGAGAGAGAGAGAGAGAGAGAGAGAGAGAGAGAGAGAGAGAGAGAGAGAGATTGTTATCTTCCTAGAGTTCCAAGGACTATAGTTTCATCATGGGCACATAGATACACACACACACACACACCTACCTATATATGACTTCGTGTGTGTGTGTGTGTGTGTGTGTGTGTGTGTGTGAGAGAGAGAGAGAGAGAGAGAGAGAGAGAGAGAGAGAGAGAGAGAGAGAGAGAGAGAGAGATCCGATAACCATGCTTTTCTTGGTCGTAGCAACACGAGGGTCACATACTAGTACACAATGAAGAAAATATGTCCAACAAGCGTGTGGGAGCATTTCGCTAACTCATTGTAGCTAAGTTAAATCCATAGGTGCATCTTTTTTTTTTTTTGGTAAAACTCACAATGGTGAGTGAATTATATTAAAAACCACAAAAAAAAATTATCGTGCCATGCTTGTGCTGAGCCATGACAACTCTTAGATGACACTAATACATCGGCTAATCAGGGAGCCACCCCGAGAGCCACCCTGAGGCAATGCAGGGTCCTGATCTATGAGAGTCAGTTAAAGCGGTGTCAATTAACCTGTTCCATTCATCAGAGTTCTCGCGTTTTCCAAGGGCTAGGATCATCCCCTTGCTTTCTTGTATTATCTCTGTTCTATCAAATAAGCGACCATTCCTAGCCTTCCAGACCTATTTGAAGTAGCAAAATCTAACAATTTGTGTTGCAATAAGTAGCTCATCGCTTTTAAATACCTTCCCTCCAAAGAACGGATCGTTTTTATAGAAGCCTATCTTCCACGTCCTTTGCACCCATTTGCATATCTTGCCCACAAGGCCGCTGATCGCAGGGCACTCCTTTAAAAGGTGGGAGAGGTCTTCCCTAGACATTCTGCATTGAGCCATCTATCTGTGCCAATTCCCATAGGAAGAGCCTTTACCCCAGTCGGAAATGCTCCCCACATTAGTTTTTAGAGAAATACCTTCATATCGAGGGGCCACTATGGGCACCAGATGTTCTTGGTGACTTTCTCCCATCTTGACTCTGGCCACTTCATACCCCATTGTTGTTCATTGGAGAGAACCAATCCATCGAAGCCTTTGAGGCTTACAAAAGTTTATATCCTTAGGCCATCGCCATGCTTTCCGCTCCAACTCTCATAGCTAGGTAGGCACCAAGTGTCCATCCGTTCTAGGACTATGCTATTCAGCAGCCTTTCTGTCCCATCAAGGTTGTATTGGAGAACCATTTGGTCAATGCTTTTCCACCAGTTACTGCTAAAATCCATCATAGGTCCAAACATTAGATGCCTTTGTTATTGCTCTTTCTACCAACTGCCCTCCAAAATGGGCTCAGAGATATGCTTCCAACCTTAGCTAGCCACGGGGACCAATTAGATGCAAAGTTGTGGAAATATTTTGTCAATTCTCCCCACCCCAAAGTCTCCGCCGCTCTTTTGCATTTCCTAACAAGCTCGCCCATCCACCCCCGAGCTTCAGGCTATCCCATTGCGGGGTAAGCAATTTGTTGTGTACCTTGAGCCTTTTCCACTATTCACCCTGCAAGGAAACCTTGGCATTGTCCATCATGGCCTTGGTCATAGTAGCCCAAGGTTGTCTTGCTTTGCGAGTGCGGCCACAGACTTAGCAGATTGGGCCCCCATGTGAATACTTGGGTTAAGAATCCCGAGACCACCTTGCTCGATCGGTTTCCCAACTGTTTCCTAGTTAGCCCACTTCTAGGGCATCAAGTGTTTGGTGTTGTTCTTCCATAGGACCCCAGGGGATTCACTCTATATACAAAATGGGACGCCACGTGCAAGCAAAAAACTTTGATAAAATCCCAATATACGACTCATATTGGGGAATATGACCCCCCTATCTACGCTAATACGACAATCAATGCAAAAAACTATCATACCCATATCTTACATATAAAATTTAGGCCTCTTATGTGATCTGACTGAGTAAAACTAGTCAAAGCGTGTGTAGCATACTGACTAGCAACGTACTAAGGAACCACTTCTGTTGATAACTAGTAGATGCACCCTCAATGTGTCATAGTTGTTAGGAAATAAGACGTAGCTAAATAGATAATTGAGTAGATTACTTAATGGAGAGAGACAGATTTACATACACGAGATTATAGAGTAGAGAGAGAGAGAGAGAGAGAGAGAGAGAGAGAGAGAGAGAGAGAGAGAGAGAGAGAGAGAGAGAACACGATATACGTGGTTCACCCAATGTGGGTTACGTCCACGGGAAAGCAGCCACTCAATGGCTTTAGTACTTCAAAACAAGAAGTAGTTTACAAAGGGATTATACCCTTAATGGAGCTCCCGCCTTGCTTCACTCTCACCACCTCACACTCACCTTGTTGCATCAACTTCACACACTATAAAATGTGTGTAGAAATGGCCTCCTTTTATAGGCCAAAAGGGCTGCCCTCTCTCATGAGACGCAGCCATGTGTAGCCGCCCTTGTGTAGATGAGTCCAAATCGGACCCTCCAATCCGCCCATGTGTGGCCGCCCTTGAGAAGACAAGTCCGCTTTTAAATTCGGCCACCGGCCACCGGCCATTGACTTCCAGCCACCGGCCAACTGACAGTTGTTTTCCGACCACTTTCCGGCCGCCATCCGGCCATAATATTCCGACGAAAAGGAATATTCTGGCGAGGAAAAAAAAAAGCATCGGGGGCGAGGCCTCTAAAGTTGCCCCTGATTTTTTACCATGAAAATTTTGGTTTCTAGCGAGTGATTTTCCTTCATGCACGATGGCTTCTCCTCATAATAGGGGCCTTACAAATGTGTGCTTTTACCACAGAAAATTACAAGGGTAAATCAGGCTCCATACTTAACAATCTCCCACTTGGATACTGATCTCCAAACCAAACCTGTGACTGCTTTCCATTCTGGCTTCTTATCCTTGAATGCCGATTGAAGATGAGCAAAAGCTCAACTTCTCCTTGTTGACCACCTTTGTTAACATGTCTACAGGATTTTCACTTGTATGCACCTTTCCTAGCATAAGCTGTCCCTCTTCCAAAAGAGTGCTATGAAGTGATATCTCACCTCAATGTGCTTTGTCCTTGAATGAAAGGCTGAGTTCTTCGCAAGATGGATAGCACTTTGGCTATCACTGTACAAGACACAATTGTCTTGTTTGAATCCAAGCTCTTCTAAGAATCTGTGAAGCCACAGAATTTCTTTGCTTGCCTCCATCATTGCTACATACTCTGCTTCCGTGGTAGAAAGTGAAACCACTTTCTGCAGCTTTGAAGCTCAGCTTGTTGCTGTGCCTCCAACCGTGAACACATAGCCAGTAGTGCTCCTTCGAGTATCTTTGTCACCTGCCATATCTGCATCATCACACCCTTCTAGAAAAATATCAGTTCCTCCAAAATACAAAGCATTTGTTGTTGTCCCTTTTAGATACCTAAGTATCCACTTCACAGCTTGCCAATGCTCTTTACCTGGGTTGTCCATGAACCTACTCACAACTCCCATTGCATGTGCAATGTCTGGCCTTGTCTAGACCATAACATACATTAGAGAACCTACCGCTGCAGCATATGGAACTTTAGACATATAGGCTATCTCCTCTTGTGTCTTTGGACACATATCCTTCTTCGTTAGTTTAAAATGACCAGGCAAAGGTGTAGAAACTGGTTTTCCATTTTGCATTGCAAATATTTCTAGTACCTTCTTGATGTAATCTTCTTGAGATAGCTTTATTGTCTTCTTCATGCTGTCCCTTGATATTTTCATACCAAGTATCCTCTTTGCAGCACCTAAATTTTTCATTGAAAAAGGTTTAGACAGCTCCTCTTTTAGGTCTTTGATGTCCTGCATGTTAGAACTTGCAATCAACATGTCATCAACATACAACATTAGGATGATGAATTTCCCATCTCCCAAATTCTTTATGTAGACGTAGTGATCCGAGTTGCATCTTGTGAATCCATGATCCAACATCCATCGATCAAACTTCAAGTACCATTGTCTTGATGCTTGCTTTAAACCATACAAGCTCTTCTTTAATCTGCAAACCATTTTCTCCTTACCTTTTACTTCATACCCCTTTGGCTGAAGCATGTAGATTTCCTCCTCTAAGTCACCGTGAGGGAATGCCGTATTTACATCCATTTGCTCGAGATTTAGATCATGAGCATCCACAAGGCTTAAGACAAGCCTAATTGAGTTCATTTTTACAACAGGAGAAAATATTTCATTGAAGTCAATACCTTTCTTTTGAGAAAACCCTTTCACCACAAGCTTAGACTTGTACCTTTTATTCCCACCTTCTTCTTCCTTCAGCTTGTACACCCATTTGTTTTGAAGTGCCCGCTTATCTTTAGAAAACTCAACCAACTCCCATGTTTGGTTGCGATGTAGTGAGTCCATATCCACTTGCATGCTCTTCGTCCATTCTTCTTTGGATTCATGTTGCATAACTGCTTCGTATGATTCTGGCTCTCCAGAATATGAGATCAAGAGATAGTTGAAGGAAGGAACAAACCTTTCTAGAGGTCTACTTGCTCTTGTAGATCTTCGGAGAATAGGTTGAGGCTCCTCATTTGGTTGACGTTGTTGCACATTGTCACCGTTTGCAGTCCTTGAGTCTTCACCGTCCTCAAGCTCCATGTACTCATCACCTGTTTCTTTTGTTTGTTTTCTGTCCAAGTAATCTTTGTACATATTTTGTTCGTTAAAAATTACATCCCTACTCCTTAAGATTTTACCATTTTCAGGATTCCATAGGCGATACCCAAAGTCACCTTCTCCATAGCCAATGAAGAAATACTTTTTGGACTTTGCATCTAGCTTTGATCTTAGGCTTCTATCTATATGCATGAAAGCCTCACACCCAAACACTTTGAAAAATGCATAATTCACCGGTTTACCTGTCCATGCCTCTTCTGGAACTCCCCCATCCAATGCCGTTGAGGGTGACCGATTGATTAAGTACACAGACGTACTTACAGCTTCCTCCCAAAGCTCAAGCGGTAGGCCTGCATGTAGCCGCATGCTTCGTGCTCGCTCCATGATTGTCCTGTTCATCCTTTCCAAAATCCCATTTTGTTGAGGTGTCCTTGGGGTTGTCCTTTGCCTCGGAATGCCATTGCTAGCACAAAAGCTTTCAAATGCTTGGCTGCAATATTCACCTCCATTGTCAAATCTGAGGCATTTAACCTTGGTACCTGTTTCATTCTCCACAAAGGCTTTCCACCTTTGAAATATGGAAAATACATCGGATTTATTCTTCATGACATAAACCCATGTTTTTATAGTCGCATCGTCTATGAATGTTACATAGTACAATGAGACACCAAGTGATGGTGTACTTGCAGGACCCCAAACATCAGAATGAACCAACTCAAGTTTTTTATTTTTTCTTTCATTTCTTGATTTTTGAAAATTTACCCTCTTTTGTTTACCATAAACACAATCTTCACAGAACTCTAAGTCCACTTCTTTCAAACCTGGTAGAAGCTTCTTTGTTTGAAGGATTTGCATTCCTTTGACACTCATATGCCCAAGTCGGTAGTGCCACACCGCACTTTCAACTTCTGTAGTTGCTCCACAAGATGAAGGTTGCGTGCTAACAGTACACAAGTAAAGTGTACCGATTTTTTCTCCCTTGGCAACCACCAAAGATCCCTTTGAGATCTTCCACCGTTTGTTTCCGAATGCAATGTTGTGACCTTCATCGTCCAATTGTCCTGTAGAGATCAAATTTTTGCGAAGAGAAGGAACATATGTGCCTAACATCTTTAAGCTTCCATTCATTTCCGTTAGCAGTTTTGACAGAAACTGTACCTTTGCTGAAAATCTCACAAGCTTCATCATCTCCCAAGTATACATACCCAAAATTATCTTTGGTGTAGTCTTGGAAATGTTGCTTATGTGGTGTCGCATGGAATGAAGCCCCCGAATCTACTATCCAGGAATTAGATACATTGTCTAATGAGAGAATTAGAGCATCTTACTCTACTTTACCTGCCACAATTGCCTCCGATGTTGGCTTGTTGTCTTGAGACTTTGTCTCCTTCTTCTTCTTGGACCATCAATCCTTCTTGACGTGGCCCTTCTTGCCGCAGTTTCAACATTCAAGAACTGAATTTGTGCATGACTTGCTCCGCCTTGAGCGATCACGACCCTTTTGGTTTTTGAACCTTTCCTTAGGCCTTCCTCTTGTTTCCACTGATAGTGCAACACTTGATGATTCTCGTGTACTTCTCCTTCGCATTTCCTCGCTTAGGAGAACACCCAAAACATCATCAAACTTAAAAGTATTTGTACCAAAGATAGAATTACTTACAGCTATCACAAGGCTCTCCCAACTATCCGGTAGAGATGATAGTATAAGGAGAGCTCGCACTTCATCATCAAAATTGATTTTCACCGATCGAAGTTGACTTATGTTTGTGTTAAAGTCATTTAGGTGTTCTGCAACTGAACCATTCTCTGCCATCTTTAGATTGAACAAGCGCTTCATAAGAAATACCTTATTGGATGCCGATGGTTTCTCGTAGAAGTCGTCAAGTGACTTCATCAAGTCCTCCGTGGTCTTCATCTCCGAAACATTGAAGGCCACCATTGACGCTGTGAGCGGGATGAAAACACACACATCGCCTCTATAACGACCCGACACACACTCTTGGGAAGATACACACACACACTATGGGGCACCACTCGGCTTACACAACACACCTGGCCGAGACAGGGAACACACCTCTGGAGTGAGAGGAGAGAGACTATCCACTTGCCCACTCCACACAGAGACACACACACACACACACACACAAAAACTCAGCTCAAAAGAGGAGAACTTCTGATGTTTAGATACAAATGAGCTTGGGCCAACACCAATGGGGCAAACAGCTCACACAATATGGGTAAAAGATACCAGATACAATCACAAACTAGAGCAGAAACTTCGCTCATAGGAGAAACTTACACAGAAAAACAGCAGGAAAAGAGTGAGGAGTTTGGCAAAATGGACAGCGCCATCGCGTCCGGAACGGCCCAAAACCCCAGTCTACAATGTCAAAGTGCTCAAATCCGACCTCGGATGAGCAGTTTACGGCCAAAATAGGCTCCAAAATGAGCAAAAACACACCTGCGGCTGTTCCTCCTCTCTTCTCCACGTTTTTTTCTGGTCTTCTCTCTGTTTTTTCAGTTCCCACACTTAGCTTTTTTAGTTGGGCACCCTTGGCCTTTTAGATGACCTCAAACGGACCCCGAACAAGCCAAAAACTGGCCTTGCAGTGCATAGTTGTCACCTTTTTGCATCATTCGCACACCTGGCACTCAGCTTTTTTCCAATAATGCATCTCGCCACCACGTGAAGTGGCCCCAAAAATTGGTCCTAATGATGACCTTTCTGCATAACTCTCACAAGAAAACACCCGCATTGTGTCCGTCCTCATCCGCGTGCAAATATTGACCTCGTTCGCCCTCCTGACGCCACTAGATGCCATCTGACGCACCTGCTGACCTCATGTCGTCGGCCCGCGGATAGCTTCCTCGAGAAGTTTTACACGCTATAAACTCCTCATTATTGTAGAAAAAAACAGTGGTACTGGTAATAATGAAAATCGCTGCACTATGTACATGTTGTCCTACCTGTACACATGTGGGCCCCACGTAACCACCTGGCTCTGGAAAATGGGCAATTCTTTATTTGATGCACCATGCATGTATATGTACATATGCGCAATCCCTTGCTCCAAAAAACTCCTGACATAATTTGCCCACCCCCTAGCGTGCTAGAGCATTCATGCTCAGCAGCAGCACTAGTAGATGCTCATTCCACCTGGATCAAAAGGCCAAAGGCATATCGCCTGATTCACAAGAAGCATCATAACACCACACCTACATTTGTCAACAATCAACCAAAATGCACCATAGGCATATTCAACTAACACATCCGCCCTTTCTGGAGTTCCAAAAGCATAAATATTGCATGCCACATTCAACCCAACCGATAGAGACAACTCAAGTGACTCATCACCTGGCATCTTGGCTTCACCAGCCATAGCAACAACCTGCAAATCATGCACCGAAGTAGCTAAAAGCATTGTGTGAAGGTAAATTTGTTGATATCCAAAGCACAAAAGTATCCCAGCAGCACACATATCCCTAGCATAGGCATCCACATAGCTGAAATTGGACTCATATATGCCAAACCCCTTCTCATCATCATAAGCATACTCATCATCACACATAACTTTATCCACATCATAATCATGGCTATCACCACTATCCATAGCTTCTAGCATGGGTTCATCAGTCTTCAAGAATACAGATCCCTGCTCTAAACCATAATCATGCTCATAAATTGGTTCAATCACTGCACATACATCAAAATATGGCTTCAAAACAGGCTCCACATCCAACAAATCCACAAAATGGCTCTCAAACTTGCCCTCTTCCCTAATTTCCAAGGAACTAGTATCCACAGATACGTGCTCATCATCAATAACCTCAACCTCACACTCACACCCAGAATCACAAGGTACACAAGTAGCCAATGCATCCTCTTCAAGACTTTTCAATCCTGTATCCAAAGCATTACTCACCTCTTTAGGCTCTTCCAGAAACCTGTCAACCTGCAAGACCTCTTTACGCTTCACAATAGACCTTGGGAAGAAACGAGAAACATCATAGGATAGGCTACTTTTCACCTGCTTAGGCTTAACTTCATCTTCCATGCCAAATCCATCTTGCACATGCATACCTGTACTGATACCATGTTCCTCAAGACGCTTAAACTTCCATTCCTTGTGCTTTGCAATGCATACTGCATCTTCAAAAGACTCGGGCCTCTTCAACTCAACCTCAAACTGCAACCAAGGTGACAAACCATCAACAAAAAAACTTTTCTTCAATGAATAAGGGGGGGTCTCATCCTTAAGAGCAACACACCAACGAGTCCATAAATCTATAAAAACTTGTACATAGGCATCAACACCTTGACAAGAACCTTGCTTAAGAGAATTGAGCTCATTCCATACTGCATTTGCATCTTCAAAAACCTGGAAACGCTCTAAAAAAGCTTCTATAAACTTGTCAAGACTCAAACCATAAGAAGAAGCCACTGCTTCTTTAGCTTCCAAATCCATGAACCAAACACGGGCCTCATCTTTCAAAAGCAATCCAAATAGCCTCAAAATCTTGTCCTCATCACACATTTTGTTGCTTATGCATGCCACCTCGACTTGCTCTAGAAATTCTTCCGCATCTTCACCACTTCTTCCATGAAATTCCAGATAAGAGAAAGCCATGGCTACCCAATTTTAATGCTTTAAGAACCTCTTCGAACACACATGCAAGAACCCAAGACTTTTGACTACCCAATCCCCAGAAACTTCAATGGAGCTCAGCTTTAGAAAAGGACAAACACATGCACATCAAATGAGTTTTCATAGTTAATCATCGGAATGACAATAGGCAAAGGACATTCCAGGATCTCTCTCAATCTTCTTGGCCCAAACATAAAGACTATGCGCTGCTGGAAAAAGATCTTCCTGGACACATGAACTTTTATCTGGATTCTCTGAGTTAAATGAAAAGGAGTGAACTGAGGGCCATTTTGATCATCCATTAATGTCAACCATGAAGCTTCCAAGAAGGCACACCTGACTCAACCTCTGATTTTGCCAAAATTTCAGCAGCATAACAGCATAAATGGCTCAAAATACCAAAAAACCAGCCATCATAACTTGGGAAAATTTCGACAGAGTTTCCCCAGAAGTAGAGCAGTAGGAACCCAAAATATAGACTGTCTATGTATGCATAAACTGTCAACAATAGAACCCGAGCATCAAGTAGGACGCACTAGTACATAGCCTATGGCGAGGTCACAAAAAGGGTGCTCCACCTACCTGTATCACCGAAAGGATCTCCACATTTGAGAATCCCCCAGCTCAATAAAAACCTCACGCTATTGACCCTCACACGAAAGCTAATGCAAATCGCGTATAGTCAAGTCTCAGAAATGACTATCTTCCAGACCAAGTCTCAGAAATGGCTGGGACTGCCAAATACAACCAAGTATGGCTCCACAAATGCGTACAATGGCAGTTTCCACAAGTAACGTACAATCCAGCAGACAATGCGCTCAAATAGGCGCCAAGTGATGCATTCCCACAACAACTGCAAGTGACATCACTGCTAGTATATCACTGTACTCCAGCTACCTGTACCTGTGTGAATCACCTGTACCTATACCTGTCCCTGTACCTGTAACCTGTAACCTGTAATCTGCAACCTGTAATCCCGAAGCTCGAAGCAGAAGGTACTCGAAGAAGATCCTCCGTGGGGGCGCCAAAAGAATGTGAGCGGGATGAAAACACACACAACGCCTCTATAACGACCCGACACACACTCTTGGGAAGATACACACACACACTATGGGGCACCACTCGGCTTACACAACACACCTGGCCGAGACAGGGAACACACCTCTGGAGTGAGAGGAGAGAGACTATCCACTTGCCCACTCCACACAGAGACACACACACACACACACACAAAAACTCAGCTCAAAAGAGGAGAACTTCTGATGTTTAGATACAAATGAGCTTGGGCCAACACCAATGGGGCAAACAGCTCACACAATATGGGTAAAAGATACCAGATACAATCACAAACTAGAGCAGAAACTTCGCTCATAGGAGAAACTTACACAGAAAAATAGCAGGAAAAGAGTGAGGAGTTTGGAAAAATGGACAGCGCCATCGCGTCCGGAACGGCCCAAAACCCCAGTCTACAATGTCAAAGTGCTCAAATCCGACCTCGGATGAGCAGTTTACGGCCAAAATAGGCTCCAAAATGAGCAAAAACACACCTGCGGCTGTTCCTCCTCTCTTCTCCACGTTTTTTTCTGGTCTTCTCTCTGTTTTTTCAGTTCCCACACTTAGCTTTTTTAGTTGGGCACCCTTGGCATTTTAGATGACCTCAAACGGACCCCGAACAAGCCAAAAACTGGCCTCGCAGTGCATAGTTGTCACCTTTTTGCATCATTCGCACACCTGGCACTCAGCTTTTTTCCAATAATGTATCTCGCCACCACGTGAAGTGGCCCCAAAAAGTGGTCCTAATGATGACCTTTCTGCATAACTCTCACAAGAAAACACCCGCATTGTGTCCGTCCTCATCCGCGTGAAAATATTGACCTCGTTCGCCCTCCTGACGCCACTAGATGCCATCTGACGCACCTGCTGACCTCATGTCGTCGGCCCGCAGATAGCTTCCTCGAGAAGTTTTACACGCTATAAACTCCTCATTATTGTAGAAAAACACAATGGTACTGGTAATAGTGAAAATCGCTGCACTATGTACATGCTGTCCTACCTGTACACATGTGGGCTCCACGTAACCACCTGGCTCTGGAAAATGGGCAATTCTTTATTTGATGCACCATGCATGTATATGTACATATGCGCAATCCCTTGCTCCAAAAAACTCCTGACAACGCCAAGCTTAATCGGATTGTTCCCAGGGCCTTTCGATCAAGGACAATCCATGCTTCCTTTGCCATTGTTGCGGGCTTCTTTGCAAGACCGCCTAGTGGCAAATAGAGGTCCTTCTGGTAGAGATAGTCTTCAATCTGCACCTTCCAATGTTGGTAGTTTTTGCCGTTGAACTTCTCAATCTTGAGCTTCCCTTCCTCCTCCATAACTCCCACTCAATTCAAGGAATCCTTTCCTTGAGATAATTTAGCTACGAGCAAACCTTGCTCTGATACCAGTTGTTAGAAAATAAGACGTAGCTAAATAGATAATTGAGTAGATTACTTAATGGAGAGAGACAAATTTACATACACGAGATTATAGAGTAGAGAGAGAGAGAGAGAGAGAGAGAGAGAGAGAGAGAGAGTACACACGATTTACGTGGTTCACCCAATGTGGACTATGACCATAGGAAAGCAGCCACTCAATGGCTTTAGTACTTCAAAACAAGAAGTAGTGTACAAAGGGATTATACCCTTAATGGAGCTCCCGCCTTGCTTCACTCTCACCACCTCACACTCACCTTGTTGTATCAACTTCACACACTATAAAATGTGTGTAGAAATGGCCTCCTTTTATAGGCCAAAAGGGCTGCCCTCTCTCATGAGAGGCAGCCATGTGTAGCCGCCCTTGTGTAGATAAGTCCAAATCGGACCCTCCAATCCGCCCATGTGTGGCCGACTTAAGAAGACAAGTCCGCTTTTGAATTCGGCCACCGGCCACCGACCATTGACTTCCGGCCACCGGTCAACCGACGGTTGTTTTCCGACCACTTTCTGGCCGCCGTCCGGCCATAATATTCCAGCGAAAAGAAATATTCTGGTGAGGAAAAAAAAAGTCTCGGGAGCTTCCACCCCCGAGGCCCCTAAAGTTGCCCCTAATTTTTGGCCGTGAAAATTTTGGTTTCGGACGAGTGATTTTCCTTCACACACGATGGTTTCTCCTCATAATAGGGACCTTACAAATGTGCGCTTTTACCACAAAAAATTACAAGGGTAAATAAGGCTCGATACTTAACATCAGTTTGATGTTTCAAACTATGTGCCCATTCAGCCTGCACTTTAGCTACTCTTCTAATTCTGACCCATCTAAATTACTCTAAAAACATGGTTATAAAGTTGTGTTAGGTTCTCCGTGTAAATTTGCATCTATAAAAACTCTTTAAAGCTTTCATCCCTCAACAAATGAACTATAATCACAAAACAAGTGATTAACACAAATCATTGTTAGTTCTTGCATGTATCTTTGTTGCTATTAACTCACAAGTTCAAGGGCAAACTCTTTTGGGAAGCCATAATTTTGAAACACAAAAACTTCCTCTCATTTTCCCTTCTCACTTCTCCCCCCCCAATAAATATGATGGGCCCCCACCCTTATTTTTAATCTTGGGAGATAAATTATGGGGGCCTGCCCCTAACTTATATACTTATGTAACTTTTAACAAAACCCCCCTCCCCTACACGTACGTTGTTGTGTTGTGACACGTACATAGTGGGAACGCATGCTACAAGATCTATCTTGTATTTTTTTTAGATACATAATTATATTTCCTATAGTGTACATATGCATATTTAAGTATAATAATAAGCCTTCTATCTCATCCTATTATTTTCCTCAAGGGTAACATATCCTTACTTTACCATCAAAAAATACTATGGGAAAAGCATCAATAGCTCCGCCTCTTTAACTTGGGGCAAAAAGCATTGATTCTTTATTTCTACTATTTCATTATCATCTCACACCCTAGCTAGATCCTATATCTAGGGTAAACTCCAATATATATATATTCTATGTATTTTTTATACTTTTCTTATATTTCTTTTTAAATAGCTACTAGGAGAGAATCAAATCCTAGTGGGACACTAGGTGGCATGATTTCAAAGATACACTTATTTTAATGCATTATTGCAAGCATGATTACAAAACTTTATCAAGGAGCAATGTCATGCTTTCATATGGAATGAGGTGTCCTTTGGAATTAAATGAAAGTTTAGGCTAAGGAGACCACATGAAGACTTTTGCTGCCATAAATGGACCCTATTTTGATGAATTTTTTACACAAGGTTCCAATCCGAATTGGAAAATGATTTTAAAATGAAAATCGTAGCTAATGAGCTGAAGTTTTTGCCCATATTTTTACTTTTTTTATTTGGAGCCACGGTTGAGGAGATATGATCAAAATACTGGACCCCAGTCTGCCCACATCATGCAGGGGCAGCTCATTTCCAACTTTTCCAATTCCTGTTCACACTAGCTCCTCTCTTCTTGTGTAAACCCTTGGGGGTTCCCTTCACCTATAAAAGGGGACCTTTTCTTCTTTGGAAGGAGCTCAAGCATTCAAGCCATTGATGAGAGGAATTCTTGAGGGAGTGAGTAGTAATGCCTAATTGTACTTAGCCATTAACATAAGCCCAAGCCTACACTTTCTCCTAGAGGGAGACTAGCCATTCTTGAAACAAGCTAACCTTGGAAGATCAACTCTAATCAAAGAAGGTCTTGCACTTGGTGTATCAATCAAAGTGGAATTATCCACTCTTCTTCTCTCTCCCATCAATAATGGTGCCGAAGGGTTTCAAGTAAGATGTGTTCTACATTGATGTTTTCTTGATTTCTTATTGTTTTCATTTTCATCTATAATCCAACATATATATATATATATATATATATATATATATATATATATATATATATATATATATATATATATATATATATATATGTATGTATGTATGTATCTAATCTCATCTCCTTAATCAAACCTATCTCTCTCATTCTTAGTAATTCATTCTCTCTAGGTTCTCTTGCTACAGGTACATCTCTCCCCGCAGTATCCTTATTGCCTACGAGCAAGAATAGGGCTTGGGAGGGAAACTTCTCATCTCTTAACTTCTCTCATATCTACATTTCTCACATACTATCCTAGATGAATAACCCACATGATGATTATTCTATCGCTTTCACTCTGTACGATCTATTAGAATTAACATATGGATTATCCGTAAAATACACTTTCAACAACGTATAGTGTTTCTCTTCGGCCCTGAAAGGCTCAATGAAATACTTCTATCACCAGATCCCATCATACTACCTCTCATAGACTATAATTTTTCTTTTGATGTAAGCGTAGTTATCTTGCTATGAACCAAGAGGATTTGTACACACAATTAATCCCAATCACTAGACAAAATATATATATTATGGTAAGCACAAAACTACAATTCCAAAGAACAATTCGTAGCCTATTTGCTCATCCAAGATTGAATGCTATTAACTCATCCATTAACCCTTTCATATTACCCATGATACGATATGACCATAGCGTTGATGTTTTCATCTTCGTATTGTTTTGACATTCTCTTTTGCGTTCTTTCTTTGTGTGTGTGAGTGCAAGAGAGAAAGAGTGAGTCTTCTTTGATTGCACTTCTTTCCAAACCCTATTCTTCATGGCATCTATGGTTTAACTCCTTCATATAATTTTTGTTGAGTTCTCTCACAAACTCTCACAGCCATAAGCCCGGTGCTTTGCTAGCAAGACCGCAAATTTCTCGACAACGTGAGCGGTAAGTTTTCCATGGTGAATCCCCCGGGAATAGGAATCTTTTTATCGGTTTGGCTAGCTTCAATAGTGGACCATTGAAAGCTATATATGGGAGCATAAATGAGTTGATCACTTTCACTCAACTTTGGAAGGAAGAAGAACATATTCGCATCTGTGCATCTTGTTTCTTATCTTATCCATGACCCAAGTGAATTTTTGCTTATGGTTAACATCTACCCCTAGTGGGGCTCCAAGGTGTCGATACATCTCCCCTCTTGACACTATCTCCCTGGACCACATTGATCGGTCGAATAAGTTGCTCTCTGAGAGAGAGATCAATCTTGATTTTTTGATGCTACACTTAGACCTTGATGCTATGGCGTATGTTTGCACAATCTGTAGAGCCTCTTTGATCACTCGAGGGCAAGCTTTGAGAAATAGAAGTGAGTAGCTCTCTGAGAGAGAGATCAATCTTGATTTTTTGATGCTACACTTAGACCCTGATGCTATGGCGTATGTTTGCACAATCTCCAGAGCCTCTCGAGGGCAATCTTTGAGAAATAGAATTGAGTCATTCGCAAAGAGATCAGTGGATCTTTCTTAATTCGTCTCTTAGTGTATAAGAGCTAATATAATAGGTGAAGGATGGATTTCAAAGAAGCAAGCATTTCACAATTAAATGTTTGATGCTACTCACATTAACATGGAGGTGTTGGTAGGAGAATCCATGCCCATTGGTATGACAAGCCTACCATATTGACGGACTTAGTATATGGGCGTTCACCTAACCAGACACCACATTTCTAATGAATTTGTACTCTGTTATTTTTTCGCGCTAGTGTACCTACATTGTTGTAGATCTTGATTCCAAAGTAGCACGTCGATTCTGTAAGTTGTAGTTCTTTCATGATATCTAAAAAAGCCCATGTGACCCGGTCACTAGCCATTTAGAAAGCCCTAGGTATAAAAGTCAATAACCTTAATGTAAAAGGAGGCTTATCTTTTGCAGGGAAAGTGCTCTACTATATCTATGCTCAAGCGATTTCTCATCTTGGATTTGTAATTGACATAACTTTGAGCTAGTTGTTGCTCTAGAAATTAGGGAGCATGTTAGGGCAATTAAAGATGGGCATGGGAGAAATTGGGAAGAACTCAAAGTAGATTTAAAGGAGGAATATTTCATGGAGGACTAGGAGAGAGTGACCAAAAGGACATTCTTAGAATGGGTAGTCAAGCCAAAGCAATGACTATCAATAACAGAGCTACTTAGGGAATTTGAGCGGCGCTATGCACAACTCACTAGGACAGAAAGGGCCACACTAGATGTAGAGAAGACAGATCTTTTCTTACAAGCTGCAGGTAAAGAGTTTCAAGACAATTTGGAGCTTCTTCTTGAAGATAAAGATGCTGAGCAAGGACTAAAGACCGACTGGAATGAGGTTGAAGGTGCTGTCTCACTCCTTGCCAAATGACAAAGAAGAAGGGACAAGATGGTAGTAAACACTACAAGTCCTTCCACCTCAACTTCTGACAAAATGGTAAAGCCTACTTTTATCGCTCCTAAGTTTGATGAGTCCATGCTAGATGAGCTTGTGAAGGGAATGTGTGACTTGAAGGTGAAGTTTGCAAAGCTTGAAGAAAAAGGCCAACCATCAGGGCCACTTCTTAGGCAAAGACAACAGCCCAAAGAAGGGTTTGTTAATACATGTATTTGGTGTGATAGTACAGACCATGTAAGAAGGGATTGTGATGATTTTAGTGATGCTTTGTCAAAAGATGTTGTCTTTTTTAAGGATGGTAAAATCCACTTAAGAGAGACAGGTCTACCCTTGAGAACTAACTTTGGGAAGGGGGGAATGCAAACCTTAGTTGAAGATATGGCAACCAAGCATGCCACCTCTTCAGTTGAGGAAGCTACTTATGGAGTAAAAATTGAACATTTTTGTGATGAAGAGGTGAGTGACCATCATGGTCAAATTTAGCCAAATGTCATGCAATTAGCTAAAAAGGGAAAGCTTACAAAAGAGATTCTACATGAAGCAGGTGATTGCATACGTCTAGAAACAGGATGGAATGATCCAGTGGACTCATTGTCAGTGCATGCCTACATTACAAAATGCCAACAAAATGAGGCAATTGTAGAAGAGAAGCGCAGACGTGAGAATGCTGATGAAGGACCATCAAAAAGAGCTTCTAGAAGTGGGGAAAGAAGCGATTCAATGCCTTCTCAAACACCCTCAACACAAGGAGCATCTCCACCTGAAGTACTCATGGAGGAGTCTACAACAGGAAAGAAGAAAGAGCCAACGAAAGGTAAGACAAAAGGCCCAACTTATAAATTACAATCTGATATTGAGGTTGCTACAGATTTAAAGAAAGTCTTGGAGGAAAGGATCTTGAATAGCAAGATTGAGTTTACTCTGGGAGAAATTCTTGGCATTGCAAAGCGTGAATTCCATGAGGAGGTCATTGACATCATCAAGAGAAAGAGGCAAACCCTTGCTGAAGTTTCTCGTCCACAGGTTGAAGGGGAAACCTCAAAGACACAAGGGATGCAACTGCAAAATAAGGAGAATGATGGAGCTGTGGTAGGATGCTACCAATCTAGTGGGAGAGTGAAGCAAGTGTATTTCTCAAATGATGATGAAGAAGTTGAAGTTATTCCTAGGAGTTACTATTCACGAAGTCATTGGGCAAGGGCTACTACAGAAACTTTGGTCAAGGTAGGTGATCTTGAAGAGCCATTTGTTGCCTTGATTGACCATGGTTCAGAAATAAACATAATGTCAAAGAGTCTCTACAACAAGTGCAAATGGCCGATGGACACAGATCATGGCTGGATGGTAAAAGTGGCAAACAATTCATCCGGTGAACTGTATGCAGCATGTCCAGGTGTGAAGGTAACAATAGGTGATGTAAAGATTGACCAAAACTTCTTTGTACACGATACATCTTCATATCATCTCATCCTTGGACAACCCTACATTGTGGGAGTTCGAATGGAAACAAAGGTAATGGACGATGGTTCAGCATATGCTAGAATACGTAGCAAAGATGGTAAACGAGCTGTCCAATTTCTCACAGTCTGTGTAAACCATGAAAGAAATCGTGACAACCTCAGAGAACATCCTCTACCAAAGGTAAGCAAAGAGTTTCATGATCATAGAGAAATGATGGGTTTTAGCCAAGTACCATTGTAAAGCGGGATTGCAGTGGTACAGAAAGAAAAAGGGTCTCGCTTGATCCAAAAATAGGTGAAACTTTCTCGATGAGCTCCTTGGTAACAAGGAATGGATCAGTATGTTTTACAAAACTTGAAGATTTGAAGAGATATGAGAGGCAATATGTGCATAATGTACAAATAGGCATGAGAAAGAGTGGGTTGCTAAAGCCTACTGAAAATGTTTTGGGTTTGTGTGAACAAGTTTCTTTTGTAGATACTATGGGTGAGCTTGATGCTATAATGAGGTCTAGTTTGCATCTTGAAAATGAAGTTGTGGAAGTTTGCTCTATGGAAATGTATCAAGTAATAGAAGCCTTTAAAGAAAGCCAAACAGTTGGCCCAGAAGTCCATGTTGAAACTAAATACAAGAGTGTAGCAAAGAAGGTGAAACCAGTAGCTTCACCCTTACCACCCAACAACAAGGAAAAGATTGAACAGGCTTCTTTACAACCAAGTTTGCGGAATCCTAAAAAGATCGGGCATACCTTCACAAAGGAGTCCTTTCAAGAGTTGCAGATTGGTTGCGAGGAGTTTCTAACACAGGAGGAGACAAAGTGCTTCAAAGAAATGCTTTCAAAGCATGGTAAGGATTTTGCATTTGAGCCACATGAGATAGGATGTGTTGATCCTTATATTGTAGCTCCTATGGTAATTTTCACAATACCTCATGTGCCTTGGAATCTGCGGCCTATTCCGGTTCCAAAGGCTCATTTGCCAAAGTTAGTGGAGCTACTGAATGAGAAAATCAAAATGGGAATCTTGGAGCCTTCTTGTGCTCCATACTCAAACAGGTGGTTCACAGTTCCAAAGAAGAATGGTTCTCTACGCTTCATCCAAGATATGCAACCAGTGAACAAGGTGACAATTAGAAATGTAGGTACAGGTCCAATTGTGGATGAAGTTGCAGAGGCGTTTGCAGGGAGGGCAATCTACTCAATGGGGGATCTCTACTCAGGGTATGATCAATTTCAGCTTGCAATCGAAAGCAGAGACTTGACAACCATGAGGACACCTTTGGGTTTGGTACGGATGTGTACCTTGCCACAGGGAGCAACCAACTCGGTTGCGCATATGATGAATGGGATGAATAAGGTCTTACGTGACTTTATTCCTCAAATCACAATGCCTTTCATTGATGATTTGCCTATCAAAGGATGTGAAGAAAGTGACAAAGATGAAGCTTTGGATATCAAGGGATGTCGCAGGTTTATGGTAAATCACATAAATGATTGTGATAAAATTTTGTCTAGGTTGGAAGAAGTGAATCTTACATTGTCAGGGAAAAAGTCTATGTTTGGTGTCAAAGAAGTGCTCATTGTGGGGCACATGTGTGGGCCATATGGTAGGAAACCTTGTCCATCAAAGGTAGATGCCATCCAAAGAATGAAAGAAACATGCACTAGCATCACTGAGGTTAGAAGGTTTCTGGGAGCATGTGTCTTCTATGTTATTTGGATTCCACATTATGCACATGTAGTTGATCCTCTTTATCAGCTGCTTAGAAAGAATCAAAAGTTTAAATGGACAGAAGCACATGTAAAATCCATGAAAAAGCTAAAGGAGTTACTCCAGTCAGCAACGACTTTGAGAAAGGTAGACTATGAGTGTCAAAGGTCAGTGATTGTGATAGTAGATACCAGTCCTACAGGGATTGGATGGGCAATAGGGCAAGATGACAAAGAAGGACACAGGTATGTGGTAAGATTTGGAGCAAAGGTACTAAGTGCTCGCCAAAGAAACTATCCACAGATAAAGAGAGAGTTATGGGGTATGGTTACAGCCTTGAAAAGTGGGAAAGAGTACCTAATTGGTGCATGTGTGGTTGTAGAAACAGATTGTCTACCACTTCTTGGGATGATTACAAGCTGCTCAACACCAGACATTGCTATGTTGCGGTGGATTGCCTACATTAAGTCCTTAAATCCCGAGTTTAAGCACATTGCAGGTAAAGACAATACAGTGGCAGATATGCTATCAAGGGCAAGGTATGAAGATGAGTCACACATGATTGATGAGGGAGATGATGTAGGCACAAAATTCTATTCTATCTCTCATGTCAAAGGTAACAATGTCTGCATGACTAATTCACTTGAATTGTTCTTGAAAGATCTTTATGAAGATGATTGGCTTTCTATTGGAAGGTACTTGAGTACTCTAACAAAACAAGATGATTGGTCTGAACAAGAATTCAAGAGGATACGCAGGAAAGCATATGGGTACTTTTTAAGGGATGGTTACTTGTGGAAGCATCCTAAACAAAAGGGTGCTACACCACAACAGGTTATATGTAAAAAAAGAGACTCAAGTAAAGCTCATGCAAGAGTTTCATGAGAGTCTATGGGCTGGACACAGGGGTGTGTGGGCAACCTTCTCCAAGTTGAAAGAAAAATACTGGTGGAAGGGCATGTATAAAGATGTATCTCAGTTTGTAGAGTCATGTGTAACTTGTCAAATGTATTCAAATGTTCGACATCGTGATGGATTGCACCCTACATATCCACTAGCCATGCACTATAAATGGGTTGTGGATCTAGTCACGATGCCTTTAGGACTCTGGCAGATGAGATACTTGGTTCTTGCACGAGAGGACCTAACTAACCAGGTTGAAGGAAGAGCATTAAGAGCTAAGACCACAGAAGCTGTGTGCAAATTCCTTCTTGATGAGGTGATTTGCCGTTATGGTTGTGTGGGAAAAATCACTGCAGATCGAGGTGAATTGGATGCCGAAGAAGCAAGGGAGTTCTTTTCTAGATTAGGGATCAAGCTTTCTCTTACTACAGCTTACAACCCTGAAGGCAATGGAAAGAGTGAAAGAGGGCATCCTCCTATCATCAAAGCTTTGGCCAAGGCTTGCGAAGGAAGAGTTGGTGAGTGGCCAAAATTGTTACCATATGCTTTATGGGCTGATCGTACAACACATAGCTCAGTAACTGGCTACATGCCTGCGGAGCTAATGCATGGTCAAAAGCCAGTGATGCCGATTGAGGATACAATTCCCACATGGAATGTACTACCTTGGCAAGAGGGGCTTAGTAGGGAAGATCTCCTTGCACTGCGTATAAGGCAGCTAGAGAGAAGACCTAGAGACATTGAAGCTGCAAAAGAACGACTCAAAAATGCAAGGTTGAAAAACAAGGACTATTTTGATAAGCGACATCGACTCAGGAGCAAAGCAATTGACAAAGGTGACTGGGTTTTAGTGTATGATAGTAGCCTTGATAACCAGCACACAGTCATGCGTAAGTTCTCAAAAAGATGGTTTGCACCGTATGTTGTAAAGCATGTGCATGAAAATGCTACTTACAGCTTGTCTGAACTAGATGGTACAGAAGTAAAGATTCCCATTGCAGGAAAAATGATTAAAATGTTTAAGAGAAGAGGAGACAATGATCTAGAAGATATGGATGAGGAAGAAGAGAAAAACATAGGTGAAGATCAAAGTGAACATGAAGCTCTGGAATCATCCAGTGAAGAAGAAGACAAGGAAGATGTACAAGAGGTCTAATCTTCGAAGAGACAATGTGGCACATACCGGAGGATGTGCAGGTTTAGAGGGGGTGGATGTCGTGCTGTGACACGTACATAGTGGGAACGCATGCTACAAGATCTATCTTGTATTTTTTTAGATACATAATTATATTTCCTATAGTGTACATATGCATATTTAAGGATAATAATAAGCCTTCTATCTCATTCTATTATTTTCCTCAAGGGTAACATATCCTTACTTTACCATCAAAAAATACTATGGGAAAAGCATCAATAGCTCCGCCTCTTTAACTTGGGGCAAAAAGCATTGATTCTTTATTTCTACTATTTCATTATCATCTCACACCCTAGCTAGATCCTATATCTAGGGTAAACTCCAATATATATATATATTCTATGTATTTTTTATACTTTTCTTATATTTCTTTTTAAATAGCTACTAGGAGAGAATCAAATCCTAGTGGGACACTAGGTGGCATGATTTCAAAGATACACTTATTTTAATGCATTATTGCAAGCATGATTACAAAACTTTATCAAGGAGCAATGTCATGCTTTCATATGGCATGAGGTGCCCTTTGGAATTAAATGAAAGTCTAGGCTAAGGAGACTACATGAAGACTTTTGCTGCCATAAATGGACCCTATTTTGATGAATTTTTTACACAAGGTTCCAATCCGAATTGGAAAACGATTTTAAAATGAAAATCGTAGCTAATGAGCTGAAGTTTTTGCCCATATTTTTACTTTTTTTATTTGGAGCCACGGTTGAGGAGATATGATCAAAATACTGGTGGACCCCAGTCTGCCCACATCATGCAGGGGCAGCTCATTTCCAACTTTTCCAATTCTTGTTCACACTGGCTCCTCTCTTCTTGTGTAAACCCTTGGGGGTTCCCTTCACCTATAAAAGGGGACCTATTCTTCCTTGTAAGGAACTCAAGCATTCAAGCCATTGATGAGAGGAATTCTTGAGGGAGTGAGAATGCCTAATTGTACTTAGCCATTAACATAAGCCCAAGCCTACACTTTCTCCTAGACGGAGACTAGCCAATCTTGCAACAAGCTAACCTTGGAAGATCAACTCTAGTCAAAGAAGGTCTTGCACTTGGTGTATCAATCAAAGTGGAATTATCCACTCTTCTTCTCTCTCCCATCAATAATGGTGCTGAAGGGTTTCAAGTAAGATGTGTTCTACATTGATGTTTTCTTGATTTCTTATTGTTTTCATTTTCATCTCTAATCCAACATATATATATATATATATATATATATATATATATATATATATATATATATATATATATATATATATATATATATATATATATAATAATATATATATATATATATATATGTATGTATGTATGTATCTAATCTCATCTCCTTAATCAAACCTATCTCTCTCATTCTTAGTAATTCATTCTCTCTAGGTTCTCTTGCTATAGGTACATCTCTCCCCGTAGTATCCTTATTGCCTACGGGCAAGAATAGGGCTTGGGAGGGAAACTTCTCATCTCTTCACTTCTCTCATATCTACATTTCTGACATACTATCCTAGATGAATAACCCACATGATGATCATTTCTATCGCTTTCACTCTGTACGATCTATTAGAATTAACGTATGGATTAGCCATAAAATACACTTTCAACAACGTATTGTGTTTCTCTTCGGCCCTGAAAGGCTCAATGAAATACTTCTATCACCAGATCCCATCATACTACCTCTCATAGACTATAATTTTTCTTTTGATGTAAGCGTAGTTATCTTGCTATGAACCAAGAGGATTTGTACACACAGTTAATCCCAATCACTAGACAAAATATATATATTATGGTAAGCACAAAACTACAATTCCAAAGAACAATTCATAGTCTATTTGGTCAGCCAAGATTGAATGCCATTAACTCATCCATTAACCCTTTCAGATTACCCATGATACGATATGACCATAGCCTTGATGTTTTCATCTTCGTATTGTTTTGACATTCTCTTTTGTGTTCTCTCTTTGTGTGTGTGAGTGCAAGAGAGAAAGAGTGAGTCTTCTTTGATTGCACTTCTTTCCAAACCCTATTCTTCATGGCATCTATGGTTTAACTCCTTCATATAGTTTTTGTTGAGTTCTCTCACAAACTCTCACAGCCATAAGCCCGGTGCTTTCCTGGCAAGACCGCAAATTTCTCGACAACGTGAGCGGTAAGTTTTCCATGGTGAATCCCCCGGGAATAGGAATATTTTTATCGGTTTGGCTAGCTTCAATAGTGGACCATTGAAAGCTATATATGGGAGCATAAATGAGTTGATCACTTTCACTCAACTTTGGAAGGAAGAAGAACATATTCACATCTGTGCATCTTGTTTCTTATCTTATCCATGACCCAAGTGAATTTTTGCTTATGGTTAACATCTACCCCTAGTGGGGCTCCAAGGTGTCGAAACATCTCCCCTGTTGACACTATCTCCCTGGACCACATTGATCGGTCGAATAAGTTGCTCTCTGAGAGAGAGATCAATCTTGATTTTTTGATGCTACACTTAGACCTTGATGCTATGGCGTATGTTTGCACAATCTGTAGAGCCTCTTTGATCACTCGAGGGCAAGCTTTGAGAAATAGAAGTGAGTAGCTCTCTGAGAGAGAGATCAATCTTGATTTTTTGATGCTACACTTAGACCCTGATGCTATGGCGTATGTTTGCACAATCTCCAGAGCCTCTCGAGGGCAATCTTTGAGAAATAGAATTGAGTCATTCACAAAGAGATCAGTGGATCCTTCTTAATTCGTCTCTTAGTGCATAAGAGCTAATATAGTAGGTGAAGGATGGATTTCAAAGAAGCAAGCATTCCACAATTAAATGTTTGATGCTACTCACATTAACATGGAGGTGTTGGTAGGAGAATCCATGCCCATTGGTATGACAAGCCTACCATATTGACGGACTTAGTATATGGGCATTCACCTAACCAGACACCACATTTCTAATGAATTTGTACTCTGTTATTTTTTCGCGCTAGTGTACCTACATTGTTGTAGATCTTGATTCCAAAGTAGCACGTCGATTCTGTGAGTTGTAATTCTTTCATGATATCTAAAAAATCCCATGTGACCCGGCCACTAGCCATTTAGAAAGCCCTAGGTATAAAAGTCAAACCTTAATGTAAAAGGAGGCTTATCTTTTGCAGGGAAAGTGCTCTACTATATCTATGCTCAAGCGATTTCTCATCTTGGATTTGTAATTGACATAACGAATGATTGGGTAATTTGTTTTCAATTCTGAAACTTGCATTGTGTTCCTCTTTCCATGATCTTTCATTCAAGTGTAGGCATTGTTAGTTCTTTTGTGGTTCGCAATCATGCGTTAATGAGCTTAATCTTGAGTATTGAGTGCTGAAATCACTATTTTTTGATGTTTTGACCATAGGAGTGTGTTCCTAAAACATAGGACGACCTTTCTAGATAGTTCTATTGCAGTTTTTAGGATCTTGATAATGATGGATCGTGACTTTATTACCTTGTTGGATTGCGACCAAATTTGGTAGGATAACCCCCCTTATACCTATTGAGTACCTATTAGACCTTCTCCTAGAGTTTCATTTCATTTTGAGTTCGTTCTAGTGTCGAAATGGCGTGATTACTTAGAGCAGTGAGAAAGAAACAAAAACCATTGAGTGATGATTTGCTTATTGAGTTTATGTGTTTCATTATTAGGTTCATTTCTTGAGGACATACAACCTCAAAGAGTCTCTGTGTCCCAATCAAGATATGTTATGTTAGTGCCAGATACCTATGTTACAGACATCCGTCAAGGCAACCTGCTAACATTGGCACCGTTGTCGAGAGATGATCCTTAGATGGTGAGTGGCCTAGTGCATATTTGGAGTGTTCTTTTTCAAAGATTTGTCTTTCCATTCCATTTACACTTTAGCAGTGAAGTAGCTAGACACGGGGATTAGTGAATGGTAGTGTCTAGAAGTTGGGGACTTGCTAGATCTATTCTCAAGAGGTAAAGAGAGTTGTGAGTGAGATACCCAAAAGCATTTCATACTTCCATTTTCTCATTACTTTCAGAGTGATGTTTCGTTTTCCTTTTTTACTTTTAATTTATATCATTTTGTTTGTTTTTCTTCCTAGTTTCATTTCAACACATAGCAGTAGGGTAGGTAGAAACCACTACCATCAAATTGGGCTAAAAAGATCAAGGCAAAAAGGGCTAAAAATCATATTTTTGTGAAAACGATCATAAACTGTGAAAAATTGAAGATTTGATGATCAGATCTCAAAAGCTGATTCAAACAAAAAAATAAGTGCAAAAAGGGGATAACCAAACCACAAAGAATAAATCTAGAAAGCTCCATGCAATTTGGTGTAGAAACATGGATCACGATCCATGTCCCCCAGTGGAAGTTTGAGCAAAAACTGATACCATTAGGTCCAATGTGGTTTCACATCAATGAATATACACTCTTGGTGAGAAATTGACACTGAAAACTCACTCAAATTAAGAAATTGGGCAAAAGACACAAAAAACTTAGAAATTGACCAAAATTTGAGGCTTTCAAACTTTTTGAGATCCAAATCCAAAAATAAGTGAAAATCTTACATTTATAGAGTGCAAGCATACAATTGACCAAATTTCATGTTTAGATGTGGTCAAACATGGATCGCAATCCCTGTACCTTTTGATCATCTAGAGCCAAGATTTGAGGGTAGATAGCTAACACCATCTGGAACAACTTTCCCAAAAGGCACAATAGCAAAAAATTGTAAAGAGTTGGTTAAAATAGCCAAACATCAGAAACTAGTCAAAAAGCGTAGTGTAGACATAAGAATTTACTTTTGATTGATAAAGAGTTTCCAAATCCAAAACTAAGTGGTGGAATAGACTATTGACACTACAAGTAATCAACAGGCCAAACTTGGGATCCAGATTTGATGGAACATGGATCGTGATCCATGTAGCTCATTGTGATTTTTGGTTGAGATTTGACCAGTAGGTAGCTGAAACCTAGACAAACATTTTTCCCAAAAAAACTATACCAACCTATGTCAAAGACCACTGTGAACAAAACTTCCAAAAGAGGGTTGCTACAAAATTTCAAAAAGGGGGTCAAAAAGGCCAAAAACACTTCAAGACCAAAAACCACCAAATAGACCCACGGATTGACTTTTACTTGACTTATGAAGTCCAAACCACACAAAAACCATATAGCTAGCATCAGGGGACAAGGCAAGTTGTGTGTCAAGTTCCATCACCATCTGCCACCACAAAGGTACATGGATGGCGATCCATGTTCCTTTGTCATAGAATGAGAACAAGATTGTATCATAGATAGAGCAGGTCATAAGGAGTCTAGTGGTCTTTTCAAAACCAAATTTAGACATCAACACCCTAGTTAAAATCCCAAGATTGCCAAGTACTCAGACAAAGTACAAAACCTGACCTAATTTTCAATCTAGAGGTCTAAAAAAGAATAAAATTGATACCTTAGCATCTACTAGTCATGCTCATCCTAATGGTACCAAGAAAAGGGGCCTCCAAAAATGGATCAGGATCCATGTATCTATGCTGACATCTTGACCTGAAATTTTCTAGATCAATAGTGCACACATAAGAAAACATATCCCTAAGTCTAGTTTTGGAAAAAAAAAAAGAGCAAAATTGGGTCAAAAGATATCAAAACACGTGACAGACTGAAACCCGCAAAGCAGACCAAGTGTTGAGAATTTGACCTAGCAAAAACAATCCAAGTTCAAAAAGATTCAAGATATAGCTTGTAGACTAGTGTCCAACAAGCTCCCCAAAGATCAAGTCCAAATGTGGTTGAACATGGATCTCGATCCCTGTAGGGCCCAACATCAAAACTTGGTGATTGGCACAGAGTCTACATATAACTTTGTCTAGCTACTATCAGAAATTGGAGTCAAAAATTGACAGAGGGACATAAATTGCGATCCATGTACCTCTTCATAGTGGGGATATCTAACTTAATGAGCCTAAAGACATACTTGAGTATACCTCAAATCTCAAGTTTGAGCTAAATATACTTCTAGAGACCAAGATACAAGCTAGAGTTCTTGTGTCCTGGTCCTATGACTGTTTTGAGTGTTGTTTTAAGTGAAATTCACCAAAATTACTCTAACTTTTGATACACAACTCCAAATTGAGTCAAGTATAGCTAGAAAGAAATATTTTGAGCAATATGACAAATTTTAAAGGTGAATTTTTCCATATTTTTTGATTCCAAACTTTTAGGGTATCCAAAGGAAATTTCCAAAGACCAAAGGATTACAAAGACCTGTCTTTTGAGAGACCCTACCAGGGATCCAAAGGGATAGGTTTCACTAAGCCAAGTTAAAATTGTCCAAGACTATCCTAAAAGGTTTTGAGTGAGCCTTAACGATGAAAACCATTGACCACCAGGGTTTTCTACTCCACTCAAGGACATGCAAACCGCAAGAAATGCTGCAATACCTTCGACAAATGGGATTGGGAGAATACCTAGAGGAGAGGCATTCGTTGATCAACAAACCAAATGTGAGATTCATCAAAACCAATGAAGCCATGAGAGTTCTAATGGATTACACTAATGAGTGCTTGTATAGCCTCACAAACGAGGATCTAACATATCTTCTACAAGTGTATAACCCTATGCTAGAGTGTTGACATTCCATAGGAACATTTCACATATACAGATTCCCAAGGAGTGCAAGTTTTGATGGTAAATAAGTACATACGAGAGTATAGAGTTGTTGATCCAGTTAACCTAGTGAAATATACATAGGAGGGTACTCCAATCTCTACTTACTTTCAACCAAAAACAATTCTAGAGCACATATCAGAGAGGATTCCACCAGGATTTTCTCCAAGATGAGAAGAGAGAGTGAGAGACATCTTTGCAAGAGACCAAGAACTAGTTAGGTTGGTTAATAAACCACAACAAATGAGACTATCTCAAGTGGACACATGCATCAAGACAAAGTACAGTGGGTTAGGGGATCCACATGCTCATATCTCACTCTTCAAACAAGTTTTGAGAGCTAAACAAATTGAAGATTTCCATAGTATGTATGAGGGATTTGGGGTGACATTGGAAGTAATGGTCTTGACATGGTTCCAACCACTAAACAAAGATTGTTTTCCAAATATAACACAACTCTTGCACGAATTCACGGAGGAGTTCTCTAAAAGGGGGATCAAGCACAACATGGTGTCACAAATCCATGCTTTTAAAAAAAAAGAATTAGAAAGTGAAGGAATCTTTGCTTCTCTTCAAATAGTACATAGAGAGATGTCTTGTGAAATATCTACCAGTTCTCTTCATAGAGGGCTTAAGGAACGAGACTCTAAAAAAGGACCTACATTTGAAAGCATACACGAGATTTGAGAAAGTCACTAGAGAAGCTATCTAATTGACAATTACAAGGCCTATGGAGAGGCGATTGAAACTATAGGTAACGTGACTAGTAGTGCCTCTTCTCCAAAGACTGAATCCACAACAAAACAAGATGTTCAAACTCCTACAGTGCCAAGCATTGATCAAGTGGTCGAGAAGGTGATTAGAAGAATAAACCAAGGCTACAAATAGAACCTGAATGCAACCCATGAGAAGGTGTGATACTTGTGGAGGGATCATCCTACCCCATGGTGAAATGCTCAGCTGAAGCCGCAACGTGCGCTAGGACAATTGTCTTTTTTGAATGATGGTAGAGTAGTAGTCAACTACTCTCAACTAGCTTATGTGCCACAATCCATGAAAAATCAATATTCTATGGACAAGAATATGCTCATGTTCATAGCCAATCAAGAGTATGGATCAAAGACCATTCTTACCAAGCAAGAACAACCAACGGTTGGATCACCAACTATGCAACCATGCTACAAGTGTGGAGGCAATCATTGGCCCAGAAATTGTCCCCATCAAGCAAAAAATGTAGAAATATTTGGATACTATCCAGAATGTGTTGTTACACACTTGATTCTTGATTGTCCAAAACACCCAACAACAAGGGGAAAGCAAGAATGAATGCTGTAGGAGTGATACCTTCTTCAAGCGGATTTGAGATAGAACCAACGGTTCCTATACATGCGGTGACTTGAGATCAGGCTCAAGAAGCTATGAAAAACAAACTGACCAAGGAACCCATATTACCTATTCAAATAGAAACCGAGAACATATCAGTGAGGACTCAAAGAAAATCTTGAAAAGTTGAATGAAACATAATATAAGAAAAAGGACTGAAAGAGAAAACCATGTAAGAAAGTTGAGCTGCAACAAACCAAAGAGCAACTGAATAAGAAAAGGAAAACAAGGAAGAAACAAAAAAAGAGAAACCATTCAAAAGTTCATTGGAAGGTTCAATCTTGATAGATAATTTAATGAGAAATCCGATGCCATTTTTTTTTCCCAAAAAAAAGATCCTTCTATTAGTTAATGAAAAATGCCCATAGGGCTACATCCACCTCTGCAGGAGAGGGCTACAACAAGCATGATGGGGAGACTCTCCCAATGAAAAAATAGCATATATACAATGAGGTTAAATCAAGAGATGGGAGGAGGGAAAAGCCACACAGGTGGATAGTAGTGCCATCTGAGTACCCCCTGGACAATGGTGTAGAAAGGCCCAGGGTGCCAGAGTCGAAGGAAAGCCTCACGGCACTCCCGCATGCGGTCGGAGCTGCCCTGTAGTCCCTCGAGCTGTCCTTTGAGAGTATGGATCAGCTCTAGACAAAAGTCATGAACAGTCTCTGCTGGTGGCACAGGGCGAGCCTCAAAGATGCGGAAACAGCGGGCCCGCTAGTTGAACCAGAGAGCTAGGCCGCTGATGAGCTCCCAACACTCCTCTCTCTCACTGCACCACTCCTGTGGAGTAAGATCTGTATAGCAAGTTGGAGTGTAGGTCGCCCCGCCTGCATCACTATCATCCTGCTGGTGGAAGATAGCTCAAACTGAAGTGCCGGGCCCGTGAGGGTGGACCAAGCCGCTGCCCCCCAAGTGTACTGTCGAGCCGTGGAGAGGGCAGGCATCAACCGAAGAACTCATAGACACACCTGCTGGGCCGAAGGACAGTCCCAAAGACAGTGACGCTGACTCTCCACCAACTGGTCACAGGCTGCACATGCGACCGAGAGACCACTATGCACAAGCCAACTCCCTACTGCTGTGGCTCTGTGTGCAACCAGCCCACTGGAACAAAGTGACGCGCCTCGGCTGCCTGGAGTCCCACAGCCTTTGCCAAAAAGCTGCCAAGAACTCGACTGTGAGGCCCTCCTCTTGCCAATGACGTTCTGCAGCGGGGTGGGCCTCTCTCTATGCTGCAAGTATATGACGTCCAAGCCGAACAGTGTACTGAAAAAAGGGGACTCCTGGGAGGTCTGTAGAAGAGAAGGGGTCCCTCCATAGCCACTCACCAGGATCCCACTGTAATCGTGCCAATGGACAGCACTCCCAAGCCCATAGCCTCCAGTGCTCTGTCTCAAGAGCTGTTGGGTCAGGGTCTATGACGCAAGTCCTCCCACACATGCCCACAACTCAGATCCTCTGGAAACAGCACTCTGCTACCTGCAGGGCCTCTACTGCAACTCGCTGTAATCGTCCCCCACCCTGAAGCTCGAAGAACAGGGCTGTGACAGTCTGTGAGCAAGCCCTGATTGAAATGAGAACCTCCAGTCGTGTGAAGGCTCCCATCCACCGGGGTGCTACTGGCTCGAGAGGTGTGAGCCACCCAGCTAGAACTGACTCTGAGATGTCCTGACACATGCTCTGCACCCCTCTCATGCCCTGTAGCTGGACAGCCTGCACCTCCTCTGAAAAACCTATGAACTCTAGCCAGTCACCTAGAGAGCGCGCTGGACCTGCTGCCATGGGACCCCAAGAAACATGAGGCCGACTCCCAACCAAGTGGCCTCTCTGAGTGCTAACCATGGGGTTCCAGACGAGGGGATGTCATATAGGCGCTCCTCTGTGCACGTTGGCCGTCTCTGCTCTAGGCCACGCCGTAAGAGCTCCCAAGATCGAAGCAAACTCACAGCGAATCAGTCCTCCAGTCTCCTGCTCAAACCAACTCGGCGCAACTCTGTAAAGATCCATCTGGTCGAAGGTTGCCAAGGGCCTCCTGACTGAGGCACTCTGGCATGAAGCCTCTGCAGCAAGAACTCCTTCCAGGGCTCCTCGCCTGGAAGAAGTCCTCTGACGACGAACTTCCCAAGAAGGGATCTGCTCTGCTGTGCTGGATCAATGATCCCAAGCCCTCCCTGAGAACAGGGAAGTGTGATGACCAACCAAGCCACCTTGGCTTGGGCAATCTGAGTGTCACGACCTGACCAAAGGAAGTTCCTGATCAGCCTCTCTACCTGGCTGATACTAGAACTCGAGAAGATCCAACAAGAAGTGATGTACCACATAGTCGCCAACAACACCTGGTTGGCAACTACTACTCTACCAGCCAACGAAAGTCGTGCTGAGCTCCAATGTAACAGCTTTCTCCTGATGGACAGGAGAAGAGGAGCAATCTGCTGCTCGGGGAACAAGTCCAAACCAACCTGACAACCGAAGTACCGAACTGCAGTCCCTGGAGGAATCCACATGAAACCCTCTCCTGGCATCCAATCTGGCATAGGAGCACTGCCAATCGAGAAAGCCACTGTCTTTCTCCAGTTGATCAGTGCGCTCGATGCACAGCAGAAGGTCTCCAAAGACTACTCACATCGGCAAACTCAGCGTCCAGAAGCTCATCTCCCCTTATAGGGAGTGCTAAGCCCCTCAGACCAACCTGCTGTGACACCAAAAATCTGCTCATCGCCTCCGCATAGAACAGAAAGAGAAAGGGGGCATGAGGACAACCGTGTCTGACCAATCGTGTGAGCATCAAGCTCTCACCTCTACCTCCTGCCAAAAGCCCTTGACTGTGAGCCTGTCTGTACAAAGCTGACACCCCTCTGATCCAAGCATCTGAGAAGCCCATCCTGCGTAGCGTGCCCTCTAGAAAGTCCCAGTCAACTTTGTCGTATGCCTTCTCAAAATCGATAAGAAGAATCACAAGGTCCTCCCCACAGAGTCGTGTCAGGGAAAAAGCCTCCCAGAAAGTAAAGATGTTGTCAAGGATACTGCGTTCCTTGACAAAACCTGTCTGAGTCCCATGTATAAGGCTCTCCAAAAGTGAATGACTCCTCAAAATCAGAGCCTTGGCAAGAATTTTGTAGGCTGAGTTGAGGATGGTGATGGGGCGCCACTGTTGAATCTCATCCAAGGAGCCACCCTCCTTTGGAATGAGGTAAATCAGGCCCTCACTCATGCTATCCGACATCACTCCTGTGTGCACAATGTACTGAAAGGCACTACAAAGATCTGGGCCAAGCAGGTCCCAGTACTCCAGGAAGAAGCTGGGAGTCAGCCCATCCTCACCTGGACAGCTACCACGAGGGAGGGCCCTAAGAGCCGTGTGCAGCTCCTCAAGCTGAAGAGGTATCTCTAGCCTCTGGCGCATCTCCTCAGTCACAAGACAAGGCATATGTGCCCAAACCTTCTCCCTGCATGCATCCTGTCTCTCTAACTGGGGCTCAGCCGCCAGTAACTCACAGTAAAATTCAGTAGCAACTGCACACATATCCTTGGGCTCACAAACAACTGACCCATCAGGTCTCCTCAACTGATTGACCTTGGCGTGCGAGTGCCGAGGTCCCACTGTCTCAAAAAAAGCACCTGTCACTCTGTCACCCACCTGAGTCCACTGAGATGCTTGTCGGTGAAAGGCAAACTCATGGCGCCTCTCCTCTGTGCAAGAAAGCTCCTGTCAAGGCTGCTGTAACTGCTCCTCCAACCATGGACTGTCTGGATGATGCTCCTGCATCCTCTGTAGTGAAGCAATGCCTCGTCTGAGACGATGCTCCTCCTCTGTCGCTGCAGCCCGTCGAGCCAGAGACTCTTGGAGAAAAAAGTGACTAAGCTGAGCTAAGCCTAAGGCCAATCTGTCTGCAGGTAGAGCCTGGCTGTCCACGCCCTCTGTCTAGAGAGCCTCTACCCTCTCTCTGAGTGCTGAGTCCAACAAGACCCGCTCTGGGATGTGAAGTATCGTGCTCCCACTCCTCTGCCTGTCTGCCACTGTGAGGATCATTGGTGCATGGTCCGAGAAGGATGTCCCTGCCAGGATGCCCACTGATCCCCCCAAGTCACTGAAGTTGTCACTAGTGTAGAAGCGATCTATCCGCGATAGATTCACTCCTCCCACTCTGCGGTCCAATCTAGAGAAGGGAAGACTCTCTGGAGGCCTCACAAAGCCAGAATCCTGCCATGTATCTGAGACCCTCAAAGTCATACAAAACCTCTCCCAAGCTGCTAACTCGACTCCATGCACAGTAGCATGGCTGCCTCCGATCCTGTCAGAAGGGTCCTCCAACATGTTGAAGTCCCCTCCTACACACCAATGGTCAACCTGTGGCAAAGACTCAACAATCTGTGACCAAAACTCTGCACGAGCACTCGCCACATTGGGTGCATAGATGTTCAGGAAGCCCACAAGGCCACCCTGAACCTGCATAGTAATCCATTGAGCCCTGCCCGGCACAATAATCCCTCTGCCCACAATGGCCTACTGCAATGAGTCCACAATAGTCATACATACCCCACCCTGGATGCCTCCAGGTCCAAAAGCAGCTGACCAAAAGGTATCATAACGTCCATGTAAAATCTGACCACATCGCCGAATGCGGCTCTCAGACAAATGGTGCTCCTGAAGCATAAGGAGATCAATCTCTCCTCCCACAAGGCAACGCTGAAGCTCCTGACGCAATCGGCCCCGCTGTCGCTAAAACTGGGGCCCACCTAGTCCCTGCACATTCCACGAGACGATCCTCATGGGGAGCGAGAGAGAATAGATGCTGCCGCATCAGCAAGACGGGCTATCTTCGAGACTGGCTTGGATGGGGAGTAATCCGCATCCGAGCGTCCTCTAGATAGGCGAGACTGCAGCGAGTGCTTGGCCCAAGCCTAAGCAGAGTGAGCCGTGCGTAAAGCAACCTCCTCTGTCTAGGAGTCCTCATGAATGTATACATAACAAGGAAAAAACTGTGTATCAGAAAAAAAGTACACCACAATGTGCCTACATCCTGCTGAGTCTGGGGGTGTTACCGTAAACTTGGCCAGTGGCCACAAAGTCTGCAGCAAATCTGTAACTCCAAGTTCTCCCATGTGGTGAGAGAACTCGAGAACCTCTGTATGCAACCACCCCACCACTTAGTCGAGGGACCACTCTGTCTCGGTCCTACCATAGAGGGGGAAGGAGAAACCAACTGCTGAGTCCAAGGCCTCTGTCGCCCTAGCAGCGAGGAACAAAGCGTGGACCCTGAAGCAGGCTGCCTCGTGGTCTGCTGCGGAATCGCCGAGAAAGCGAGTGAACCCATAATCGAAGAAATCCCAGCAGCGTCGGAGGTCAATGCTCTTTAGACCATGAGGGATAGCTGCAAGGGAAGATGTCTGAATCTGCAAAGGGGGCCGCAAGAAGGGCTGACCCTCTCTTGCTAGGCGACTCGTGGCAAAGGCGCTGCCAAGAGATCTCCTAGCTGCCGGACAGGGACCAATCTCCTTAGTAGACTGTGGTACTGAAGCAGGAGGAGGGGGAGAAGGAGCTTGGGGGGGGGGGGGGGGGGGGGGGTGGAGGAGAAGAGAAGCGGGGTGGGGCGACAAAGACAGGGGGGCGAGGTGGGGAGTGGGCGGGAGCGGAGGGCGGGGGAGGGGATGAGAAAGAGGAGGGGAAATCTGACGGTGGGGCGGCTGGGGAGGGTGAAGTGGAGGTGGAGGCTGGCATAGGGGGCTCCTCCTGCTCAAGAGGACCAAAGCGGTTCCCCATGGGAACCCACTGCTGCTGAGTAGGCACCTGAGGGCCACTCTAAGTGCCAGGCTGTCGTTGTGGCCCCTGGCGTTGACGGCCACGGGCCTGCCACCACCCCTCCTCCGCTGGAGCCCCAAGCTCGGAGGGTGGCTCTGAATCTGTGCGCTGTGCCGCTAGCTGTGGCTACGGCCCAGCCTTGGCAGGCTGGGGCTGAGGCTGAGGTGCAGGTCATGGCCTCCTCCGTGGACAGGTTTTCGCTGTGGCCCATTTGTCTACAAATGAAGCACACTCCACACTCTGTCTAAACCAACCCCCACTCACCCGAGGCAGAAGGATGACCTTTGGGAGCGTATGGGTATCTTTGACCAAAACTCAAACTGAAGGGATGCCAGCCGCCTTGGCAGCTACTGATACTGCCGTACGAGGTGTCTCCAGGACAGTCCCGATGGCGGAGCCAATCCTGGAGAGAAGTGGAAGGTACTCCCTCCGTAAACCCGGAAAGCAGATTGAGATGGGGATGTCTGCCTCCTCTACTAGGACATCCGAAGTCGGGTCAAAACCATTTCTCCACTGTCGAAAGTGGGCGCGTGATGCTCGGATGGTCAGTGGACTCATAGCTATGACCTTGGAGGCCATCTCGGAAGTCTCGAACTCAATCTGGTAATACCCCCGTCCGAGAATCTGGACATCCAAGATCTTGCCCACCTCTGCGAGAAGGCGGGGGCCTGGAGAAGGTCTCGCAGCTGTCCTCTGCTAGGACGGGTGCTGAGAACCTTGCAGATGACAGAAGTCTCCTGCACGCGTTCTACCTCTGCGGCAAGGCTCGCTTGCTCTGTCGGCAAGAGAGCAAGTGGAATGGTGGGCTCAGCAGGGTCGGGCGAGGGGGATTCAGGCGAGTCCCTCTGTGGCGGAGCTGGAGCCTCCATCTGTGTCTACTGCTGAGTCGAAGAAGCGGGTGGTGAAGAAAGTCTGCAACCGAGTACGCCGAGCACTTGTCCGAAGAAGAAGTGTGGCAGATCCAGGTGCAGAAGACCTTCGGGAGCGATGAGGACGGCGGGGGGGGGACGGATAAAGCGGCGAGCGAGAGTTCAAAAGGCTGCGGGGGGTCGGGGGGGGAGAAACGGCCAGGGAATGGGGGGCAGCGGACGCGGGCTTGGGGGCATTGGGGGAAGCTAGGGGGGAGGGCGGCGGGCAGGAGAGGGCAAGGGTGGCGGGCTGGGATGGGTGAGGGAGGCAGCGCAAGGGCGAGGGGGGCAGCGAGAGGTAAAGGGAGGCAGCGCGAGGGCGAGAGAGAGGGGGGGGGGGGGTGAGGGGAAATGATGGCGCAACAGGGGGGGGGAGCGTGTAGCAGCAGCGAGCGTTGTCTCTTGGGAAAAAAATAAAAAAATCCAATGCCATGTTACAAGCTTACAAGGCCAGACTGAACTCCAGTTATACATTAGAACAAAGATTGTTGACTTATGAAATGCAATGAGAATGGCTATGACATAACTCCCTACCGTCACAATAAAAATATTGAAGGAAGCTAATGAAAATTTTGAGTGTGAAAGAAAAAAAGGTGAGACAAACAGGTGTGTCATGAATCACAATGCAAAAACACAAATTATGAAGATAGAAGAGCAACCACCAGAATATGCCATCGCTGACATGCCTGAAGAATTGACAAAAGTTTTTTCAAAGAATTCGACTCCAAAAAGTGCACAACTAAAAGTAGATGAAGAACCACGCTCCACAACAGATGCTCAATAAACCTCAATTTCATGAGAATAACATGAGGAAGGAAAAAAACCGATTGTATCCTACAATGATCAAATCCAACATATGTGGAGAAATCAAAATCACATGTTTAGTTGTGATAGATCAATATGTGACAAAGAATGTAATGACTTATGACACATGGATAATGATGGGAAAGCCACCAATCAAAGATCTAGAGGACACAATGTACAAAAGTTCTAAAGTGGTAATTCCTAGCTTTAGAGTGACAGAAACCGTACTCAAGTTGAGTACTAGGGAGTTTAAGGACACCTTCTACATAATTGACTCCCATCATATCAAAGAGATTCTAGTCTTAACAGAGAGCTGGATGAACAACCATAGTAGAGAAAGATAAATCTAAAGAAAACATTGAAGCATATCAACCTTGCAAGACAACTTTACCTTCAACAAGCCTCCATCAAACTTCCTACACAACCTCTATATCAATAACCATACCATTGATGCAATGGAAACCCAAGCAAAAAGTCTATCAACCTAAGCTTCCATCACATCAAAGCCTCCGGAAGAAGCCAAAGAGATCCAACCAAGTGTTAATATCCAAAGTGTACATCAAAGTCAACGACTGAGTTTGGATACATAAAGCACAAGTTCAACTTCAACAACAAAAGGTGATAAGGTGGGTAGAATCAAATGAGTTAATCACTGCTCAAGAATTCTTTCCAGGAAATTGAACGCTGCCTTCCAAGTCTTTCTATCCTCCTCCAACTAATCAAATGCCCCCCTTAACTAGCATAAAAGTGCACTAGTTTGCCACTTACTTGCTACTCCCAAGTCTATTTTAACAGATTTATAAATAAACGTTCGTAACTTACTAAATCTCCTAAACTGCGTAGTCCAATTAGCCAAAACTCAACCTAACGTTTTTAAAATCCTATATATGGTTCTAATCTAACCACGGCTCCCATTTTTAAATCATGATTTTGTTTTGATACTTAGTTTTAAAATCAAAATGTGGTAATTGCATGATTAAACATAGCTCAAAACTCAGATTTTTTTTTGTATACAATAGATTGCTAATACGTTTTACAACATTCCACAACAAAATAAACAATTTTGATCATTTCCTCACTTAGAGACACGATAAATTGAACTGAAATTGTAAAAATCTTTCATTAAATCATTTCTAATTCCCCTTTCTCAAATGAATCTAGTAATGATGCACCAATATGCAAGAATTCCATTTTTAGTCATGCAAACATTTCTTTCATTTCAATGCAAATTTCTATGGAACTTATTGTCTTTCTTGCTTTCTTTTTAATTTTATTATTTTAATTTTATGCTGGAAACACAAGCTCAAATTTATTTTGAGATTTCCTTTAAAATGCAGATATTCATATTTTGATGCTTTTAGTTTCAAAACATTGAAAGATCAAACATAATCTTTACTTGGCTAACCGTTAACCGCGCTCTTGATTATGCTCCTCCGATGCCGACAATGAAGCTTGTGCAGTCACAACTTCTTACATTCTCCCTTCATTTCCAACTTGATACGCGGAATTGATATCTCTCTCTCTTCCTCTCTCTCTCTCTCACACACACACACGGAATGAGGCAAGCACACACTCATAGAAGGTTCTTTCTCTCTTTCTCTCTCTCTCTCTCTCTCTCTCTCTCTCTCTCTCTCTCTCTCTCTCCCCTTTACTCTCTTGTTCACACTCTCTGTGCTACAGTAGGAAGGCTTTCTCCCTATCTAATTCTCTTTCTCACACACAATAGAATTATAGCAATCAAACAGTACTCAATTTGAACTCTCTCTCTCCTCCTCTACACATACATGCATAGTTTATGCAATTATGTCTTTTCTCTTTTCTCTCTCTCTCTCTCTCTCTCTTTCTCTCTCTACAGGGTAGTGCCACTCTATCTCTCTCCTCTGGCCATGCTAACTGAGACTCTCTCTCTATTTATATTGTGCTATAGTACAACAAATGAAATATCTTTCTCTCCTTCTCTAATTTCCACACACAATCATAATGTGAGGCACACACAATCAAGAATCCTGCAATCAACTTCTTTCTCTCTCCTATTCTCACCCTCACACTAGCACTACAGAGAATACCCATTCTCTCTCTGTCTCGATGAATACACATATACACAGAGAGTTGCAATCTCTCTCCCTCTCTCTCTCTCTCTCTCTCTCTCTCTCTCTCTCTCTCTCTCTCTCTCTCTCTCTCTCTCTCTCTCTCTCTCACTTTCTGGCAACTCCCTTTGGTTCTCAGTGGCGCTACATCCATAGTCTTCTCTCTCCCTCCCTAGCTCTCCATGTCGAACATACTCTCTCTCTCTCTCTCTCTCTCTCTCTCTCTCTCTCTCTCTCTCTCTCTCTCTCTCTCTCTCTCTCTCTCTCTCTCTCCTTCTTTTGCGACCCCACACACTATGGTGCTGCATAAAGGAAGCCTCTCTCTCTAACTTGCTATGCAGGGTATTCATTCTCTCTCTACACACGCACATGAAATGCTCTCTCTCTTCCTATACTACCCCTACACACACACACACACACGCAAACTCTTTCTCTCGGTAGCGCTCCCCAACTACCTGCACATCCTTTTTCTCCTTTCGTGGCCTAGTTTCACCTGACAACGAGTCCCTCAACGTTTTAAATCTACAACTATTTACAATTTACAATATATAGAAAAACTAATTTGAAAATACTTTGGTTACGATCCCACATAGCACATAAGTAATTTCGCACCTCTTGGGGACAACTCCAATAACAAGTTCAAAGACATAAGCTAGTTAATTTTGAGTTTTGAACTCAAAGCCTTCTGCTCTTTCTTCTCCCTATTTATTTGAGTTTTGAACTCAAAGTCTTCTGCTCCTTCTTCTCCCTATTTAACATCATAAAGACAAGCCCAAAAGACCTCAAAGATCTAGGACGGTGAGAGTTGACTCTCTTTTCCCTTTATGCTATAGATAGCAGATCTCTCTCTCTCTCTCTCTCTCTCTCTCTCTCTCTCTATATATATATATATATATATATATATATATATATATATATATATATATATATATAGACTCAACAGAGGGTGGCCCTCTCTCATTCTCTTACTATTACTAATTCGCCTTGCTCCTCCTTCATATCTATATGAAAATTGGTATTACTATGCCTAACAGTCTCGACACCCCCATAAACTCTTAAAAATCTATCCGTCAGAGTCTCAGTTTAATCCTTCCTGCTAAAATGCACACTTACTGCTCTCTGTATCAAGTAAGCTCTATAGATCTTCCCTAGTCAAAGACGGCCAAACTAGGTTGTAAACTTATGAACTTCCCTTGAAAGAACTAGCCTAGCATTTAGATTTTAATGTAAATATCAACAAGTCTTTCAAATTCTATCTAATCATTTGTATGCAACATCATCAAATCATGTTAAACATGCATACATATGCAATGATTTAATATGCAAATGCTTCTAACATGCCCATGCATATCCCAAATTAACTCGTGCTTGATACAAAATATTACAAATATCTTGGGGTCTATAGAAACACTAAACTAGAGCCCCCGTCTCTTGCATCAAAGTTGTTGTTACAATTTTCTATGCCACACACATTTGCACATTTTGTACGTCTACATGTCTATCAACACTGAGAGCTCGTTTAACCACTTCTTTGGTTTTATTGGTGAGCCCTTTGTACGTATCATCTCTCATGTCATTTTGGTGAGTTCCTTGATGTACCATCAATCTGCTCATAACACCATATTAGAGAGTTTGAGACTTGAGACAATTTGAAAATCACCAATGTTGAAAAATTTGGCCATATGGACAAATCTCAAACTATTTTTTAAGACCGAATCCTTCCACAAAGTAGTACTTGAAAGCTCTTTCGAGCCATTCTCTCAACACTTTAGCTAAGATTTTGCCATGTGTTCAAATATTAAGCTCATTTTAAAAGTCGAAATCGAAAAATTCCAAAATTCACTAATATGACGTTTCATGCTTTCCTTGGCATGATATAATATACGAAGAAATCATATGTATGCAAACAAATGGATGCTTGTCTGCAATAGTGGCAACAAGTAAGCTTGTCTCCAAGTCTATCACAAAACTTGTCCGTACAAGGTAATTTTAGCATACTGCCATTGAAATGCGTTGTGTTTGGCTTCCCAAACTTAACCAATTTGGGACAAATTTCATTGAGACACTTTAGGACACCTACACACTAACTTATGCGACACACTCTAGGAAATGTGATGTTCAAAGTTTGCGGAACTTTGGTCTAGTGGTGTGGATCATACTTATGTTCCATAGCATCCATTGGATAAACCTTTCCTAAAAAAGGTGCTCAAACACCATGTTACCATTGTACACCTTTGGTATTTAGTACACTTACTTGGTTTCCACCATCTTTGAAAGAAGTTTTGTCAATGTTTTGGGATTTATCATTGCATTTAAAAATGACAAAATACTATTTGTTCTTCTCACTTTGGAAGAGTTTTGCTTGGACTAGTAAGGTTTATATAGGGAACATCCACCAAAGGAGCAGTCACATCACTTGAATTTGAGACTATGTCATCTTCAACGAGCACCAAAAATTTTATAGAGAGAGATTCTTCCACAACACAAAAATCCTCTTCTAAGTGATTGCTTGTTTTCTCTAGGGCACTATCAACTTCTGACTCCCAACCATGGCAATGACATTTAGAGCACTAAATGTTTGTGGTGCAATATTCTCTTGTAGATATCTAATCCCAAAAATAATATTCCCATTGGTAAAGGGAAAATCTCTTTCGAAAGAAGGGAAGGCTATAGTGCACGACATGATAGTAGAGTTGAAAAAATAAGCACTAGATTGAAAAAATGAGAGTGAAAGTGTTTAATTGCGTTTAAAGTAATTAAGGGCATTCTATATTATTTCTAGTAGTTATTAGTATAATTTAATATTTTTTGAATTCTAAATTAAATTAATTTTGTAAAAATTGCATTCTCTCTCCTCCTCGAAACAGCCACCTCCTACCTCCTCTCTCTCTCTCTCTCTCTCTCTTCCCACCCCCTTCCCATGTCCAAAGCCATAAGATTCCTCCCTATTTTTTTCCTCACATGCCGAATTCTCACTCTTTTTTTTGTGGCATCCCTATTACACGTAAAATGCCCATTCTACTAAGAAAACAGTTTAATGGAGTGGACCGCCAAGAAGAAATGATGTTGCACAACACTCAAGAGGAAATTCCTCTACACACCACTCAAGAGAGTGTTCCTCTCTTGCGATGACATCCACGATTTGGAGAGTCCGTGTTGACGGCTACACATGTATCTCTGTTGAAGGGTGCAATCACTTCGACATCCATAGAAGAGGAAAACACGGGTAATGACCCTCATATTGATCTCTTTGGATATGTGGTTGATAGACACATTTCCTTAGGCTGGGTAGATACACATGTTGTGCTATACAATCACCTATTTTCATACTTCCCTCTTTGTCATCTTTTGGCCAATTCCGCCATTAGAATGAATGATGATTGTGTGACAGAACTAATGATCTCTATAGCCGAAAGAGGTTACCAGTCTGCGATGGCTCTTTTCATTGTGTCCGCAGGTTTTTCAGGACTAGATCCTATACCATTTGCTAGGCGTGGCACTTATGGGAGGGATTTAGTGATGCTGGCTACGTTTGATGACCAAATTAGAGACATTCCCGAGCTCTTTCACATGGAGGAGAAAATGTTCATTGTATGGGACGGCAATCATCATCTCCATGCATGGGAAAATTGGGCATTGCAGGAGCGGTTGGATGAATTCTCTACACTGAAGGCTGAGTGCACGATTGTGAAGGTTGACCTAGAGGAGATGATTTTTTTTTGTTAGTGCTTGACATGATTAATAAGTAAGTTTCTTCACAATTCTATTGGTGCACTTGAGTTATTAATTGTTAGTAAAATTTTACATTTAAAAATAGGGCGATACGAGTCTATGTACGCCTGACATCACTGCCCATGCCATCTTTATGATAGAAAAATTAACGCTTGCTGACCTACCGTCCTTCTTGGACAAATTCAATGAAAATGATAGGGCAAAAGCTGAGAGGGAACTTCGTGGTATGGCAATAAACTAATCAAAATGGCTTAGACTACCTATGTCTTTGCTAGCACAAATATTGTGGAAGGTATTTCTAAATTTATATTACACATGCATTAAGTAAGTATATGGGGTTTTTTCTTGAAAATCACTTTGTTGGCAATTTTTATTGTAGGAAGAGTTTGATGCAATCTATCGGTTGAAAACACAAAATTTGTCAGCCAAGGGCAGTAGAGAGTACTACATGCACGAAGATGATTACAAGGCAAGCTATGATTTGGCTATAAAAGAGATCTAGAACTTTATTGTGCGTAAGGGACTAGAGAAAGTGGTCATAGCCAATCATAAGAATGTGGTCATAGCCAATCCTATAAAAGAGATCTAGAACTTTATTGTGCGTAAGGGACTAGAGAAAGTGGTCATAGCCAATCCTAAGAATGACGTAGAGTTTTTTTAAAAATGCATGTCTTTTGTGGGTTGGGGAGAGAAGGATTCAAAATGACCCCCTTCAAAGTCTCGAAGGTTGCACGGACATGCAGTAATCCTGTGGAGTAAGTTCTATTTACTTTTGAAAGCATTATTTGTTTTTCTTAACTTTACAAAATGTTACCAAAAATTCCGCTTGATTGATATATTGGCCAAGGTGATGTGTCGTTGGTAGAGGCATCTATTCCGACTCAAGAGAATCCATTCTCACAATGGTTGAGAATGCACATATATTGATGAAATTTTGAAAGGCGAGCGTAGTAACATTAGAGTAAACTGGGTTGCATTTATACGTCCGTACCAAAAAAATATATGTATAAAACGTCATTATACGCCACAATCGCAAATAATCACCGAATAGCCGTATTTTTTATTTTTGATTGAAATATCTTTCGATAAAAAAAACTACTTATATAAAGACAATCACCGGTTTTGATAAAACCAATGACTGTAGTTGAGAGAGTAACAAACAGGTAGAGCTTATTGAGGTATACTTTTAAACTTGCTAAATGTGTACTAACTTGTTTTTGGCTGTTGTGCCAGACTCGTGTGGTGCAATAGTTTTTCTCTCACCACAGAGTTGGCTTGCAGGTTATAGGCCACTTAGTGGTGTGTATCCATCTGGCTCACTCTAGAAGTGAGTAGAAGCTAGTCGCTTTTCTCGTGCAATGCAGCCACTTGGTTCACTATAGGGAAGGGTTTTAGGACATACATAGATTCTCACTCGTATGGTGCAGTAGTTTATCTCTCACCACAGAGCTGAGTTAAAATTTAGTGTGGTCGACTTGTGGAGTGCAGTAGGCATGATTCTACACCTCTCACTTCAGAGTGACCTATAGGTTTCTCAATTTTGGATAAACTCAAATCATCGTTTGTACCATGTAGAAATACAAGAACTCTGCTCATCAAACAGAGTGGAGAGATGCATAGTTTATACCCTCTTCATCTCTGTGTGATGCGTTGTTTACTCTTGTGCTTCAAACTCCAAAGACAGTTCATTGTTCATCACTAGATGAATTGGTGTTGTCTTTGATACAGATACATACATTATTTGGCGTGTATATGAGATTGTTAAGTTGTCCATTGATGTTTGTGTTATGAGTTCCACACACTTCATCAGGGATTAGATTAAGTCACATCATCGTTCTTACTACATAGAAATATGAGGGTTATGTTTGTCTACCTAAAAGTGGAGAGATGCATACCTATGCCCTCTTCATCTTAGCATGACACGTCTTGCCCTTGTACTTTCTAATCTGTAGATACGCCACTCATCAGTAGATGACTTGGTGTGTAAATATGTATGATGTTTGACCACAATTTGAGATTGTTAAAGTGTCTAATGATGGTTGTGTTGTTCGTTCCACACACTGCATTAGGGATTAGATTGATTAAACTATCAATCAACATTACAACAATGTCCATGACTTGTGCTGAGTGTACCTCACACAAGCTGGGTTGTTCACATGTACGCTTTAATTGTTTAAGTGTATTATGTAACGCACATAACAAGGTCCAGTCTTCGTGATGAGCGTCCCTCACACTCCTGGCTTGTTCACCTCTCTCCATCTCTCTCTTTGTGTGTTCTCCTCTCTATTGTACAATATATGGATTGCAATCATAATATATTGTTGTTTGCTATAAATTATGTCAATTGTTAATGGATTAGGGTCATGACACAATTTTGATAGTTTACCCTCTCCTTTGACAATGTTTATATTTAAAAATTATATCTTGCAGATATGGCGGATATTAAGCTGGAAAAACATCAACAAAAATTCACCTTCAAAGTGATAGTACATCACTTTCATCACATGTTAGACCTGAGCTTCATCGTTGCCTAAACCCCTCTGTCCGGAGCATTATTACCAGTTTACAAAGGCCTTGGCGAAGTCTGTATTTGAGTAGCTTCAACTCGTATTTATGCCCGCTGCTTTTGACATGTCTCTAATGACATCAGGTTCATTATTGAACATGGTCAAGCAGTCTATTGGATAAATCGCAAAGATTTTTTAGGATCTAGGCATAGCTACTTGCATACAACTTGTGCAACAGTTGTATACCGAGTTCAAGAGCAAGGAGAAGTGGAAAGAGCAGCAAAGCACACAAGAGTGGAGGCCAGCTATTCCGATGCTACTGAAGAGCGAGGAGCTACCATTCGAATAGAGTCTGCTGCTAGTGCCACTCTCGCTCTTGATCAGTCTCAACTTCCCCCTACATTGCATATTTTACAAGAAACTACAATCTTCAACATACAATCTCCACAATTGGGAGAAGGGAGATGGGCAAACGTGAAGCATGTAGGTGTCACACATCCTGCATTTAAAGATCCACTGTATGCGGCGAAGATCTTCAAAGTCCACTTGCATGACAATTTTGGACATCGCTCATCACGGCATTATTTATCCACTTTCCATGGTCTGCCACATAGAGAGTCCAATGCTCATTTCACGTTTTTGGAATGGAGGCCATGTAGAGCAATGTATAAAAGAGTGCACTGCAGATGGCAGTTAACCCGCCGATCCCAATTATGTAACCACTGAAGGAACAATAGAGCTGTTCCAAAATAACATTTTGCAAATAATAAACGCTCTTCTTCAGACCCTGAAGTATCTACATGAGCACGAATATCTCCACAATGACCTTCACTCCCGCAACATGATGCTTCATTTTGGACAGAAGGGGGTCTATGCAAGCATTATGGATTGGGGGTCATGTATAAAGACCAAAACAACGACATGCTTTCTTCCTCTCCACAACTTGCAAATAGAAACTAGAAAGCAGGCCGAGAGAGATTTTTGATGGGCTCCCCCCTAGAATGCATATCTACTAATCCCCCGCCCTGGAATAAAGCCATGGACATCTTCTCCATGTGTCATACTTGTAAACAACTTTTGAAGTGCACGTCAGTGCCACAACAAAAAAACAAAAGGGGTTTTGAAATCAATTTACTTATCCACCTTGAGAGTGGCAAGCGAAACAATCCCTCAACCTGTCCTAACGCTTTTCATCTTTCTCTCTGTCTAAACGGTGCCCATAGAGTGGGCTATGACATTGTAATGATTTCTGATCTTGACCAACTGATGATTTGATTATTGTCCTCTTTAGTTGCACTTGTAAATTATATAATTGATCAAGTCATCTTGTCTCTTTTGAATGACATGGTGATAAATATTTTGTCTCTTTCTTGCAGCATGATTAAGTTATCCTGTCTTTTTCTTTCATGACTTGTTAACTTCACAATAAGTCTTTCTAATGATGACATATTCGCTTGATTGGCAGATATGGAAGAAGAACTTAATCACGCTGAAGCACATGCCATCTACAAAGAAGAGAGAGAGCGTCATGGCCAATAGAAAGACCTCGAAGCTATTGCTAGAATCGAAGAGGACAAGTCGGCACTGTAAGGCGAGTATCTTAGCCTTAAGGAGTGTAGGAAGCTATGTCCAAACCACTTTGTGCACCAACAACTATTTTGAATCAGAGGCAATGCAAAGGAATCAGCTCCCCTAAAGCTATCAGTTTGCAACACAAAGGACTCGCACAAGTATTTCTACGAAGATTCATACGACGAGAGAGAGTTATGCCAAACAATAACCAAATGGCACTCTAATTTATACAACAATGCTATGATTATGACATCCTTGGGAGACTTGTAGATCGGTTAGACTGCCCCAAGAGTTATGGTGTTGGGCATGGTCGGATTGCAGAGAAAGTGGCAACAAGTCACGCCAATAATCCAATGCTTGCACGCAAACGTTGATGGAGCAAAAGATAGCGTGCGCACACTCACACACCTAGACAACTCAACACCACACATGGAATCTACATAAATTCCAACCCACAAACACCATTACTCAAGAGCTCAATAAAAAAATACTACCCACAAACTCAGTCCAAACTCCAAACACCTCGACCTACAAGCCCTTGCCTGCCCGTAGACACTACAAGGTGAGTCGAGTTGATCAACACTTGAAATCACGCTTTATGGTGATCAAAATATAGAAGAAAAACCATCAAAAACTAAAAAATTCCATCCACAAAAGGCCTCTCTCAAACCATTGCAAAGCCGTTCACAAAACTTCACTCTATTGGACTCTTTGGAGTAGCACCAACCCTAATGGCACTGATACAGGGTCACATAGTCTTGCACAAAGCAACACCTTCTTCCCTCAATTCCTTGCACACACACATCCATGAAAACCTCAAAACTTCCATAGAATCTCCCAAGTGAAAAATTTAAGAGAGAAAGCTCTCATTCACTCCTCCACACACTCAAAAACAGGATGCAAATGTGACGGGACTGCACTAGACCACCTGTACGAACCCTGCTTCCTCCCACACATACAGAGGTGAAAGTGCTGATATTCCACTTCAAAATTTATCCCTCAGCCTCAAAACTCATGGCACCGTGAGTGATGTGGCAATTTGAAGCATTTTCACACCGTTTTTGGCCATTGTTTGACCTTTTTGGGCCTAGTTTTTGTCAGTTTTGACTCCCGACGGGCATTTTTCACGGGAAAACCCCCAAACGAACTCCATATCTATCTCAGGAACAAGGATGTCACTATGAAAATTAGTGTCACAGATCATAGCTATAGAGACGTAGAAAGAGCCCCAGGAGAAGACTTGCATTCCACAACTGACCAGGAAGGAGGAATACTGGCTTGGCTCTAAAACAAAGCGCACTAATGGACAGGAGAAGCTTTGGATTGTGGAAGTCTAAAAAAGGAAGACTATATTCTTGATAGGACTGCACAAGATGAAGCATACATACCAGAGCCTTTTCCAGAAGAGATGTTTGAACCGTTTGGATGGCAACAAATACTAGCTACTCTTGATGTTTGTGTAAACGAGGTGACCCTCACCAAATTTTGTGATGAGTAAGGGTATGATATCATTCCATTCCAGATGATGAATGCCTGCCTAACTTCGAAGATAGAGGAAGACGTACCTGACAAGGAAGGGGTGACCGAGTGCCGACGCATAGTGGATGAAACCTCTGTAAGGGACCTTGTCCAAACGAATGAAGAAGAAGATTTTCAAGACTCGACTGATAAGATGCTAGAGGATAACACAGACGATGAGTTGTATAGTAGCTCGAGTCAGAACATCAAACGGAAGGATCGATGAGTGATCTACTATGATTTCCCAAACCAAAACCCTCGCAGGTATCGAGATAAATGCAGAAACAACCACAACAACCACAACAAGGACTCAATACCTCTCTTAACTGACAAAACGCAGTACTTGAGATTAGTCAAATCAATTGACTGCCTCAAGGAGAGGATATCAAAGAGATATATGAAACCCGACTCAAACGAAACATCATCAAAACAAAAACCAAAAAAAGAGAAAAATATCAAAAAATCGTTTAAGTTATCCAAGATGGAGCGCAAAGTTAAATAGAATGATTTGAAACGAGCTTTGAAGGAAGTTTGGACAACAGAAATGGAAATTGATGAGGAATCAAATGATGATAAATTCGATGCACCTTCCCACTATAAGAAGTATACCATTTAGGATAGGAAGATAGTGGTGCAAAAATCCAAACGAGATCTCAAAGAACCAGGAATTTCATATGATGGGCCTGAAAACACGAAAATCATCAACTTAATAGAACCACGTGAGGAGCCTAAACCGGTATATATTTCCACAGACCTTACTGAAGAGGAAGAGCAACTTCTAGTCGATACGCTCATGCAATATAAAGATGTCTTTGCATGGTCATACAAAGATCTACAGGGGATAGATCCTGAGATATATCAGCATATGATTTCCCTTAAGAGTGATGCCAGACCATGCAGACAACGTCCTTATACGTACAATGAAACTTTTGCAAAGAAAATCAAGGAGGAAATAGACAAACTGAAGGACACTGAGTTTATCTACAAGATTGAGCACACCGAGTGGGTGTCCCCGATTGTGGTGGTACCCAAAAATAATGGCAAACTGTGTGTTTGTGTAAACCTCAAACAAGTAAATGCAGCCACCATCAGGGATAACTACCCACTGCCAATAACCGATCATGTTATTGAGAGGGTAGCAGGGAAAGAGGCCTATAGTTTCTTGGATGGATTCTCAGGCTACAACCAGTTGATGATTAAAGCGGAAGATTAGCATAAGACAGCTTTTGCGACAGAGTGGGGTATATTTTCATACAGGGTAATGCATTTCAGCTTGACCAATGCCCTAACCACATTTCAAAGACTAATGACCCACGCATTCAAAGAATATCTCAGACAATTTTTGGAGATCTACATGGATGATCTTTGTGTTCATTCCCATCGATGAAGTGACCACATCACCCATTTGGAAAAAGTCTTTGAAAAATGCAGAACGTATCGTATTTTCTTAAACCCGAAAAAATGCGTCTTCATTGTAAGACAGGGTAGAATTTTGGGCCACATTGTGTCCAAAAACGGCATTTCAACTAATCAAGAAAAGGTGCAGACAATTGCTGCACTATCGAGACCAACGAAGATAAAAGAAGTGCAAGCATTTATGGGGCATTGCGGTTACTACAGGCGTTTCATATATATGTATGCTGTAATAGCTAAGCCATTGTACACCCTCATAAGTAAGTTTGAATGGACGGAGGAATGTGAGCAGGCTTTCCAAAAAATGAAGCAACATGTAATTTCAGCTCCAATTTTGCAAGCCCTTGACTGTAGCACAATCTTTCATGTCTATGTGGATGCATCAGCCTATTCAATCGGGTGCATATAAGCCCAGCTAGGAGAGAAGAAAATGGATTTTTCCATTTGCTACTCTAGTCGCCAACTAAACAACGCAGAGAGAAATTATACCACTACAGAAAGAGAAGGTCTTGGAATGATCTATGCTGTCAAGAAATTTAGACGCTACCTTCTAGCAAACAAGTTTGTCTTCTTCATGGATCATCAAGCACTGTGAAAGTTTTATAATACAGCCCCCAGTGGAACATGCAACCATGTTTTGTGTAGTACAAGCACCTAAATGGAGTGCTCACATAGTTGAGTAATTAAAAAACAAAACCTTTCCAGCGGAATGGGACAAAGCAAGAATGAAAATTGTCGAAGAAGAAGCCAAACAATATCTGCTCATTGCCAACCAACTGTATAGGCGGGGAACGGACAAAAAATTACGGTTGTGTACTACAGAAAGAGAATATTACGTCATCCTAGATCAAGCACACTCAGGACAACCCGTGGGACACTTCTCTCCTGATAAAACGGCAAAGCTCGTGCTACACTCAGGCATATGGTGGCCAACCCTGTTCATGGATGCAGCTACATATGTCAAACGATGTGATAAATGTCAATGCACAAAACCATCCCAAAGGAGAGATGAAATGCCACTAAGGCCAATGATGGGTGTACGTGCTTTTGCCAAATGGGGCATTGACTACATTGGTCCCATCATCCCTCCAGGATACAGGACACACACACAATACATCATCGTAGCAACAGACTACATGACGAAATGGGCGGAAGCAAAAGCAACTCAAAAAAATGATGCAAGGACTATAGCTCAATTCATTTTCGAAAACGTCTTTATGCGGTATGGACTACCAATCGAAATAGTGAGCGATAGAGGAACACACTTTGTGAACGACGTCATTGAGAGCCTCCTTGACGAATTCATGGTGGTCCATCACAAGTCAGCACCGTATCATCCGCAAGTCAATGGACAGGCAGAGAGTACCAACAAAATCCTATGCATAGTGCTCACCAAGATAGTCAGTGACTCAAGAAATGATTGGGATCAAAAGCTACACACCGCCTTATGGGCTTACCGCGTAGCTTTTAAAACTTCCATTGGAACGAATCCCTTTAACCTGGTATTCGAGATTAATGAGATACTACCATTAGAATTCCTAATCAAATCCCTCAGAGGGGCAACACAATTAGGATGGACGGGCCATGAGCTATCGGAGAGACTAGACACCCTAGAACAATTAGATGAAACTAGACTAAAAGCGATTAGCTGGGATATATGCTCAGAAAAAGCAAATGAAAGCTTTCCATGATCAACACATGATTGGTAAGGAGTTCCAAAAAGGGGATTATGTTCTCATGTATACCCTAAAACAGCACTCCAAAAAACTCAAAAAGTGAGGAATGGGGCCTTTTGTGATCCATGATATATCGCAAAGTGGCGCCATCAACTTGCAACATTTGCAGGAGAGGAGATGTCTAATTGGACGAGTGGTTGCAGGTTAAAGAAATATCTTCTTCCGTTGACATCAACAGAACTTGCAACACTCCATGTAGCAGCTCAGCGTAGACGTCAAGCCCAGGACATTTGGGAACAATCATAGCAGGAAGCCAAACTCATAATATTAAAACGCAGGGAGCAAGCAAACTTCCAGAGGAAAGAACAATAGGACGTGGCTATTAAGAATGCTTTGATAGAATACATACAAATGGTGGCTACATGGTTAGGAGGAACGGATCTACGCATTTAGTTACAACTTGCCAACGGCACCACCGAAAGACCGTTAGTGGATACAAGGGCCACAGCTAATGTGGTTAACTACTCCACTTTCAAAAAAATCACACAGGAACCTCTAATGCCCAACACTATGGGGTTCAAAGTCGCAAACAAAGGTAATATGGATAGTCTAGGCCACATAAATTTGCCAATCACCATTGATAGGATAGTTTATCCACATCAGTTTCATGTGGTTGAAGATCATCATCTGAATGAAGCAGTTATTCTGGGACTGCCGTGGATGCGCACTTATCAAGCCACACCAAACTGGCACGACAACACTTTACTCATTGAACACAAGGGCCAATATTTAGCCACGCCATTCGTACAAATGGACCATGAATGGGAACCTCTACCATCACCACATGCAACAGCTCAGGGATCATCCACCACCATGGTCATGGAAATATGGGTTAAGAAATCAATCATGGAAACCAAGCCTAGGCAATTGTGGATACCTAAATGACAAATCAATACATGTAAACCTACATTGCCTACACAAAAAATAAACCACCACAAATTGCCCACCACTATTGTGAAACGTCCTAACCCAATGGACCACTATCTTTGACAACCAAACACATTCAAATGGGTATGGAAACCAAAACAATCTTGCCTTCACGATGCCTCTTCTAGTGGATCCATACCTAAGCAATTTTGATGGCAACCCAAAAAATGCCAAAAAGCAACCCCACCACCAGCATCAAAACTTTTGCAAGTCACAGTCAAACACAGATCGCATCTTCTACAATTACTATTGTTCGGACCACGCAGCTTCCAAGGAACCTCACCACCAACAGCCACTGAACATATTGTTCAGTACCTATCTCTTGCACAACATTTTGTTTTTCCATGCATATCCTCCATCATCATCATAGAGCCACACTATACGGCTATGCATAGACATGCGCTTTATTCCCATGCACTCTGACACATGTTCGTTGCGGACGACTCACTCTGGGAAGGGGGGAAATGCAGCTCGATTATCATTTGTATATACCATTATTATCATCTTACTTCTTTTCTTTTCTTTCGTGTCCTTTCCTTTCCTTTTCTTTAAAAAACACAAGTTTTTCAGAGCTTGACAGACTCTTAGTTGGCATAATCATGAGCCATATCGTCACCATCTAATACCAGAATAAGAGTATGTATATAAGGGAGGTGACATATTTTTGGCTAATTTTTGGCCGACTAATAATCATTGTAAATAATTTTCTTTTACAAAAAAGCAAAAAATGACAGGTAATCAACAAAAAATTGATAAGTCGAGCCAGGAAAGTCAGAATCGACTTCTGAAAGCAAATGCCGAAACCTCAAAGCAAGGAATTCAAACATGGCAAATATGGAAAAATTCAACACAAGATGAATTTTGAGCCAACTTCTGAAGGATCAAAACTGCAGATCGAACGCCATTTGTAAACCGAGTGTCAGAATGAAGAACGCTTTGAACTGTAGGTGATATGAACAACAAGATACGAGCAATGAAGGTAAGTACAAATGGGGCATTCCGGGTAGACTGGGATCATATAGTCAAAAGGGGCAACAGAAGCTCATTTGCATTCAGAGAGAGAGAGAGAGAGAGAGAGAGAGAGAGAGAGAGAGAGAGAGAGAGAGAGAGAGAGAGAGAGAGAGAGAGAGAGCCATAGGAGCATAGAGTTTTCGGAGTTGCTTTTGCCCGCTGCGACCACCTCGGTGGATCTCACTACACCAGATTTGACAGGTATGATCATTAACCTTGCAAGAGCATGTGTGTGTGACCCATACTGCATCAACAATACCAAAACAATAAATCCAAGCAGTACAAGGTCACAAAATCGGCAAACTAACAGGGCCAATGAGGAAGTCCAAAACCCATCAAGAACAAGAAAAAGTTCATCAATAGATCCCAATTAATTGACAGAATCAGCCAAGCTAAAAACAGCAGAAAAAGGTGTTGGAACATGGATCGCGATCCATGTTCCCAAAACCCTAAAATCATGGAAACTTCTACAAGAGCAACAATAGAGGGTCAGGAACAAACCCCTATGACTGGTTTTGCAAAAAGCATCCCAACATGGATCGCGATCCATGTTCCTTTTTGCCAAAACCAGGATAAAAATGGCTCACTAGCTGGACAATGTACAAATAGTACTGGTGTTGCAAAATGATCACAAAAAGTGCTCTAAAGATCATCAAACCCACCTGGATTGATACTTTCAGTTTAAATGGTCTTTTGGTTAAAATTACTGCTAAAGTAATTTGGGAAACTTCACACTCTCCTCAAAGCCTATCAACAAGCAAATGTAACCTAAGAACGGTGATGGGATCAAAACTAAGCAAAAGTTTACTTGCAAAATGGTGAAACTTGCAAGATTCAGTTTGCCTTCTCAGAAGAATTCAATGTCTGGGGGAAATTGCCAAGGAACCAAGCAAAGCTATGAACTACAGACCTAAATCATTAGAAATCAAAGCAAGGAGAGATCTCAGGCAAAACATGACTCCAAAAGTGGTTGCCAGAAATAGATTTGGTCAAAACTGAAAAAATATGGCCATAAACTAAAAAATGGGGCAAACTATGGAAAAACATGTCCAAAGTTGAAAAAATTTCACAAGTGTACTAGGAAAACCTTTAGGAACCAATGTGCACAAGAACTGTATCAAAATTCTTCCCAACATGGATCGCGATCCATGTACCTCTTTGGCCAATATAAGTAAAACCCATGCCATCTGATTCAGTATGATCAAGAAAGCCAAGCCATGGAGTTTCAAGCCATTTGATCCCAAAATCCACTTCAAAAAGCCAAAATCTCTAAATCTGTACATGATTTCCAAAATTAAGCCCAAGTGTCCACCCATTGATCCAAATCTCAAAATTTTTCGACCAAGTTATAATAAAGATGAACCCTACTAGATGGTATCATCAGATTTCCAAAATATTGCCCAACATGGATCGCAATCCAGGTACCTTCATCCCTAAATCTAGAGAAAATTGCTCAGTAGCATCCCCTTATGCCCAAGAGCAACTTCTCAAAGTTATAATTTTCAAATGCTTCCCAACATGGATCGTGATCCATGTTCCTTTTTGCCAAAATCCATATGTTACATTACAGTCTTGTGCCTATAGTAATCCTAGGTGTACTGGTGAAATTTGAAGTAGTTTTGACAAAGTTAAGCTCACTTTTTCATTTTATGGTCAAATTTCACTTTTCGACAATTTTGATCAATGGCTAAAACTTGATTTCACTTGAAAAATTGGCAACAAGATGTCTCGAAGGAAAGCACAGAGGGAGTGGAATGTGGCACCCTATGAGATAACCGATATCTCATCAAATGAGAAAGCTCACCTCACCGAACAAGTACTTGAAGCAAGTTTGGCAAACATCTTCATCGGAAGGTTTCAAGCAGTAGACGGAGAAATTGTAAAGACCACCACCTTTGCACCAGAAACTAGAAGTGCAAGCAGGGGTCACATGCCTACAACTCAACAACTTCTTACGATCGCCTCCTTGGGGAACAGATTTCAGACGAGCTCATGAGCTCATAAGTTCAATTCAATACAATGGGGAAGCAACTCTGACAGACAAGGATGGGACAGTTGTTAAGGTAAAAAATTACAACGGAAATTATCAATGAAGCCCTCCACGTCCCGCAGGGGACGCACAATCTATTGCAGAAAACAAAGGCAATAGACAATGATAAAGCCTTTTTGAAGCAACGAGGCCACAAACTGTGTTGGCGGATACGCCAGGACGGATGTCAGTACAAGGAGAACTCACCTAACAAGATTTGTCATCTAAGGAAAAAGCTCGACCCACAGGCACGTGGAAGCAAGCATAGGGTGTCAACCTACACTGGACGAACTATTCACTACTTCCTACAGAGGTCTCTACCCAATGTCTAAGTTACAACCTTCAAGAGTACACAAGAGGAGATTTCCTACAACGCTTTCAAGAGACAAATACCCATCAAACGTTCTCGAAATGCTACGGAACTTGAGGGAAATCCTATTAACACCAATAGGTCGCTCTCCCTAAGGTCCATGAACCAAAACTCCAACCCTAAACACCCGATGCAAAATCATGTAGGATGTCTAGTCGAAATTTACAAATCGATGTTTCTGAAAACTAAAGTGCCTAATGTGTAGCTCTACTTATTCTGAATGCATGGATATGCTGAAATGCAAAAACGGACAACGTATCCTCACCGAATCACCAGATATAGCTCGTGGGTCAATCTCGCAAAACCGGGTCGTACACCTGCAATGTAGGTATTGACGCGTAGCTCTTTTCGAGGGCAACACGCTACACTTCTCCGCACTTGATTTCGACCATCAGTGCGCGCATAGTGTCAAGATAAAACTCTCACTCTCTGTCGTACACAGAGTACGCTCAACTCACACAGACAAAAACTTATAAAAATGACAAAAGGTTTTTCACATTAAGGTCAAAAGTGGTATAAATACCTGACAATCTCAAACCTTAATGTTCCAATTTAACCATTTACTAAGTCTAAATATAAAAAATGGGATACAATTTGGAAGCTTCTTCAAGCCCCACTATTTACAAAGGTGAAATGACAGTTTCTTCTCAATTAAGGAATAATTACAAAGGAAATTAGTATCCCGCCGGGCAATCATCCTCCGTTGGGTGTGTCTAGCCGCTAACACTCCCCCCCTCCTAGATCATGTTGTCCTCGACGTGACAGTAGAGCTGCTTCTTCAGTGGAGGCTTTCTCGCATCTTTAGAAGAGACTCATACCGTGCATGCTGGGCCAGTAATGTAGGCCCGAATATCACTACAAGAGGTACTTAATAGTAGCGACGTTGAAACATGAAAAACCACGCTGCCGCTATGTTACAAGTAAAATAGTGACGCTCATAGCGATGCCGCCAAGGCTAAAAAAAATAACCGAGAGCGTTCAAAAACTCAGATCTCAGATCTGAGTTTTCCTGAGATCTGAGTTTTCGGCGCACGCTCAAGCAAAGAAGGTAACGCGCGCTCTCCCTCTCTCTCTCTTTCTTCTCCACACACACACACACACACACACACACGAGGAGAGGAAGGAGAGCCAAGTATGCTCCTTCCCTCTCCTCACTCTCATGTTCCCTTCCCCTTTATCTCTCTCCCGCCCCCCCCCCCTCTCTCTCTCTCTCACACACACACACACACACACATTGTGTTTTTGAGAGAGAGAGAGAGAGAGAGAGAGAGAGAGAGAGAGAGAGATAGAGATAGAGAGAGAGAGAGAGCACAAACATGAACAAAAAATGCACACACACATGCATAAACAAAGAATACACACACACATTGAGAGAGGAAAAGAGAGAGAGAGTATGCATAAACCAAAAACGCACACACACATGCATAAACAAGGAATGCACACACACATTGAGAGAGGAAACGAGAGAGAGAGAGAGAGAGAGAGAGAGAGAGAGAGAGAGAGAGAGAAGAAGACGAAGAAGAAGAAGAAGAAGAGAGTCTTAACATTGTAGGAAACTATCCTAAGAGACCTTAAAGATCTAGTCAACAGGAGTTGAACTCAAGATCTGTTATTCATGAGGGAAATGGCATAACCAATCTATCACTCTTCGGTGATAGAAAAGTTATACCATTTTTCTCCTTTTTTTATTGGCGTGCACACACATCCACACACACACACCCGAGAAGAAGAGAGTTTAATTTAACGTCGTAGGAAACTAATTAAAGAGACCTAAAGATCTAGTTGATGAGGAGTTGAACTCAAGACCTGTTATTCAAGAGGAAAATGGCATAACGAATCTACCACACTTGGGTGATAGAAAGGTTATATCATTTTCCTCTTTTTATTGGTGCACACACACTCACACACACACACACACACACATACACACACACACACACACACACACACACACACACACACAAAAGAAGAAGAGAGTTTTAACGTCGTAGGAAACTATCCCAAAAGACGTTAAAGATTAGGTTAGATGTAGACTTACGTTAAATTAGATTTAGGTTTATTTAAGTTAAATTAAATTAGATTTAGGTTTATTTTTAGTTAGATTTACGTTTGATTAGATTTAGGTTTATTTAAGTTAGATTTAGATTTACGTTATATTAGATTAGATTTAGGTTTATTAATTTAGGTTTATTTACGTTAGATTTAGATTTACGTTATATTAGATTAGATTTAGGTTTATTTACGCTATTTGCCTGTTATTGAAGAGGGAATTGGCATAACCAATCTACCACACTTGGTTGATAGAAAGGTTATACCATTTTCTTCTTTTTATCGTTTAAGATAAGGTTAGATTTAGATTTTCGTGTAGGCGCAACTCACAGAGCCGCCGACGCTTGTCAAAAATGGCGAGAAATTTTCCTGCGCTCACAACCTTGACAGTCCATATGGACCAGCAAATGGACTGTCGAGACAGTGAGCACAGGAAATTTTCACGAAACTCAATTTCTATGTAGGCTCAATTTGCTCTTCCATTAGCTGATCATGACGGCTAATGGAAGAGCAAATTGAGCCTACACAGAAATTAGTGATGCAAGATGACGATTCCAAGGGTCACACACACACACACACACACACACACCACATCCCGGCCGAATCTAGATTAAGAATTAAGTGCTTTGTGCAGACATCAGCTACATTGCAAGAATGGCGTACCTGCATGCCACAAACAAAGATCTATTGTGAAAAGATGTTAAGATGCTGTGAAATGCTACAGTTAGAGAAGAGGCAAAGGGGTTTTGTCCACTACATGCAGTATCATGTAGACGTGGGTGTGTAGATTTCTTGTACCCACAAATATAGGCATTGACCAATAAAGACGAGATTATAACCCGGTGGTTCTGATCTCCATGCACCTCTAGACCGAGATGTGCGGGGATTGGACATGACTAGAGAATGTGAGGTAGTTTACAGTGTTAACAAAGAGAGAGAGAGAGAGAGAGAGAGAGAGAGAGAGAGAGAGAGAGAGAGAGAGAGAGAGAGAGAGAGAGAGAGAGAGAGAGAGAGATAAGACGAAGAATGCCAATAGAAGATTAAATTTTTTGTCCAGGTTATAAGATTTTTACCCTCATTATGAGTAGTGACAAGGATGTGGGGCCGTCCAACCGAAACACCTATCTCTCAACGAGGATCTTATGTCCTTGTAATCATTGCAAGCATGCTGTGCGACGGATAGGACACTTTTCTTTGCAGCACGTTCGTGAATTTGGTGAGTTCGATCCATCTATTATAGATCGAGTTGTTGCCAATTATAACTCGTTGGACTCTGACGCTGGCCAACAGGCAGCAATCTTGCAACTCAATAGACGTGTTTGCAGGCGCTTTGGTCAAGCAGCATATGTGAGGCCACAAGATGTAGCCTCTGACATCTCGGGGGATGATCATGCAGACCACATTCCCAACGAGGCAATGTTTGAGCCCGAGATTGATGAAATGATCGAGAGGATCATGGATTCAGAAAGGCTTATCTATGATGATATGAAAAGTAAAGCCGATACGCCATTGTATAATGGAGCATGTGTGTCTAGATTGAAAGCGTTCTTGGTTCTTCTCAAGATACAGGCAAAGTTTGGATGGAGTGACACTAGCGTCACAGCGCTTTTCAGGTGATCTATTACAATTAGTTTACTTTAATAAAACTCTAAATGTATAATGATCTGATAGATTTTTACACAATTGTACCATATTTTTATGTTGTGTAGATTGCTCAAAGAGCACATACTACCAGCTAATAATGTGATGCCAGATTCCCGAGAGGAAGCAAGAAAGATTTTGTGAAACTTGGGGATGGATTACAATTTGATCCACGCTTGTCCTAATGACTGCATTCTTTTCAGAGGGGAATACATAGACATGGAGAAGTGTCTGAAATGTGATTCCGAAAGATATCGAGTAATAGGTCTTGGGCAATCCATGGCCACATGCAGCTCCACCACCTGGTTTTTCGACTGCAAGATTTGATTGTGTGTGCTCTCTCTCTGTCTCTCTCTCTCTCTCTCTCTCTCTCTCTCTCTCTCTCTCTCTCTCTCTCTCTCTCTCTCTCTCTCTCTCTCTCTCTCTTTCGATTGAAAATTCAAAGTTATGCACTTGCCTCTTTTATCACTCAAGTTGAATAGAAGAAGAACGCTTTCTGTTGCTGCTAGCCTTTGAACATTCCAAAGCTACAAGCACCTTCAAGTTCTTGTACGAGTCTCCGTTTTGAACAATTTTGCTCCGTTTTGTAAAAACTCTGGCTCTCTAAGTATTTGCGCCATTGCATCATTGTATTTAATGGTCTTTGCGTCCACTCCAGGTACGTATGCTCTAGGTATGTTCTCACAAGCAGAGACGACGAGCACCTCTCTCTCTCTCTCTCTATCTACTTGTCCATGTTTTCTACTCCATTCATTCAATATTAAGTTTGAATGTTCGTGTGTTTGATGCAGGTATGGATGATGAGGAGTTTCTTTCTTCTTTGTCACCGCAGCAGAGACAGTGGTACGTGGAGCGTCATCGCTCTGGCGCACCATCGCGCATTTCTACTCCATCCGCATCTCCCTCTATTTTGGAGTCCTCAATGCGCTCCAAAGCTTCGGTGTCGATGAGACGATCTTCACACTCGTCTAGGCACCGGCGCTCTAGTGGTGGCGGTGGCGGTTGTTGTGGGGGTGCCGCCACCGATGCTTCGACACCGCCTCGTGTTCGACGAGGCTCTTTACCCTCCCCTTCTTTGCCCGTCCCAACACCAGCCATAGCATCGCCATCGACACCAGGTTTTACGCGGCTGACTGCCATTCCTAGGAGCTACACACCACTAGCTACTCCACTAGGAGTCACTCCAGTGGACACTCCTCGCTTCGGGGCTCAGACTCCAGTGGAGACACCTGGCGTCCATACGCCTATTGACACACCGGTAGAGACCCTTACTGGGACACCCAGGTTCACATGTCAGCGGCGAGAGGGCTTGCCTTACTCCGTCGACTTCACCGGCCGCATCATCTTGGATGATGAAGGCAAGAAGGTGATTTCGCGCATGCACGGTCTTTCCTCTCAGGTGCTTAGACACTACATACTAAACACCTGGAGTGAAGTACCGAATGAATTAAAAGACAGAGTCATCAGCATGCTTCATGAAGAGTTTCCCGTTCCAACACGGGATGACCGCTTCAATGAAGATGTGATGAAGGTTCGAATGCGCGAATACTACAAGCATAAGCGTTTCGAAGTGCAAAAAACAATCAAGCATGGGTGGAGCAGGCCAGATTGGATGGCCAAAGAAGATTGGAAGCATGCAAAGAAAGAAGCGCGCGAGAATCCCGACAAGTGGAAGCAACAAAAGGAGGCAGCCAGAGCGCAAGTAGAGGCAAGGAGCTCGCACCACTTGGGGAGCGGCGGGTGGGCATCCTTTGAGGCCGATTTTGTAAGTGTTTTCGCATCTATGTTTGATAGTTTAGGGTTTATGGGATTTTAAATTCTAACATAATGGATTCTTTGTATGTTTTGACAGTTGTCGTTTACAGGATGTGATCCCACACCGTACGAGCGTGAGTACGCGGACAGTAAGGGCTTAAACGCCCTTATAGACATCCCGAGTTCTCGCGGCGGCATGGTTAGTATTAGGGTTTATTCTTTTCTATTTATTGTATTGTTTTATAAACGTTGCTATATGTTTATACTTACAAAAAGCTATCTTATTGTTTTTTTTTGCAAAATCCGACAGATACGCCGCTTGGACGCGATGAGACGTCTGATTAGACGACGTCAGTTTAGCCATAGCTAGATAGCATTAGTTTCTTTTTGTCATAGCTTATGTATCATGAGACGACTTTTATATATCTTTTTGAAAACCATGTATATTTTTTAAATAATGACAATAGTTTGTAACTATTACATTTGCAAAGATTAACAATCAAGTGATTTTGCCTATGTGTACAATTGTCATTGATTTACTTTTATCAATTCAAGCTTGTTAGTTTTGTATCTTTAGTTTGCAAACAATATGTACTATGGATGATGGAGTTAATGATTATATTGTCTTGTGGGTGACTATTTTGGGTCTATATTTTACCTTTGCACTTTTTTTCAAAGGTAAATTGACAAATGAAACATTCAATATGGTTGAATGCCCTGCCACCAAATTTTTTTTCTCTCGAGCATCGCTATGACCGTCGTTATTTAAGGCTCTGCAGCGTCGCTATAAGCGTCGCTATAGTCGTCGCTATAGTCGTCGCTATATAGTGACGTTTATAGTGACGCTTATAGCTATTGTCATAGCAATGCGTATAGCGATGTCCTTGTATCGACGCTCTTAGCGACGCCAGGGGTTATAAAAACCCAGTGTATTTCCGTCGCTAAAAGCGTCACAAGAGCACACAACCTCTTGTAGTGTATATCTGTATCAATGGTGAAGAAACCGGTGCAGAAGGCTTCTTCAAAGGCTTGGAGATGGTACAAGGGCAAAAACATTATTCACTGATAGAGGGTATGTATCACCTCATGGGAAGGTTGAGCAGACAGTTCATATGCACATCTATATATGTCTTGGAAGAAGAATATGTTGTCTGTTGCCTGTCCAGGTTTAAAGATCTCAAAAACTACCAAAAGGGTTTTACTTATTTTCTTGAGCATGATGCAAGAGAGGTCAAGCAAACCAGTGAACAATTTAATGGCGCCCGTTAGGGTTTTCACCATGTATTTCTCACTCATTCTCTCGCCTGCCTTCAAGCCTAGCAGCTTTGGGTAGTTGAGCCACGTGGGGTGGATTTTCTTTAGCAGCACTTGTTCTTTCTAGATCCGCATCCTTGGTAGAGGGAAAAAGCTAAGGTTGTCTCTGATTATTTTAGGCGCCTCTACTAGATGTACTAAATACTGTGGGTATTTAGTTAGCCATGCCTTTCTCCATTTTGGCTGAGAGTCCACAATAAGCTTAACACCTTTTGGTTTGGAGATATCTTCTTCGTATAGTGGCACTATCGGCTCCTCTTTAATCCTCTTGTTTATTGTAGCAGCTTCATACTTGAGAAGAGGATATGAGAGAGAGGGTTGTAGCCATTCTTGTCGAACAAAATTTTCATCTAATTTCTGTATGGTCATAGACTTCAATACCCTCTGCTCCCACTCCATTGCTTCTTTGGCGGTGTCTTTTATTGCCGCTTCTATTGCCTTTTGTAGATTTTCTTCTTCTTCTTGTGTCAGATCCTGGGGCTCTTGGGATGGTCCCACAAGGATTTCCTTTTGCATTGTTGTGTCCACTGGATCTGACACATTGTCTATGTCAATTCCTTCCATTGCTACTGGCCCGGTACTCAAGTGTGGCTCTTCAGTCTGTTGTTGGACTTTTAGCTCATCAATCTTGTTTTGATATGCTTTCTTTTCCTGTTCAGCTTGATCCCCCATGGTCACTAATAGGTCGTTCAATTCAGCATTGGTCTTCTCAGCCTCTTCTAGCTTCTTCTTGGTGTCTTCATTTTCAGTTTGCATCATCTTTAGATCCTCGTCCATCTTATTTTTCAAGGCTGCCAGCTCATCTTTCATGGCCTTTCTCTCATCCTCCAAATGTCTTTGCATCACTAGGGAGACCTTGGCCAACATCAATCTTCGTCTCTTCTCTAGTAACAACTCCTTTTGGGGTTCCTTCATCTGTTCTTCATATATATCCTTCTCTGAAGTAGTGCTAGTTGAGGTAGCGGCTCTGACTCTGCCCGGAGATGCCCTTAGCCTCTAGATTGTTTGATCTTTTACTTTTATTTGATCTTTCAGTTCTATAACTTCGTCCTGGCTGGCCTCATGTTCTAGCTCAACTTTTTCCTTATCATTCCTCAAAGTCTCTACTTCTTTGGACTCATCAGCAAGCTGGAGTGTCAAGTTGTCTCTTTCTTTCTCCGCATCCGTTAGTGATTTGCTAATTTTCTTGTACTCCTCCTCTGCTCTTTGAAGCTTTTGGTTTCCTGCCTGACTCTGACTTTCCAGCTCTTGGCATCTTTTTAGTGCCGCGTCCAGATCAGCTTGCAGCTTGGCTTGCTTTTGTGTGTTCTCTTGGTCCTGCTTTTGCAGCGAGTCCACCTCGGCTTTGATTTGAACTTCATTTGCTTTGAGATTATCAATTTCACTCTCAGTGGCCATAGACCTTGCTCTGAGCCCAGTGAGTCATTGCATCACTTCATCCCAATCATTGGCTTGTGGCTGTAAACCCATTGTATCTGTGGCCATTTCCTTCAACTCCACCAATCGAGGGCTCATCATATATTCTTTGGGTCTAGTGCTCGACAACTCAAAAGCTGCATTAGCTGCCTCTTCTTGGGAGTATCTAGTTGCTAGTAGATCAAGAAATATTCTATAGTTTTTTTCTTCTGGATTTGGCTTCTCATCTTTTGGTTCAACTTCTGCCTTCTTCTCTTCCTCTTTGTTCTTCTCTTCCTTGGAGTCTTGTCGCCCATCAGATTTGTTCACTCCTCAGTTTGTCGGGTTTGAGGAGGACTATGAGGAGGTGGTGATGGTGGAGGGCTGGATTCTGGGCTTGATGGTGGGGTTGGTTGCTTCTTCTTGAAGTCCCGATCAGCCTTTGTTTTCTTGTCTCTTTCTTGGCCTTCCTGCTCTTTTAGCAGCTGCCGTCTCACATCATCAACTTCTTCTTTGGTAAAAGGTATGTTTGGGATATTCTCAGCTGTAGCATCTAAGATCTCGAAATTCTTGATATAATCTTCAAACCGATCCCTTTGAGTTCTTCGAGAAGATCCAGACATAGCCTCAAATGAGGGCTTCCATAATTCGCTCAGATCCCCTTTTAGCATCCTCTCAACTCTGAAACTCTCCATTAATCTTTCTAGCCTTGCTGCTTTCTGTGACTTTGTTTCCTTTACTGGCACATGTAGAGTTTCTTTCTTCCCCTTCTTGGGCTGTGGGCGGCTCTTCTAGCACTGTCTCTAAACGACGCTTCAACCTTGTGGCTACCCTTGGAGCCTTAGGAGGTTCTTCTTCTTTGTCTTCCTTCAGCTTGAGCCAATCATTTTGGGAGGGAGGTAGAGGCCAATTTCCCTTGGCATGCAATGCTCCGTAGATGACTTTGGTTATCAACTCACCAGGCACAATATAAGTGGTATTTTTGGTCCCCATTTTCACAAGGTTGTCGTGAATGTAAGTGGCATAGTTTATCTCCCTCGGGCGGCTCTTGTACATCACCCAAGTGAAAGTGGTGGCAATAGCTCCAAGTGGCATCCTGTATTTCTGTGGCCGCTTGGTACACATGTGGAAGTACTGATTGTATAATTGACTCATGATGGCCACCTTCGGATTTGCAATATCTTCAAATGTATAGTTATTTTTCTTCTTTGAGTAGACCTTAATGTCATCCCGCCTCTTAGTCACACTGTCTCCTTTGTTAGAGAGGTCAAGTGCTGTTGCCACCACCTTCTCTATGATGACAATCATCGTATTAGGCTTGCCTTGCAGATCTGTAACTCTGGCTATGCCATCCTCTTTGATTGTGGTGACAAATTCCCACACTCTTTTAACATCAATCCCTGCTGGCAAGGCTTCAAAGTAATTGTGGAGATCCAGTTTCTCCAAGTAGTTCCCCATCTTGCTCCTGACAAACTCATTGATCTCTTGAGGGATCATGGGTAGCTCCACTGCATTTCCCTTCGGATCTTTGAACACTCCTTGGTAGATTCTTAGATCATTGGTTTCTAGTAGGTCATCTTGAATCCAAGTGCTTGTGGGCTTCAGGGTTCCCTTTGGGATAACAAAAGGCTCCACTTCTTCTAAGTAGTCCTTGATAGTCATCCTCTTCTTCTTTGCATGTGACTTTGTGGCTGCCATGGATCCTGTTGCACTCAGTAGTCCAAAAAGTTAGTTTTTTTTACAGATTAGCTGATAAAATGAGTTCTGACTACCCAAATGACTTGAAAATTGAAATAAGAACTCAAAAGGGACTAGGGAAGCCATGCTTGTGCCCACAGTAGGTTTTTGACTGAAAAATAAGCATGTAGACATCCTACGTGTAGGATTTCTACCTTCTCTGATTTTGATGAAACTTGACATGCTTGTGGCCCTTGACCTGTGCAACATGGCTATGTACTTGGAATTTGGTTTGGACATCAAAAAGTGCAATTTTGAGCAGATTTAGGCTTTTGGCTCACAAAATGGGTAGGATGTCCTATATGGATGGGCAAATGATATCCAATTGGATTGAAATTTGATATATAGGCTTCTTATACCATGTAAAAGACTCCCATGATGTCAATTCTTGCACATAAGGTCAATATGACCTTGGAGACATCCTACGCGTAGGATGTCTCTCTTCTCAAAATGACTTGATTTTGGTTCTGTGGGTAGCCCTTAGCATGTAGAACATGGCCCGGCTCTTAGATTTTGATTTGGATAAGAATTGGTGTTGTTAGGAGCATGTTTAGTGTTTTTGGCTCAGAAAAGTGCATCTTTGAGGTTTTGGGGGCCAAATGTGATGGGTCTGGCTTGAAATTTGATACATGAGCTTGTGAAGATGTTATAAAGATATGTGGAACTCAAAAACACCAGCTGGAGGTCAAATAGGGCATTTAGACATCCTACACATAGGATGTCTATTTCACTATTTTTCGTATCTGATATGTGGAACTCAAAAACACCAGCTGGAGGTCAAATAGGGCATTTAGACATCCTACACATAGGATGTCTATTTCACTATTTTTTGTATCTGGCTGTACAGTTAGCTTGGCAATGTCCTAATGAGTATATTGTGCAAGTTTCACGTGATTTGGACTAGTTTTGGTAGGTCTATGACCCTTTATTGCCTCTATGCTCCGACTTTCCATTTTTTAATGCATATGAGGTCAACTCTTGTCCAAATGTGATGAAACTTGATGGCTAGCATGTACAAGCTATCTAGAAGCTGTGTATGAGGTGAGATATTGAGTTTGGTGCTCAAACATGTCCTTGAGACATCCTACGCGTAGGATGTCTCCTGATGAATTCTTTTGGAGAAGTGCTACTGGTATATACCCTTAGCCCCCTGAGTCCCCTTCAAGCCTTATTTCAATAAAAAAGTCAAAAAGATAGATAGAAACTCCCTGTTTGGCTTTCAGAGCCTCTGAGTTGTTTTCTGACCCTTGGAGTGCTTTTTGGCGATGAAATTTCTTGATGTTAGTCTCCATAGCTTCATGGTTCCTTGGGGAACCTTGGCATATGGTTTTTGTTGGCTTTGGCTTCGTCGGAGCTCCGTTTGGCAATTTGTCGCTTTGAAAGCGCCCGTGGTTGTGTTTGCATGCCGTCGATGACTTATGGTGGTCTACCACCATAGGACTTGGTTGTTGATGGTCTAGGAAAGCCGCTCGTGAAGTATGGTGGCAAACGGACATCCAGTTTGGCAGTGAGAGCCAGTTGTGTCCGATGCCGTTTCTGAAGCTTAGTCCCGCTTCGGGTCGCCTTATGGCCATGTGGGCTATATAGCCTTGTAGAGAATGTCGAGATGCTCCTACCCATGAGTTTTGGTAGCATTTGGGCGACTTTCCACCGATTACCACTTGGTGGCCTCTTGCAGGGCTCTAGAAGTTAGGGTTTTTCCCGTTGGTTTTTTGCCGCCTTTGTGCATTCAAGAGTGGTCTCCTATGCTAGGGTAAACCCCGTATGCAGCCTTATTGCTATTGGGTTAGCCGTTAGGTGGCTACCTCTACCTGTAGGTCTCTACTGCCCATTCCTCGTGTGACCCCAACACTAGTTTTTGCGATAAAACATCAAACATACGCGATAAGCTCAAGGTGGTGAGCCTACCTCTCATATCTAGAGCCTGTCGGGTGGTCGTGCGCGTCGTAGAAGCAGCTGGAAGTCTGGTTCGTTCTAGGTGGCAAGAGCTCTCTCTCAAGAAGGAAATAATAGAAATGAGCTCTAAATGAAGTGAAAAAATCTTATAATGGGGGTCCCCGAACCACTTTCTATGAAATTTAACATGTGCTCCCAACTTCTTGCGAGATGCGGTTTAGGCTCGAAAAGTTCTTGATTTGGACTCTGTTTGCCCAGTTTCCGAGAAATTTGACATTTCGGTCAAAATCTGGCCAAAACACGCCTCCTGCTCCATTCACATAATTGCACCCCCATTGTACCATAGGTTGTCCTATAGTCACTGATTATCCCCATATTTTTTGTTTTTCATTAGACCGTATTTCACTTGCTTTTTGTATTTTTGAAGTTTTTCTGCCGATAATTAGTAAAATTAAAAAGAAAATAGCAAAATAAACCTAGAAAATCCCCAAAAATCACATAACTCAAAAACATCACCTCAAAACACTATGTACACTCACAAGCAATTTTTAAGGCGGATTTTTCTGTTTTACCAATATTTTGCCCGAAAAATGGCTATTTTTACATATATACACACCTAGAGCCCTAATTTGGCGTTTGGCCCTATATACTTGTAGATTCGTGTTGTATAAGGGCATATGTACTTAGGTTAGTCCAAAAAAATTCACAATCAAATGAAAACCCTTCAAAATAGTCGAAAAACATGTCCTTTTTTTTGCTCTTTTCACCTTCATTGGGTCCGCATTGAGAATGCCTCCCCTCTCCTAGGCGGAGTCCTCCCGCACGACAAGGTATCGCCTCGGGGTATGTGCAGTGCATGGGTTAAATACTGTGCTAATGTGCGGCCTTGTAATGTGGCCCTATTTGATGCATATTGAGTCAATGCATGGAAAAATTAATGTTGTGCGAGAGGAGGGAATAAGCAAGATGCTTATTGGAATTCGACGTCGAGGTTTCCTGTTTGTTGTTGATTGGGTTGGCATTTTTTCTTTGCAAGTAAAAGTTGTAACTCTACAGCTCTTTGTTTGATCGTCTTTTTTGCAAAAGTTGCTTGGGTTGCCGCTACTATCGATATGGCCATGGGTGTTTCCGTGGATGGAATTGATGTGGCTGATGTGGCCATAATCTTTTTCTCTTTTAATTGCCCTTCGGAGTTTTGTTGTGGAGGCTTTTGTAGGTTTATTGCCTCGTCCTTGGTCGTCATTGTTGTTCTGCTGATCGGCACCCACATAGATCGGTTTGTCGGTTTCATATGTAGTGAGGGTCTGGCTGCTGGTGTTGCTTGTACTGAAGGGAGTTCCTATGGATTTGGTTTGGGGATCCAAATGCGAGTCGCATTTAAGTGGTTACTGAGCATTCTCTTCGGGATCCATATCTTTTTTATTCCCTTGGTTGTTGGTTTAACTATGTTCTTATGTTGACTTCTGTTGTTGTATTGTGGTTTGTATTCCATGTCGCCTCTATCCTTCCGTACCCATACTTGTTTTTCGCGTGTTGCTAGCCTTGATCTATTCACTGTGGTCTATGTTGTTTTATTTTTGTAGTGAACATGGTTGGCAGTTCCCTGGTTGTTCTTCATGGGTATCGTGTTGTGCTTTATTGGCATCCATCTTTTTGTTCTTTATACAGTGATGGTGGTGCTATCATCTGGTTCTTCCGGGTTGGCTGAGCAAAGACTACCACCTGTTGTTCTTGTGCATGCTGAATTTTGATTGTATCCGAATTCCAATCTATCTGCACATTATACTCTTTCTGCCAAGGTTGTCCCAACAACATGGGGTGTAGGGTGCTCGCATCCTCAACCACATAAAACTTGTGGGGGTAAACATATTGATGTATTTGTACATACAATATTGTCCAACCCAATGTTCCTAGCGAATGTGATGTACTACTTTCCATCACTTGTTGAGTAGGATGGAGTTGTTCCTCAAGCTTGAGCTGTTTATATAATTTGTAAGAGATCACATTTGCTTGAGCCCCGGAATCAAGCAATGACATCGATTCAACTTGATTGCTACCCACTTTGACTGCAATTATTGGTTCCCTTGTGTCTTCACCAAAATTCGTTAATCGAATAGCATTTTATCGCAACGGTGATCTACTTTGTTGTTGTTGTCGTAGAAGCCTTCTTTTTGCAATGCGTTCTTTTTCTTCTGCTTGTGCTTCTGCTCGTACCCTCTGTTTCTCCTTCATCCGTTATTTTTCTTGATGGATTTGTTGAAGCATATCCTGTGTTAGTGGTAAATGATACTTTTTTAACCGACATCCACTAATCCAATTTGGCATTTCTTTTCCTGCCAATGTAGCAAGTTTGACAGCTCCACTTTGTGATAAGTCACTAATCACAAAGGGTCCCATCCTTCACTTTTTAAGTTTCTTGGCATGTTGCTTCAAAGTATAAACAAGTACATAATCATCTGTTTTGAACTCTTTCATACGCACATGCTTGTCAAAAAACTCTTTTTGTCTTCTCTTTTTAGCATAGATCAAAGCTACAGCTCTCAATCGAAGTTCATCTAGCTTTTCAAGATCATCTATTCTTGAAGAGAGCTCATGCCCTGTCCATTCTAAGCGTTTCGCTACTCGTAGAGTTGGAAATAAAAACTCTATGGGTAATATAGCGTTTAGACCAAACACCATGTTGTACGGTGTTGTTCCGATTGATGTTTTGTAAGCTACCCTGTATGACCATAGTGTTGAGTGTAATTGCTGATCCCAGTCTGTCCTTGACTATGATACAATTTTAGTCAAAACAGGGCATAGTGTTTTATTTGTGGCTTCAGCTTGTCCATTTGCCTATGGATGATATGGAGTATATTTTCTATGTATGACCATGAATTCCTCTAGCAGATATTCAATGACTTCATTAAGAAAATGTGTTCGTCGATCACTGACAATTTCTATTGGTAATCCGTATTGTACAAAGACATTCTCATACAAAAATTGTGCAGTGGTTCTTGCATCTGCTTTTTGTGTTGCTTTGGCTTCCGTCCATTTTGTGAGATAGTCCGTAGCCACAATGATATATTGGGTATGGGTGCGATATGCAAGGGGTGAAATAGGCCCCACAAAATCAATTTCCCATTTTGCAAATGCCCTTGCTCCCATCATTGGCCGTAGTGGCATCTCATCGCTCTTTATCGACACCTTAGTGCACTGACATGCGTCACAACGCTTTACAAACTCCTCGGCATCCATGTGCAATGTAGGCCACCATATTCTTGCGGTTAAGACAATTTTTTCCGTCTTATCGCCTGAAAAATGGCCTCCACTTATTCCTCCATGTGCGTGTTCTAGAATCAGTAGGTATTCACTTTCACTTCCACAGATTCTAAGTTGATTGTCCTTTCCTCTCTTGTAGAGTTGATTTCCAATTAAATTAAAGTCTCGAGCCTCCAACTCTATAGCCCTTTTTTGCGGTTTTTTTTTTTTTTTAAAGAAATGTCCTTGTTGTTAAGAAATCAATGATATATCGACTCCATGCAGCTGCAATGCTTACCTGAAACAATGTCGCATGATCCACCGCTCGTTTAGAACTACATATAGTACAATTGTTAACATAAGCATGTGTGTCAGCATACATAGTTGGCCAATAAACTCCTAAGTGTTTCAATCTTTTGTGCATTTTCATTGTTGAACAATGAAATGCACAATCCTGGATGTGTGCTTCTTCAAGATAACCTCGAATTCCTCTAGATTTATACATAATCGTAGAATTTGGTCCGAGCCTAGATGGTACAGTCGTCCTGCAATCAACTGAATTTTTTTTGTTTGTCGAAATGTTTGTTGTTTGGATCTGTTTTCCTTGTTATCAAATCTACCTCCAAAGGAAAGAATGCTAACAATTTCCTGAGACCATTTGGGCATCATTTCAATATTGAAAAGATAAGCATCAGGTATGTCATCATCTACTCCTTCAGGAGCTTCCCCGTTTTGTAGCCTTGAAAGATGATCCACGAGTAGATGAGTTTTACCTTTTTTTACTACCACTGTGAAGTCAAACTCTAGCAATATAATAAACCAGCGTACAATTCTCCTAGTATTGCATGGTTTATTCAATAGATACAAAAGAACTTGATGATCTGTGAAGAACACAAATTTGTTTGCAAGCAAGTACTGCCAAAATTTCTTTACAACATAAATCATTCCTAATCCCTCTCTTTTAGTGGTGGTGTAGTTCTTTTCTGCACTATTTAGCTGTCGACTCGCATAACAAACTAGGAAATCAATTGTTCCTTCTCCAGGTTGAGCCAGAATACTCCCAATTGTATATGCAAATGCATCAATGTGAACATGGAATATCTTTTTCCAATCTGGTGCTTTAAGTATAGGTGCTGATACAAGGTTTTTCTTAAGCTTTTGGAATAAAGTTTCATACTCCTCAGTCCAATCAAAACTGACTAATAAGCGATATAGAGGTTGTGCAATGACCGCATACATATATATGAATCTTCGATAGTATCCAGAGTGTCCCATGAAGGATTGTACTTGTTTGGCATTAGTAGGCCTGGGCAAGTCTACTATGACTGTAATTTTGTCTAGGTCAGTGGTTATGCCATTTCTTGAGACAATATGTCCTAAGATGCGGCCTTGCCTTACCATAAAAGTGCACTTTTTTGGGTTGAGATAGATTCGATATGTTCTGCACTTCTCAAATACCTTTTGTAAATGGTCAATATGTTCTTGTCGTATAAGAGAGTGGACATAGAGAACATCCATATATATTTCTAAGAATATTCTCAGGTATTCTTTGAACGCATGAGTCATTAACCTCTGGACGGTAGCTGGAGCATTTTTTAGGCCAAAGGGCATAACTCTATACGCATATATTTTCCACTCCGTGGAAAATGTTGTTTTGTGTTGATCCTCTATTGCAATTGCACATTGGTTATACCCCGAAAACCCATCTAAAAAGGAATAAGCCCGTTTTCCAGCCACCCTCTCAAGCACATGTTCTGTGATCGGCAAGGGATAATTATCCCTTATTGTTGCTCATTCACCTTTTTGAGGTTCACACACACACACACACACACGCAGCTTTTCGTTCTTTTTGGGGACAACCACAATGGGTGACACCCAATCTGTATGCTCGATTTCATAGATGAATTCAACATCCATCAGTTTGTCAATCTCCTCTTTGATTCGTTTAGCGAATGTGTCATTATATGTGTAAGGACGTTGTTTGCTAGGTTTGGCGTCTGATTTCAAAGGAATTGTATGTTGGCATATCGATGGATCAACTCCTTTGAGGTCTTTGTAGGACCATGCAAACACATATTTATGCTTCATGAGAAGTTGTGTTAGCCTTTCTTCTTCTTCAGGCTCTAAATCAGTTGCTATATAGACAAGCTGAGGCTCTTCACCTGGTGCAGCGAGGTCTATCCGTTTTGCATTTTTCGGCCCATCATAAGATTCTTGGTTTATTCTTTCCCTTATTGGTGGTGTCATTATGATTTTTCTGTCTTGGGTGGTTAATTTTTGATAGTGGGATGGTACATTCATGTTTCCTTTTTCTGAATCCTCCTTACCGTCACTTTCTCTCTCAGTAGTCCATACCTCTTCTAACGACCATTTTAGTTCTTGCTATTTCTTTTTATGCTCCATTTTGGTCCACTCTGGATCTTTTGTCTTTTTCTGTTTTGATTGTTGAGATTTTCTTGATTTTGTTTCTATTTTAGTCTTCCGTGCTTGTTTTATTTCCTCATGTGTCCTTTCCCTTCGAACTCTTGAGAATCTTCCTGATATTTAGTCTTTTACACAATCCTCTGCCTTGACAAGCATTAGATAGTGAGTTTTATCTTTTATCCGTGGCATCAGGTTCTCTCTAATTTTGTCTTTTTTTTTTCCTATATCGTTCCTGGCGTCTAGGGTATGAAGCTAAGTCTGAGGTGAGTAATTCCACACTCGGTGCAATACGCGTTGACTCTAATGATTTCATCGTGAGGACAATCTCTGAGCCAATGGTCTCCACCACACTTGTAGCAGGGTCCCTTAGGCTGTGGAGGTGCTCCTTGAGCTCCTCTTTGTTGGTATGCATGCCTCTACCCGCCCATGCCTCCGTTGGCTATGAACCACAATGTTCGTTCATCCAAGCTGTATCTTCCTTCTCCTGATGCCTGTGCAGCTTTTGGTGGTCCTGTACTTCCCATCATGCTCCAAGGTTCTGGCGTTGGGGGTTCTTTCGGTGGATAATAGACAGGATTTTCTAAATATCCATTGGAATCTTCGTAATATGCATGCATAGGTACCAAAGCCTTCTCTTCTGGTTCGTTTATCGTTGGTGTGTATCTCATGCCGACCGGTCGTAATCCTGGTAGGGGTGGTTGTTGCCCCAATATTGGTTGTGGTCTTTCTACACCTACACGTCCTGGTAGGTTTCTTGCTTGATACCTAAGCATCGGTGGAAGTTGAGGAGATGCTACCTAAACTTGGGGAGCATATGGTCACTCTCTCACATATCCCTTGTTATAATAACATTCCTCCATCACATGGTTTGTCCATTTTTGTTCAACAGTACACCACTTTGGCTGTTTAGCCTGAGGCTTGGCATACATATTAATTTTTTTTCTCACTTCCTCTACAAGCTGCTCCTGGCTTACAGCTACTTCTCCTTTTGGTGCTGTCTTAGTGGACTTGATTCCACTTTGTTGTGAGGATGAATCGTCATCAAGATCCTTGAATTCACCCTCCTTGTAGACTGTACAATTGTCTACAAGGTAAAGAGCCTCCTTAGTTAACTCATTTAACGTCGTGCTCCTCTTCATATGTAAGTTCTTCTAGAGATCTACGTTCCTTAGTCCTTGAATAAATATAAGCATAAGTGTGGACTAAGTTGGCAGTTCTTCCACAGGGCAGAACTTCACATATCTTTTTAGTCGTAGGGCTGCTTTTCGCACATATTCCCCTTCTTTCTGTTTGAATTTATGGATTTGTGAGAGTGTATTATGAGCTATCTCCCTTTGTGAGAATTCCTCAATAAACTTGTTAAATACCTCCTCCATAGACTCAAAGTCTCTAAGCTCCACAGAGTCAAACCAAGTAGCGGCATCCTCTTCTAGGATAATCCCAAACCCTGCAAACTGAGTAGGGAAGTCCAACACTTCTTCAGCTCTAATTACACGCACAAAGGCTGCTACATGATCCCTAGGATCTCTGTTTCCCCTGTATTTTTTGTTTACCCATTTTTGCACCTGGGAAGGTCTAATTCTATGATGGTCTACAAATCTCATCATTGGTTCTCCTCATCCTACTAGATATACTTACTCTAGCCTTCGGTAGTGGGAGGGTTCCTCTCCCAGAGGTGTCCCTAAGCCATATTTTTTGATGGTTCTTGCAAGAGGTGATTCATCTCTTTGAACTCGTTCTATGGGTTGTCTTCCGGGCTCTGCCGATTCTTGAGTTTTTGGCTTACTCTCACCTTGATACTGTGAATAGAGTGGTGGTTCTTGTAAATCTCTTAGCCCTCGTGCGGCTGAATAACCATCTCCGTTTCGGTCTTGTTCTATTGTCGCACTTTGTCAAAGCCATGCTTGCAATGATGATTGGGTGCTGGTAGTTGAACGTATGTTGTCGGTTAGAATGTGATGTTGTCTCGTAAGGCTTATGAAAATGGGTTTGTTGACTTGCTAGGGGTACAAGTGGACCTTGGTACTTCTTCGAGGGCATATGTTGATGTTTCTAGAACTGTTGCCTTTTCTACCTCCTCTGGGAGAATTCGTTTGTATTCTTGCCCGTACCTGTCAACAAAAATGATATCCTTTCCCCATTGCAATTTCATAAGAGAACAAGTAAAGAACCTTGTCTTTGCTTAATTCATTTGGGTAGGGTTCTTTGCATAAAAAATAAGAGACTACTCCCTCGCTCTCATGCTTGTAAATTCCGAGGGTTTACAATCAACGAGCAAAGAAAACAGAGCAAAGCCAATTTTCAAGCAAATATGAGCAACACCTTTGACAAAATGATGCGAGCACAAGGTATATTGAAAAAAATAATCATGTCATGCTAGATCTCACCCAGAACCTACCACAAAAAACATTTTCCTCTACAATAACACCAAAGCATGTCATCTTCCTTGCAAGCTCCGTATGCCTAATTGCCCACACTATTTGGGACACAAGTATCTCAGGTCACATATGCTACAAAGTCCAAGCTTCATGCTATCCACTCCCAAATACACCAACCTCTCTTGGGGTTGTAATATACTCAAGCATGTCGTTGTCCTCCTCCAATATTTCCTTAGTGTCCACTAACATTGGTCTAGATCTTCTAACACTTTTCTCCCGCACGGATTATCTGTTCATTTGTAGACTTGGCATGCTCATCTCATGCAAAGAATAGTGATCCACATTTATAAGCTTCTTTCCCAAGCCACCTGCTACCCACTGGCCCATAAACTCCACAGCCAAATCTTCCACAACTGGCCAACGTGCATGTGTGAGTTCCTTTTAAGTACTCACTGTACCTCACACTTTGCAATACAAACAAAGCCATATCCACACATGTCGCTTCATACAAACCTATCCTATACTTTTTTTAGGCTAATGGACATGTTCTTTTTATTTGTAGTCCTAGTGCTTTTTTTGGCACACTGGCAACAATGGTCAATGTCGAGGGAGCCATCTGGACGAGCATCTAGCTTCCTTTAACTCTTTCTCGGCTTGCAAATTGCAACTTTAATGTACCTATTGTACCTCTGCGGGTGCAGCCAGAGAGAGAGAGAGAGAGAGAGAGAGAGAGAGAGAGAGAGAGAGAGAGAGAGAGAGAGAGAGAGAGAGAGAGAGAGAGAGAGAGAGAGAGAGAGAGAGAGAGAGAGAGAGAGAGAGAGAGAGAGAGAGAGGAGAAAGAGAGAGATGAATGTGTGTCTGTTTTTGTCTTGTTTGGGAGAGTGAGACATTGTGAGTGTAGCATGCGTAAAGGTCTATGTTCTCAAGGTAGTCTCATGAAAATGCTCACTCTAATTCTCTTAAGGGTGAGTGGGAAGAGGATAGCCGATTTGTTAAGAAACCCAAAAACCTTGGCGCTAGTGAGAAACCTGATTAGTTTGCAATAGTGACTTCACGATCCAGGAGCGCCATGAGCCTCTATCCTCAAGCGTCAAGTGCCCCATGAGATGCATAGGGCAGGATGCCTTGATGGAGGATACACATGTTACTTCTGAATATTAGCTATGAAAAATGGTCGGGCAAGGTCCGCGTACCATCGGTAAGAAAGAGCCACACGTAGGCATCACCATTGCTACCTAATTGATGCACCACATGTATTGGAAAAAGCAGAGAGATCTCATAGCAACAAGCTAGGAACCTCCTCCTCGGGTGACCCAACCTAGGACTCGAGTGTTCAACGATAAGAGCCCTAGAAAAATGAGCACAAAGTACCTGTCCCTCTAGCGGGGACCCAACCAAGCATGCGTAGCTGCTGACGGTTTGTACCAATGCTTGAGTTTGGAAATTACCTCTAAATTCAAAACTTGAAGGTGAGAAAACCTAAAGATTTTGAAGAAATTTAGTGTAAAACCTTCCAAATATAGTGATTTTATCGTTAATTTTTTTAATGCACATGTTTTCTAACTTTTATTATCTCAAGCTGTGGTTTCTACACTAATTGAGTGTCCAAAGTATGACCCTTGTTTGTGGCCGCTTTGTGAACACGCTCTTGCCCTATTTTTGAAAAGATTTTCTGTCTTGGTTCTACATGCAAATTCACGCTGAGATGCAGAGGACGACAATGCGAGAGGCCACCGGCATCAGCGTTGGCCATGACCGGCTCGTCATCCCTTCCGGTGTAGCGATGGAGGCTTTGGAGGAAGAAGGCGTGGTACCTCACTATACCGACACTGATGGACACATTATCTATGGGTCTCGCCGGATGCATCCTAATATAACAGCTATGTGATTCCTGGTGGCAAAAGCCGAGTCCACACCTCTCTCTTCCAGGCTCTGCTCGATTCTGCGAGAAGCTTGCCAAAACTCCCCAACACGACCAGAGCCAATATACTCGTTCTGAAGCTCGCGAGTAGGTTCCCGAGGGGCCATTGATGCGTGGAGTTCATAGAGGTAGGGTCTGTAAACAACAACAACGGATCCTACATGGATGTAATGAGCAGATTGCAGCGACATGCGAGAGACTTGGGCCTTGCTTGGAAACACATGGAGAATGAAGTAGGCCTTCAGTCATCAGTATAGCAAATAATGGTTTTTTGGCTTCTTGGTAATGTACAAAATTTCAATTCTCGGTCATGGAATAAGCTAACGAGTTCAATTAGTAGAAGCAGTAAGTCATCCACATGGTAATTGTAGTCACAGATGAGGAATAGCCATCTTGTTGAAAATTTACCTTTTTTAAATGTATCCTTGTCATTGCTAGGCAGTAGCTGTAAACATGCAACATGTTCTTTGGGATTGAGAGGGGACTTTGTATTAAATGTGGATCTGCTGAACTGCAGTTTGCAATCCGAGAAGAGCTAAACAAGGGGGACAATTGCAGGTACTAATTGGTTTGAGCGATTATTCTCAGATGTTTTGATCTGATTGTGCCTACATCAAGGCATCATTTGATAATGAGTGTAGATTGCTTGAGGGAGTATTGAGTACTTTGTATCGTTGAAATTAGTTTGCAGGTACAAAATATCTAAATCTGTGATGTATTTGCATACAAAATAGGGTGATCGACAAATGCCTAACTTATGAGTTCCTCTACAAGCAATGCAAGATCACAAAAGCATTTGGTGGTCTGGAGCACCTCTGCCAAGAGTGCTCCCCCGAGTATTGGATTCTTGTATTGGATGTCTTCCAGAGTAGGAAAATTTATAAGTCTCTTCCTAAGGATTGTAGACCTATATGTGATCGCTTGAAGCAGCTTGCTCGGGTGATCGACAATTTTGTAAATTGTGATTTGCAGAAGGCTAAATTGGAGGGTATGCAAATGTATGCGTCGTGAGTAGGATGTTTTTGTTTTCATAAGGTGTAGATAGTGGACAAAGTGACAATACTCGGATATGTGGATAGGAGGAATGTTTTGAAAGCTATGAGGAAGATAGAAAAAAGGGCAGAGTTCTGGCAAGAAGCATTTAATAGGTTCCACAATCATTTATCATATGATGTAGACGATGGGACTACTTATAGCTCGACAAGCTACCATAGCAACAATTACAACTACAACAAACCTTCCTCATACTTGGGCAACCATATCCTCTAGCATCATCCATTCAAACACTCCTGCAACTATGTGAAGCCTGGCTCCAACCATTATAATTATAATTACCTAAATGATGAAGCCATGCCCCACTACAATTATGGTATTGCATTAATAGAAGCCCTAATGATTACAATTATATATAATTACCTCAATGAAAAAAACACATACACATACACATAAACACTTTGCCACAAATCTGTTTTGCGACAATTGTCCGGCTTCTCCAAATGTGATCCACTTTAATACATTGATTGATTATTAATAAATTCATATAAATGCATTCACATTATTTGCCAAGTGAAAGTGTATGTCTCATACACATAAAATTCAAATTATTATGTAACAATGCGGGCATTTAATTATGTAGTCTATTGTGGTTTCTTGGGGAAGGGCTTCCTTGACTCATGATCCTCGTTACAATGATCAAGAAAATTTAGTCTCTATTTCCAAAAGTTTGATGATTTTGATAATCATGTTGATGAAAGTGAGAGTACAAACATTGAGTTGGGTGCAATGGTTGAAGTTCTAGAGACAGCCAGCCAAGAAGCTACTTTGGAGCTTCTTCTTTATCACATAGTTCCTGAGGTGGCTCCATGTGTGGATGAGGGGGATGATAGCCACTTACATGTGGACAAAGGTGAGGACATCCTAAAGACAATAAGGTGAGAGTCCGGTTGTGCCTTTATGTAGACTTATTCCATATGACCATGAGCACTGCGATAAATCACTTGTCTGTAATTCACGAATAACTTTCTTGAGGGACTCGCTCGTTTTTTTCTTTGCTCAAAAAAACTCGCTCACCATCTTGTAAGACTTGTAAATTCCCACATTCTCATTATAGTTAGAGACCTTGGTTGTTTTTTTATCATACATAAAAAGAGCTCCAGGTCGATCAATTTTTGGAGGCGGCTCTTGAGCCTCTAAGACCATTTTTCCTTTTGCCACATTATCTCCACATCTGTTGTAATCCTCAGGGTTACTAACTATCAAGTAGTGGTTCCCGTTTTCGTCTCGGAATCTATTCCAACATCATAGACTCGAATTATCTCTAGTCTCTGAGAAGGTCTTTCTTCTATACAAATACACTTGTGTCCCTGATAGTCAAAATAAACTAGGGCTCCCCTAGAGTTTTTTCCTTCTAAGAAGATTATAGTGAACTTGGCATCGTTCAAAGGGTTTTGGGAGGTACTTCCTCCTAGCATTGGTCCTTCACCGGAGAAACCTCCTGGCTGTTGACTACCCATCATGAACAAGGACTTATCTGATGAAGTATCAGTATCACTACCCTCCTCAATGATTGGTGCTAATGGATCTAACCTTGCCTGAGTTACACTCTCCTCAGTGGACACTAAGCTACCTCGATCACCTGTCACTTTTTGGTCTCTAGGAATGTGTCTTCCTGATCTTAAATTCATCAAACTTAGCAATGCAATTCCGCTGCTGAATATACCTGTACACAAGCGTTTAATTTCGGCAATCGAATCAAAGCATTTAACCGCTAGAGGTGGTCTTAGTAATGATTGGTATATCTGGAGGGTTAACCTCAACCATTACTGGACTCTATACACTTCGGATGTTCTTGATTAGGTCTGCTAGTCTTGAACTGTACTTTACTCGAGTGTCTATCAGTCTAGAGGTAAGGTCTTAATTCCATCTTTGCTCCATCAAAAGGTCAAACAAGGTCCAATTCCACTTCTGAAAGAAGTTCTGGAACTCTTAAGTCAATTGAAACATCACTCTATATCCACAGTCAGATTTTAACTTCTATAAGCCCCTGTAGACATCCTACGTGTAGGATGTCTACCTGCTCTGTTTTGGATGAAATTTGCACTATAGATTCTCCTTGATGTGTTGAGTCCACAGCTATTCTTACTTTTTGATTTGAACACCTATAAGGTGGTCAACTGATCAAAAATCTGTTCCAGCAGCCTGATGTTGATCTGACCAGTCAAATCAACTTCAATTTGGACCAAAATTGACTAGGAGGCTTGCCTAAGGCTATACAACACCTTGCTATGTCTACAATCAGATTTTGACTCCAATAGGATGCCTTAGTCATACTACACGTAGCATGTCTAACTGCTCAAAATTGTTCCAAATAAACACCACAGACTCCTCTTAAGGTGCTGATCACTCTGGTATGCTCAAAGTTGGATTTGGAGTGCTAAATCACTGTGAACACATCCTATGCGTAGGATGTTTAATTGCTCTGTTTCACTCCAAACTTGAGCCACAACTTCCCCTTGATGTCAGCAACCCAATGCTATGCTTAGATTTTAGTTTGGATTTCAAAAGACCCCAAATTTAGCTATTCTAGCCTTTTTCAATCAAAAATGCTAAAGTCTGCTTAAAACCCAATCTTCTCACCCAATTGAGACAAAACCTTTCTCATGCACTCAATAAATCATGTAGATCATGCTCATGAAGACATCCTATGGTTTTGGTCTTAAAATAATGCCTTGGCACAATTTGGGTAAGATGTTAGCCAATTTCCTTTCTTTTGGCCTTATCCTGTCAAGATATGGTCAAGTTCCCCCTTCCAAGTGAATATAGGGTAATTGCTACCTTCTAAACACACTGGTCAACTCAGAGTTTCAAAATTTTTACCAGAACACCCTGTAGACATCCTACGTGTAGGATGTCTACTGCTCCTTTTCTCAGACTAAAGTGCTACTTTGCCTTCCCTATGCTCTCAGAAAGTGCCAATATGCCTTACAAGTGCAAAAATATGCAAATCTCTCTCAATTTAAACCTTTTTTGAACTTTTGCGTTTTCTGAGTCTGCCTTTTAGCTTTTGGGCAATCCAATAAGGGAAAAATACTCAAGTCTATATGTTACTAGGGTGAAACCCACCCTCTGAACACACATGTGACCTCAATTTCCCCAAATTCCCTGCCAAAAACCCCCTGGAGACATTCTACGCGTAGGATGTCTACTGTCTTAAAATTTATTTTTTTTCTGATAGAAATACTCCCTATGCTCTGTAGCTCTCTCAAAAATACTCACAGAAACTTTTGAACTTCAATTCAGCTTCTAAAAACTCTTTTCCATCTTTTACAGCTCTTTGATGAGCCTAACAGTAAATATAACATGCATGAAGTGCTCCAGATCATAAATCATGATGTCCTACTTACCCTACTCCTACTCATCATGTGAGATGGTGATTTTGGTGTCTCGGTTGCTTTCTAGCCTCTCCAGACTCTCAAGATATCCTTTCACCGCCTTTACCACTCCAACTCCTACTCTCCTACCTAATACTACCTAAGTCGAAGGATCTAGGCCAAACACACGCTCCCTAAACTCCTCCTAAGACCTAGAGAGTCCACCACCCTCTGATCCTATCTAAATGTAAAATAAGACTCTGGAAAGCCAGAGAATTCCTATCCTCAAGGACTAGTCTCGGTCACCTACCTAGGGTTTTCGTCCCCGGCAGCGACACCAATGTTGGCGGATACGTCACGACGGACGTCAGCACAGCGAGAACTCACCTAACAAGATTTATCAGCTAAGGACAAAGCTCGACCCGCAGGCGCGTGGAGGCAAGCATAGGGTGTCAACCTACACTCGACTGACTATTGACTACTGCCTACAGAGGTCTCTACCCAATGTCTAAGTTACAGCCTTCAAGAGTACACAAGAGGATATTTCCTACAACGCTTTCAAGAGCCAAATACCCAAACGTTCTTGAAATGCTACGGAACTTGAGGGAAATCCTATTAACACCAATAGGTCGCCCTCCCTAAGGTCCATGAACCAAATCTCCAACCCTAAACACCCGGTGCAAAATCATGTAGGATGTCTGGTCAAAATTTACAGGTCGACGTTTCTGAAAACTAAAGTGCCTAATGTGTAGCTCTACTCATTGCGAACGCGTGGATATGCTGAAATGCAAAAACGGACAATGTATGCTCATCGAATCACGAGATATAGCTCATGGGTCCATCTCACAACACAATGATTTCAGAGACTGATTGTCTTGGATCTCAATGCCAATTGCTACTGCTACGACAATCGTACAGTGTACATACAGAGTTCTCCAATTTACGTAGTTCCGCTTGGGAAATTTCAGAGTATTAATTCGACCAGGCATAAAGGAATTTTTGAATTTTTTGATTCCAAGGTTTAAGGTTGCTATCTGGTCTTCAATGCAGGCTCATAACTTGAATCCTCTTTTTTCCATAGTTTGTAATTTCGCTGAAATTCAGAGATCGGCTTTTTATTTTGTGTATAGTCAAAGAAATTGTAATACCATTGCGGGACATTTCCACCCAACTAAAGCTAATGTACCACTTTTCTACCAGCCCTTTGAGCAGATCAATGTACCTTATGATGCTTTCAACACTTTGTTGATTGATGACACACCACATAAGGGTTTACTTAATCCATCTGGCACTATTATATCCCCACCTTCATTTTAAGGGCATCTTCACAATTTTTACCTAGAGGACATTTTGGTCCCATACCTGCAAGCAATGTAATTAATCCCATTGAGCACATCGAAATTGTACTTACAAATGTACTTAGTAATTCATTGATTATACCTTAAATTGACACTGTCTATCTGTCTATGTGTTTTGAATACAGAGAGAGAGAGAGAGAGAGAGAGAGAGAGAGAGAGAGAGAGAGAGAGAGAGAGAGAGAGTCTTGAGCAAACACTTGAGATTAAGATTAGACTAGTTAAAAATGTTACAGTTCGTTGAAGCCATTCAGGGATGATTACATGGGCACAATTTGAATACGGCCAGAGAGATCTCCACAGAAAAAATGCTTCTCCCTTTGTTGAATTACTCTTTGTCTGTCTAGCAAGAAAGAAAATTTTACGAAGTCAATGTCGGCAGTCTCCTCCACTATGTCATGTCAAAGTTGCAAAAGATTGCATTGCTGCCTTATTGTAATTACTATCATAAAATTTAGGTCTTTGTCCACCAGTTCCACGTCTATGACAACATTGTTTGCCAAACTTGCTACCTCTTGATCCATAGGCACATAGCAACCTTCAACAATGTGAGAACGCTTGTACCAAAAGGAGATTATCAATGTCTGTGTCACAAGCATATACTTGACAATGAAAGTGTCAAGAGCAATCTTGCAACATATGCCATCTGTTTCTTTCACATACCACCCTCGATCAAGAAGCTTATCACACAAGAGGGAATCAAATGATTTGCAGAGCAACATTGTTTTAGCAACATGTACTTTGCAGGTATGAAATAACTCAACAAAGAGACCAATAGGACAAAATTTGCAAAGAGACCAATAGGACAAAAATTTTCAAGTTTCACCAATTTAGTGGGTACATAGTTTCAGAGAGACCTCTGAACATCCCTATAGAGCCTGCTCCTCAATGTCTCACTCATTGTTGTGTCCGGAACGGGCCAATCCATGGAGTTCCAGTTGGTTGGTACTGGAGTTTTCACCAACACTTCTCTCTGATTCCTTTGATTGAGTTGGTAGAAATGGTCATAGAAGAAAATACCCTGGTCTGCCAGGCTTTTGCTAGTTCTGCCAGCATATTGCAAGACTCCAATATGAGCATGGGTCACAGAGATGAGACCTATAATGCACTCCAGTGGCTCCCATTCCTCATATGACGAAGAATAAACATCTGTGAATGTAATAGAATAGAAATAAATACAAATATCTGTATAACCTAATTATATACCTCTGATAAGAGAAGAAAAAAACAAATTCTCATTTGAAATTAAGATAACATTTATAGAGGAGTGCTAAATAATTAACTTACAGTTGCACCGTGGATTATGCACCATGGAGACATCGCCACCATTAGCAATCACATCAGAGTGAGTGAAAACATGTTGAACAAAGAATTCTTTCACACTCTTCTTACCGACCTCGACTTTGAAATCCAAAACTCTTGCTTTCCATGCAAAACAAAATATGTTTGTTGCTTTCGAGCTTTTTCTCCTTCTTGGTTGCATAAGAACACAAGAACCTTTGCTTATCCTCTGCTCTTGCCACCTATTATCTATAGTGAGAGAGTTTGAGATTGAGATAGTGCTTATGTTACTACATGGTCTTCTTGGCACACTAATGGTGAGGCTGGTTGGGGACAATGTAGAGCAACCTCTTGAACTTCTTGGGCGGGTAGAAGATGAAGCCATAGGTAAAATGGAGGGAGAATGAGGTTTGAAAGCCTTTCATAAAGGTAGTGGATATCTTTTAATGAAGGGAGAGAGCTAGCTATCAATCAGTAGTCAGGTGTCATGAGCTTGACGGCTACTAGTAGTGGGTCCTACTTTGTGACACCAGGAAGTTACCTTACGAAAATGGGACAAAACTCAACATTTTAAAATGTTTTCTTTCATTTTTGTGTTGCTTTCCATGTATTTCTACGTTACATAAGGTTGCTACTCATTGGCTATGCATTCTTTTGTCTCTCTTCAATAAGGCCCTCCAAATGACCTCCAAAATTTCTTAATGGTATGGTTCTGCAACAGTAGTAACACTCATATATGAAATGTGGATGACATGATTGTTGGTCCTTTAGGACTTGCACCTAGGACTTGGGTTGTGGCTGAGGACACTAATTTGCAGCCATCTGAAGTTGAAATGTTGTTGAACAATGGGTTTGTTCTTAAATAAGCACATGCAAATGCTGAGTGCAGCCGCAATGTTAGAACATGTGGTAGCACACCGACTTCATTTCGTTCAAAATTAAGAGATGGAAAACTTGTTAGATGCAGATCGAATCTTACAAGTGATTTTCACAATTGGATTGCACAGGGAAAAACTATGGCTACCAAATTAGTAAGGAAGTTAATTGTGGTTACGAATGTATCACATGTGTTTCATGTTAGTACAACTGGGTGACTGGAGAAAGGTGTTACGTATGCTGTCACACTTGCAGAATTCCCCAGATGCTCATGTGAGGATTTCAAATGCGTGATACAAAACGTGCTGCATATGTGCCTTGCAAGCACATCTACTTTGTGTTTTTAGAATCTTGGGTCTGGACTTCATTGCCCATGAGTTTGTGCATCAATCTGCACTTACAAAAGTAGAGCTATTTCAAGCTATGGGAGGTTCTTGGATAGCATTGTAGGTGCTAGAGTTCATGATTTGACTTTTTTTGGAAAATGTGTGTGCCAAATTTTTGGTGAACTATTTTAGAGAGGATCACCTACAATTATGCTAGTGTCGAGTATTATGTTTTGTAAATGATTCTAGAATCTAAATTTGTCTCCATCGGTTCACTGATTTGTGGTGCTGAAAATAACATGTATAACATAATTATTTTATTTCACAATTGTTTCTTTTGTGTCAATTTGCCCTTGGACTTGCTCAGAATTTGACTTTGCTCGTTTTTTTTGCTCAATGATTAGAAACCCCCTCCATAAGGCAATAAGGATACTTCGGGGAGAGATGTACCTGTAGCAAGGAGAACCTATAATTTGTAGAGAGAATGAATTTCTAACAGTGAGAGAGATAGGTTTGGTTAGAGAGGGGGGAGATAAAATTAGAGATATATGTTGGATTAGAGATGAAAAAGAAAACAACAAGAAATCAAAATATCAAAGTAGAACACGTCTTACTTGACAAAGCCTTTGAGAGTTATTCACCATTTTTGATGGAGAGAGATGAAGAGGGAAGAATTAACACTAGAATGGTAACCTAACAGGACATAAAAGTGTCCTTTCAGGGTTTTGGGAAAAAATTCCAAAACCATAGTAAATCCACTCATTTTGAAAAATCCTTTCATGAGCTTATAGTTCATTAACTACTACATATGGAAAAAATGTAATTTTTCTCATCCCTTGGTCACTACAAGCCTTCAAAGTTGATGGACCAGTGCATTTTGCCCAAAACAGCAATTTCTTACGGTTGATTGCATATAAATAAGAGTGGAGATTTTTGCAGGACATGAGATAAAATGCCCCGTTAACTTCAATGGGTTGGTGACCAAAACATATGGTTGCCTTTACCTCACTAATTTTTTTTTGGGCAAAAAAAATAGGTACAAAAAAGTTGCATTTTTGCCATTGTGCGGACCTATCATCAAAGTTTCTATAGTCACACTCAATACAAATACTATATACATGTTTTCTTAGTTCCCTTTGGGCCTCTGGATTCAAAAGGAGCCATGGAGCATGTCAAAAGGATAATGGATCTCTTACAATTGGAACCTTGGGGGCAATGATAAAGTGCTAAATACAGCAAACATGAAAAAACTGGGTTTAGCATTATGACCTCTAGAAACCCATAGAAACTACTCAATATCTAGCCGAGTTTGTAGTCTATGATTAGATATGGTTACTACCTACAAAATACACACAATTGGCCTAAGAAACTAGCAATATTTAGAAAGTTATACTTGCTACTCTAAAATGTATCGTATTCTTCAGCAATCAAAAAACTCAACCATCATCATATACTATGCTATATAGCATATTAGGTCCCCCAAAACTCAAGGAATATTAACTTTATGTTATAAATTACACTTACATAATCAAAATTGAATTTGAATATCAAGAAAGCCACCAAAAAAATCATAAAAGTACTAATTTTGGCCAAAAAATAGGATTATGCAATTCTTGTAAATTGGTCATAACTTTCAATTTTAACACTTAGCTCTCCCTACAAGCATCAAAACATGTTGAGAACTATGAAGGCCTAACCTCTAGCCATCTAAACCTCACAAACATGAAGTTTAGAGTGGTATAGTTGCCAAAATTTGAAAAAAAAACAAAAACAGGACCCGTTTTTTCACACAATTTAGGTTCAAAAATGTTGTGCAAGAGTAAGGTTAATGGTGAGATCGATACTAAAAAAAAAATGCTAAGTTTTTTTCAGCTCATAAAGCAACTTTGTGGATATATAGCACCTAGAAATCATTTTCATACTCTTCAAATAATTCAAGCAAAATGGTCACTTAACAGGACACAAAAGTGTCCAAAGACATAAAAGTGTCCTGTTACCATTCTAGTGTTAAAGCCTTGATTGATGCACCAAGTTCAAATCCTTCTTTGATTAGGGCTTATCTTCCAAGGATAGCTTACAAAATTGGCTAGTCTTTCTCTAGGAGTAAGTGTAGACTTAGGCTTATGTTTACGGCTAAGTAAAATTAGGCATTACTACTCTCACTCCCTCATGAATTCATCTCATGAATGGTTTACAAGGAAGAAAATGTCCCCTTTTACAGGTGAAGGGAACCCCCAAGGTTACACAAGAAAGAGAAGAGCCAATGTGAACATGAACTAGAAAAGTTTGTAATGGGTTGTCCCTCAGCATGATGTGGGCAGACAGGGGTCCACCATTTTAATCATAGCTCCTCAACCGTGGCTCCAAATAAAGAAATAAAAGTAGGGCAGAAAATTCAGCTCATTAGCCACGTGACTCCCATTTTATATACTTTTTTTCCAATTTGGATTGGAACCTTGTGTTAAAAAATCATCAAAATAGGGTACAATTTTGGTAGCAAAAGTCTTCTTGTGGTCTCCTTATCTTAGACTTTCATTTGATTCCAATGGACACCTCATGCAATATGAAAGCATGACATCGCTCCTTGACAAAGTTTTATAATCATGCTTGCAATAATGCATTAAAATAGGTGTATCTTTGAGAATCATGCAAGCTAGTGTTCCACTAAGATTTGATTCCTTCCTAGTAGCTATTAAAAAGAAATATAGGAAAAATACATAGAATATATATTGAAAGTTACCCTAAATATAGGATCTTGCTAGGATGTGAGATAATCATGAGATAGTAGAAAGAAAGAACCAATGTTTTTTTTCCCAAGTTAAAGAGGTGGAGCTATTGACGCTTTTCCTATATAGTACTTTTTGATAGTAAAGTAAGAATATGTTACCCTTGAGATAAATAATAGGATGAGATAGAAAGCTTATGATTATACTTAGATATGCATATGTACATTATAGGAAATATACTTATGTATCTAAAAACTTGCAAGATAGATCTTGTAGCATTCATTCCCACTATGTACATGTCACAACAAGACAATGTGGACCTTTCCAAAGTGACTATACACATCATTGGAAACCACACCAACCATTATACACCTCAACTCAAATGTGTGTGCTGAAAATATGAGAGAAAAGATTGATGAAGACCTAGAGGAGGAGAATTTGTTTGCTATGACCGTCAAGCCCAATGTGAGATTCATCATAACCAGCAAATCCATGAGAGTTATAAAGGATTATCTCATGAGGGCTTGTATAGGTTCACAAACAAGGAACAATATAACTTCTACAAGTGTGTAGAACCCAATGCTAGAGAGTTGATATACGATAAGGACATCTATGCATTCACGTATATAGTTCCGTGAGGAGTGCAAGATTTGATGGTGAATAATTATGGACAAGAGTAGAGACTTATTGATTGAATTGACCTAGAAACATATACATACAAGGATACTCCAATTCCTACGTACTTTCATCCAAGTGTGAGTGCACCAGGGATCTTTGAGAGCAAAACACAAGGACTTGAGATTCAGTCTACGGGTAGCATAGGATTCAATGAGTCTCTTGAATATACTCAGACTAAAGCTATGGGGTCAGTAGGACCACGATCCGTACATAGAATTTCAAATACGGTACCAATGCATATATCAAAAAGGATTCCACCAGGATTTTCTCCAAGACGAGAAGAGAGAGCAAGAGACATCTCTACAAGATTGGTCAAATTGGTGACTGTACCACAATAAATGAGACCATCTCAAGTGGTCAAATGTGTCAAGACAAAGTGGAATGGTTGGGGGGATCCATATGCACATGTGCTTTGGGGTTACTTGATAATTATGTGACTATCACGTGAGTGTAGCAAAAGGAGTTATTACATTTTTTCTCACATTTTTACATACAAAAGGGTACCATAAAATGGAATTGGATAAAAAAATTACAGATTGAATAGCAAAAGGGTGTAATTTATTTGTCAAAAATTCACAAATAAAAAGTTTTAGAAATATTCCTTGGATACACGTGATATACACAATTTATACATAGTGACCCCCTCAAGTACACATATCACTATTTTAAACAAGTGTTAAGGGGTAAACAAGTATTTGATTTTCATACACAATATGAGCAATTCTGCTTAACTTTGGAGAGGATAGAGATGACTTGATTCTAACCATTGAACATAGAGGCTTTTTCAAACATTGAGCAACTTTTGTAAGAATTTTCAAAGGAGCTCTCTAAAAGGGGGATCATGCACAAGATGGTGTCAAAAATCTATGCTTTCAAGTGAAAGGACAATGAAAATGTTAAGGAAGCATTGCTTTTACTCAAACAATACCTTGAGAGATGTTCCACACAAGAGTTACCAACAAGAGGAAATATTGTCAGGTCTCTTTATAGAGAGCTTAAAAAATACTCGGAGGGGTCACTTAATAATTAAGTGACTATCACATGAGTGCAGTAGAAGGGATTATTGAATTTAATGTTTTCTCACATTTTCACATAATAGAAGAGTATCATAAAATTAAATTAGGAAAATAGTCTAAAGAGTGAATAGTAAAAGGGTATAGTTTATTTGTCAAAAATTCATAGATAAGAGTTTTATAAATATTCCTTGAGTGCACGTGATATACACAATTTTTACATAATGACCCCTCCACCCCCCCCTGCTAGAAAAAAACACACACAAATATCTACCATGAAATTTGTGGAGAAATAGTTAAGAACTTAGTGGATCCATGAAGTCATCTATCACAGCATATCTGCATGATAGCATCCGAAGAAAGATGGTGAGAAGATGGAAAAAATTGCACAAGCAAGCCTCCTTGGTGATGAGTTCCAAGTGGTCTTCTTGGCATGCCATGACTACTACGCCATTTGGTAGTAAAAACTTTGCAGCTAGGGTGAACACACTGGTAACGAGCTCGATAGAGAATACATTCCATCAAAGTATGCCACCAATATTGGCTTCAAGTTTGCAATGTGTGGGAAGGTCTGCCCACACAAGTCGTTCCCCTCCAAGACACTGATCAGGCTCCATTTTACCAGAGTGTAAGAGAGACCCAATCAAACACTGGATCATTCAAAGGCTCCTGCAATACACAATACCATGTGAAAGAAGATTGATTGATTGAGTGCTCAACAAGTTCCAAATTGAAATTAGATACCAAAGTATCATTAACACACTCAAATTTTTTTTTTGGATCCATGAACGCCTTTCTAGATAGTATATATCAACAAGTACTATGAGATGCAATGGAACTGTCATGTCTGCATCATAGTGAGCCAAAACTATGTCACATGAAAAATTGAATCAAAATGTTAAGTACCATTAGATTTTGAAAAATAAGCATTGATTTGTGGTTGTGCTTTTTAGAGGAAGCAAGTGGTTCGAGTGGCCGAATCAAAACTGGGTGTCTTCCGTCGCTTTGCCTAGTAGCAATGGATATGGTTTGCTCAGGACCCCGAAATCTCAAACCCTAGGATGGACTAGATCTTTGATATTTCAAGAGTTTCTCAGAGTCACCCTGCTCATAATTGGACCCACCACCTTGCTACTCGCTCCTTTTACTCTAAAATTCTTCCAAGAAGTCCTCAAATTCTTTAATGACTAGTCATCCTCTCTTCTTGCTTTGTTTAGGGCTTCCCACTACAGTTTTTTATCTTCAACATCCCTTGGTCGTGCTAGGGAAAATGGCATTGGTGGGAGGCTAATTGATGGTGACACTTCCGATTTTTCCCTTTCCCCTAACCTTGCTGCAAGTCCAAAAAAAAAGTGAGGACACTATATCAAACCAAACCACATTAGTTGAAGAAGAAAAACATCACTTACCATTGTATTCTTCAACTTTGTTTTTGGGAAACTTGCCATCCACATAGTCCAAGAACCATGGCTAGTCTCTCCATGTTTCCTTACCATTCTATACAATCATTGGGATAGATTCCACTCTTGTCTCTCTCTGACTCTACCTATGTGTTGCTGAGATGCTTAGGCTATGGACTGCAAAGACCTATCTTCTCGGGGGATTCACCATGGACAAACTATTGTACCAGGTAAGTGCAAGGAAGGGGTTTTTAAAACAAGTTACATAAGCGTATAAGTTAGGGGTAGGCCCCAATAATTTATCTCCCAAGCTTAGAAATAAGGGAGGGGATATCATATTGGGCCTTTGATAGCTCTATCTCAATCTCAAGGATTCTACCATGCCAAATGTCAGATGTATCTCCTTGGCTTGCTAATACAACAAGCGTCTTTGATTCTTTGGGAAGCAAAACTATGGGACATTGATAAACCGCTTTTGGTTTGTGCATAGTAGTGGGTATATGCATGGAAATGTGTATATAAAGAGGTGTTTACATGCATTTGGAATATTTTCTAATGTGATATTTGGTTTCAAGTACGGAAAACAATTTATATATGTCAAATAGTCACAAAATTTATTTGAGCTTTCCAAAATGTAAATAATGCAAGTGACAAGTGTGGACACTCCCGTCCCACTCGAGAAGTTTGGGACATGAAGTAACTATCTATTTATGATGCCTAATCTGCGGTGATGCGTGCACCGCCCTAGAAGTGGCACACCATTTTGAGCTGATGCATGAATGGTCTGCCCAGTATAATGTAGAAATTACTGCTCTCATCAAAATTCATAATAGCAAAGGTGTGTTCATATGCAATTCCACAAGAGGTTACTACAATCTGCTCCAAGATGCCAATAGGTCTCTCTAGGTACCCATCCGCTAGGTAAAGTTTCATTCTAGTTTTCCTTAGAGCAGGTTTTCCCCACTTTTTTCACATTGCCTTGGTGGCTATGGCAATTCCAACTCCACTATCCAATATTGCTACAAATTTTACGTCCTTGTACTCTACCGGTAGGGTAGTATTTCCTTCTTCACCTTCACAATAGTCCCCTACCTTGTTTACTGGCACTGGCTCATGTTTAGTTTGCTTCGAGGGTTGTGTCTTTAGCGTGTTTCGAGAAGCCTCGGGTGAAGGAATTACAAGCCCTATTTTTCCCAAAAATTTTGCGACCTTGTCCCAAAGATGCGGTCTAATGTTCAGTAACTCTGATAGGTCAGTGTACAACGGATAGGGGATGACATCAGCTCGTGAAGAGTTTTAGTATCCATCATCTTAGGATTGGCTTTCCATTGAGATGGAACTTTCCTTACCTTAGATTGAGTTTCAAGGTTACCAATAAATGAAAGTAAAGTCTTCAACGACTGTAGTTTACTGTCTTTTGATATCAATGTGCCTGCATCGCCATACAATGATCGGATTTCATTTGGGTAGAGCTCATGCTCCAAGTGGATTTCTGGGATAGGAGGTGACATAAGTGTGGCACTTTCATCTTTTCTATTCCTAATCTATTCCCATAGCACTTGAGGCCATTGTTCTTCTACCTCCGAAATTGGCAGTGGTACTTGAGAATGCTTTCCATCTTTTGTATTGGCTACCACCCTCACATCCAACGGTGTTTTGTCTGCAAGATTGGGTAGGTTATTCTCTTCAATTCCCCTCTCCTCTAACCCCTGAATCTTTTCTCGTATGAGTACCTCGATTTTTGGAGTCGTAGGAACTGATGGTTCCATAAGCGCTTGAGTGGCTTGAATGAGCTCTTTGCACATCTTTAGCCTCTCTTTCTCATAGCCTAGATGTTGGCACGTTAACCACCTATCCTCTTGGGTTTGGTTAGGCTTTACCCTTGCCTCTCAAGCTTGCAGAATTGCGGCCAAAGGTTTGAACACCTTGTCTACTAAGACTGACCCTCCTGGTGGAAATTCCGATGGTTCCTTTATCTCGTTGTTGCCCTTAAGGTCTCTTTCCCTTTGAAGTTCTTCCTCTATTTTTCGCAATTTGGTTTCTAATGCCGTTTTTTCCTTTTCTCTTTTGGCTTTCATCTTGTTTCATTTCGCCTTCCAGGACTTTCTAGGGGTTTGGACAGACAAGTTGTCTATCTCTGTTTGGCTGGCTGGGACATTCCTTGCTACCTCATGTGCTTGAGCTCTAGTGACCGTGTTTATTGGAATGTTTGGTTCTATTTCTGATCCACTTGAGCTTGGCACAATCCCTATTTTGTTCATGGTTGCTTATCCTTTGTTTCTAGGGTTTTTTGGGTAGTGTGGAATAAGATGGTCGGTCGTGCATCCGTCACAGAATCCAAAAAATTTCACCCGCTCTCCTTTGTTTGGACAAACTCTAGCCCAGTGATCATCGCCACATTCATAGCATGGTCCTACAGGTGGTGGAGAAGCTTGTGGAGCTCCCATCGGTTGTCCTGTTCTAGGAGGGTAGCCTCTAGGTTTGTAGCCCTGGTTTTCCATAAACATGAGCATATTTTTATCGACCAAGTAATGATTTTTGGTTGGTTATGCTATGTATGAGGGCTCGAGAATTTCTTCCGGAATTATCCGTGGATTATGTCCCTCTGGAGCATATGCATTCCTACGAATTTCCCTTTCATAAGGAATGTCTGAATCTTCTCGGTATGAGACTACCTGGATCATACTCTGATCAGAAGGTGGTTCTATGGGTTGAGAAATCCTTACCATAGCCCTATTTTCCTGGGGTAAAGGAGGTTGATTTCCCAACACAGGTTGAGCATTTTCCTGACCCAAGATTGCGTTATTTTTCCCCACTTGGTACCTTGGAGGGGGCGGAAGTTGTTGTCCCCCATGTGGTCCGTATTGTCTCTCTCTAACATAGTCCCGATTATAGAAACATTCGTGAGTTTCATGGTTTGTCCATTTTTGTTCTATAGTACACCATTTCAATATTTGTTGTGCGTTCGCTCCTGGCCTTTGTTGGAGGTTGCACCACTGGGTTGGATGGTCACCTCCACAAGTATCGCATTTTTGGGTGGGCGGTTGTCGTGTGTTTGGGTTCGTCCTGTTTCCTTGGTTTATCCTCCTGGTCCCTTCCTCGATCATTCGATCAACATCCGGCATAGTTGGGTTTTGCCCTCCCAATTTTGTCATGGGATGACTCATGATTGAAGAGGTGCTACTAGTCCCCTGATCTGTGTCTTCAGTCACCTCCCCATATGCTTTGCAATTATCTACAAGATACAACGCCTCTTTCTTGACTTTCTCAAAGGTTACACATGCTTTTAGGTGCAAGTCCTTTTTGAGCGTGTCATTTTGCAATCCCTCTATGAAGAGGACTGATATTCTTTCATCCTGAGGTAGTTCTCGAGCAGGGCATCTTTTGATGTACTGCTTGAAACGAAGCGATGCTTCCTTCATTTTCTCTTTTTTCTTTTGCCTAAATGCATAGATCTGGGAGACAGTGTTATGCTTGATCCCTCTTTTTGAGAATTCCTCAGTGAATTCTTGGAGAAGTTGCTCAATACTTGGAATTCCAAGCTGTTTAATGGTTGGAACCAAGTCAGGGCAATACCTTCCAATGTCAACCCAAATCCTTCATATTGAGTGTGGAAATCAGTTACATGTTCCGCTCTCAATACTTGTTTGAAGATTGAAACATGGGCATATGGATCTCCAGATCCATTATACTTTTTGGGTAAGCATTTTGCCACCTGAGATGGTCGCATATGCCTGGCCTCTGCAACCATTCTAACAACTCCTGGTCCCCCTGGGGTGGCTTCTCTTGGTTCATAATCTCCTCTTGGTAATAACAGTGGGATCCTATCCGCTATATGTTCATCAAGTCGATCTTGTGTAATAGTCGGAGGGATTTCAGTGGTGTAAGTGAATTCAGGAATAGTATTGTCCCTATGTGTGTTCATGGAAGCCCTAGTTGCCGTGGATCCTAAAGGTTCTGTTTTTGGAACTCCTTCATGTCCATAAGAATCCTCCACTCTGGTTCTCAAGGGGCTCTCAGGTACAGTCTTAGGTCTGATGTGAGTAGTCGTGGTTTTTACCTCTTCCGGATTTACATAGTATTGGTGGAGTGTTCCTCCAAAATATGTATATCTCTCTAACTCCTTCCGATCCATTGGAGAGTACTTTCGGCTATACTTGTCCATTATGACCACCTGAATACTTCTGCCCTCCATGTACGTGTAAACAAATAAGTTTTTCTGATCTTTTAATTCTTTGATGCGGGGCTCGTCATATCTGTAATAGAGTGTTTGTTCTCCATTATTGAACCCAAAAAGCCCCACATATGTGTTGTTTGTGTTAAGGCGCTCTGTCTCATTGGTGCGTCTGAGTACCGCGTTTTGTTTCTCCATTTTGAGTGGTGCATCGGCCGGCTCATTATCTACTTTGTCCTGGCTACGGTCATTCCCCATTTATCCACAATAAAAGGGTTATGAACCACTAGGTACATCATTCCTTCTCAGTCAAAATATCTATCCCCGTCATAATCAACATCTACAAGGTCTCTGAACTCGCTCGGCTTATTTTCCAACTTAACACAGTAGCGGTCCATTCCATCCTTATAGATTTTGGCTTTAAGCACATTTTCAAATTGAAACTTCAATTACAACAATTTCACATCAGATGTAGGCTGAGAAAGATCTGCATTCATCGAAGCTATTCCCTTAGGGTTTGACTTGTTAGAATCTTCAGTCATGAGTCCGTATGATCTCTCAGACGAAGTGTTAAAGAAACTCTCCTCTAAAATGGGTTCCAAAGGCAGCAGTGGTCTCTGATTCACAGTTTCTTCCGTTGAGTGATTACTCCCTTGATCAAAGATGTTGTGGTTCCTATTCTGGTACAATCTTCCTGATTGCAGATTCATGAAGAATTGGTAACAAGAAAAGTCCAAACCGAGTTACCTCATTAAATAGTTTGAATCTCCCGTTTGTTCTTGCTTGCTGGGTAGTATCTTCTAGTACCTGCAACCTGTCAAGAATTTTCTTGATAGCTGTAAGCTTACAACTGTTCTTGTTAGTTCTTGATTTTGTTCCACAAAACTTAGCACACAATTCCCTACACAATCTCAACAATTTTAATCCAGTTTCAATTTTGAAAGAAGCACCAGGTTGCTATGGACGAGCTCCTTGTATGGTAAGTTTCTATCTCTGTTCTGACTCAAAGGTATATGGATTGCGATCCATGTTGAGAAGCCAATTGAATTTTTGTTGCTATCATCAATTTTAACATGATTAAGAGGTCTTCCAGTACCAAATTTTTTTGGAATGAATCTCTGGATTGGAGGCTAAGTTGATTTTGTCACTTTGCCTGAGATTCTGTCAGTTCTGAGCTGTTGGAATGGTTTCTTGCATCCAATTTCAACTCTAAAAGGACCACTAGACTCTCTGTGATGCCCTCTATCTATGGTACTAGTTTGGTATCAATTTGTGTCAAGGGAACATGGATCACGATCCATGTTCCTTTGTGTCAAAATACACTGAATTTTGTCCCACAACTAGTCCTTGGCTTAGTGATGCTGACTATATGATTTTTGAATGCCTTAAAGCTTTTTTGGACAGACAAAAGTCAGCTTTAGGGTTTATGTTAGTGGTTTTCCCCTTGATCTTATTTTTGCCACCTTTTGCCCTCTTTTTGAAATTTTCTGATAAGGGTCCTTTAGGATAAAGTGCTCCAATTGTTATCACTTCCTTGCTTGTCTTTTTCAACTCAAACTTCCAAAACGGTACATGGATCGTGATCCATGTTTGGCAAGATTTTGGACTGACACTTTGTGAGCTGATCACACAAGGTATGATGATGCTATTCCCCAAGTCTTTTTGGATTTGGTCAGTTTTTTCCAAGTGAGAAGCTTGATTTTGTGTCTGTTTTGCGGTTTTTTGCAAACCCTTTTCTAGTATTTTGACCAGGCTTTTCACTTTTTGTCTATGGCTCCTTTTGGAAAAGTTGTTCAACTAGTAATCAAGAGTATACTGGTCAAATCTTAATGTCAGATGTCAACCTGGAACATGGATCGATCCATGTTGGGAAGCACCTGGGCATGAAATTTGGTTATGTTGATTCCTTGCTTCTAGTTGGTCCCAATTCTCATCCCTTTTTGGATTTGGGCAAATAAAAGTTCAGTTTTTCCTTGTTTTTCATTTTTTCCAAGGTTTTGGTCTGCTCACCCTAATCTTTTGATTTTTATGATCTTCTAGCCCTCTTTTTCTCATCAAACTCAAGGTTCTAATGCCTGAGAGCCTGTTCTAAGCAAAGGAAATAATTTTAGCACATTTTCCCAAAAAGGTACATGGATCGCAATCCATGCTTGACAAGATTTTTGGCAGTTTTTTGCGCAGTCTTTTCCAACAAGTGTTTTTATCCCCTTCTTGAAAGTTTTACTGGGTTTGGTCCAGTTTTGAAGCTCTGACCATCACTTCTTTAATTTTTTTGAGTTATGGTCTTCAACACCAAAATAAGGTTTTTGACAGTTTTTCCCTGGATCCTTTTGGCCACAAATGAAGGTGTAATTTGTTTCCTAACCTACTCCTATAACTGAAATGAATATGCAAACAAAACTGAACTTAACAGTACATAAATAACAACAATGTGTGTGGTGGAATAGCCCTTTCCAAGCATGTGAAAAATCAAAGAACGAAATACTATCTTGTACTTCACTCACAGCTTTCTTTGCCTTTAAGGAATAGCACTGCCTAGTCGCGGACTCCAGTCTCTATTAAGCACTAAACCTATGTCTAGCTGCTTCACTGTCTAAGGGTAAGTGGAACGGGTACCAAAAGCTTGAAGGGAGATTTTTTGTTTTTTTGTACACCGAGTCACTCACCACCTAAGGATCGGTTTCCCCGGCAACGGCACCAATGTTAGTGGGTCGCCGCAACTGACATCTGTAGCATAACTCTTTTGTACTAACATAATGTGAATATGCAAGAAAGCGAGCACAGAGACTTAATGAGAGTGCCGATATCACCAAAGTGAACTCAAGGGCTACTCGCTCTACAACAAAAGCAAATCAACCACTTCCTAGTCAGACAATCAGTATGCGTCCAATATCAACACTCAACGTCATCACACCTTTTCTGTTACCATATACATGTGGTAGTGATGTGTGTGAACAGACTAGGACCGCCGGGGCATTTTTTCCCTCTTTAGGAGGTTTTTCCCCCCGAGCATTGTATATACGCCCATCACTCTAGGGCTATCTATCTTTCCATTGCACACTAAGTAACACACTCTCTATTGTGTGCCTTGAGCTTCCTTTGTCTTCTCCAAGCTGTGTGTGTTTCTCTGCAACCCTAATTCCAACAATTGGTATCAGAGCAGGTCACATCCTCCCGGGCTTAGTCGTCAGCTGCTCCAGCACACGCCTGCTCATCTTCTCCGATTTCAGTGAGCTTTGGCGAGCGTTCACAGGTCGAAAAATATTTTGGGAGAGCTCAAAGACCTCGGTCTGCTCAGAATTTTGATTTGGGCTCATTTCGGCCTCCGTTTCCACTACAGGCAGTACTGCACAGGCTATTTCGTCATTTTGTGCAGAATTTCTGTCAGTGCCGTTTTTTGCATAACAGGTGCCTTACAGTCTTCTACGGTTTGTGCTATATAGCACAGGTTGTTCCCGCTCCATTTCTCCTATTTTCGGGCAGTTTTCACATCAGGTGCAGCATTTACCATGGCTGACAACAACAACACAGATGTGTTCAAGATGTTTGCTGCTGAGGACAGGTTGGATGGGGACAACTACCCTATGTGGGCTTATATGATGCAACATGTTCTTGTGTCAAAGGGTGTCTGGAACATTGTGCAGGGAATTGATGTACGTCCTGGTTCTGAGGATGTAGGTGATGTTGAGGATGTTGCAGGTCTTGCTGCAAGGATTGCAGCTGTTAGAGTTGTTTTGCCTACGATAGAACAAGCTCGTTGGGATGTTAAGGATGCGCAGTCTCATGCATTGATTGCGTTGTCTATGAAGCGCACCATTGTTCCTCACATCCGTTTTGCAAAATCTGCAAAACAGGCTTGGGATATTCTAGCAGGTCTTTATGCAAGCAGCAATGAGGCTAAAATTGCTTTGCTGCGTAAAGAGCTAGAGTCGAAGATTATGCATGAGGAAGATGATATGGACACTTTCCTTGCTAGTGTCAAGGATATCAATGAGCGGCTTATTTCTGCAGGTAAAGTCATTCAGACAGTTCCCTTGTGCAGACGGTTCTTGATGCCTTACCAGATTCCTACCAGACATTTGCTAGTACTTGGAGACTGATGACCCAAGGAAATTCTGAAGTTGTCAAGTTTGATGCATTATGCACATTGTTGTTGCAAGAGTCACTTTCTAGAAAAAACAGGACTAGACAGCGTGCAGTTGAACAGGCCTTTATTGCTTCTCAAAGAAAGGGTGGTAACAGTAATGCAACCACTTCTTATGGTTCTGCTGCGACTGGCAAAAATTATGTTCCTAATGCTTCTGCTGGCAGTACTTCGTCTGGCAATTCTGGTGATAAGGGCAAAAAGAAGATACGTTGCCATTATTGTAAAGCCAATGATCACTTGATCAAGTCGTGTCCTAAGTTGAAGGCCAAAGAGGCTAAGAAGAAAGAGGGTGGTTCCACTGCAAATGCTGGTTCCACTACAAATGCAGCCATTGTTGAGTCTTCTGTGAAAGGAGACTATGTTGCTGATGTTGATGAAGAATGGGCTTTTAGCGCAGAGTGCACTTATAATCCTGCTGTCCATGATGCATGCTTGTCAGTTCCTGCAGATTCACATGTGTGGTATTTCGACAGTGGTGCTACAAAGCGCATTACCTCACATCGTGAATTGTTTAGCTCTCTTGAGTCTGTCCCTCATGGGAATTCAGTCACTTGTGCCAACAATGCCTCTTATCCAGTTCAGGGAGTTGGAAAGATTGTGCTCACTGCTGCAAATGGCAGTTCCTTCACACTTGTTGATGCACTTTATGTACGTGGGATCAAGAAGAATCTCTTATCTGTATCCGCACTTGCTAGACTTGGACTTGGAGTCAAATTTGTGGATGACAAATGTACAGTTCATGATCTCAGTTTTGGGGATGAAATTGTTGCATCTAGGCTTCTCTGCCGTGGGCTGTATAAGCTCACTTTGTATGACAAGTATTGACAAAATTTTGCAAATGCTGTTGCAGATTCAAGGGCTATTTCAAATGCAAAACTTTGGCATGCACGTTTTGGTCATCTGAATTTTGCCAGTTTGCTGCGTTTGCAGAAATCTGATATGGTTGCTTCTTTGCCGCCTCTTGAAGCACCTGTCAAACATGTTTGTGAAGGCTGTATTTTGGGTAAGATGCAGCGTTCTAAGTTTCCAAAGGATGGTTCAGTTCGGGCCACATGCAGGTTGCAGCTTGTGCATAGTGATGTTTGTGGGCCCATGAAAACTCCGTCCTTGGGCAATTACCTGTACTTCGTGACTTTCATTGATGGGCATGCATGGGTATTTCCGCTTAAAGCGAAGTCCAAAGTCTTTATGTGCTTCAAACAATTTCTGGCTATGGCTGAAAATGTCTCGAAATGTACTATGGGCACCCTCCGTTCAGATCGAGGGGGGGAGTATATGTCTCATGAATTAAATGCATTTCTGGCTAGTCGTGGGATAAAACACCAATGTACAGTGCCTTATACACCTCAGCAAAATGGTGTTGCTGAGAGGAAAAACAGTTCACTGACGGAAATGTCACGATGTATGGTCAAAAGTCAAGCTTTACCGCATTCTTTTTGGCTTGAGGCCATCATGTGTGCCACTTATGTACATAACAGGTGTCCTACGAAAGCTTTGCAGTCTATTACTCCATATGAAGCATGGCATGATAGAAATCCTTCTATTGAGCACATGTGTGTTTTTGGTTGTTTGTCATATGCTTTGGTGCCACAAGTGCAGCGCAGAAAATTGGATGATAAGGCTGTCAAATTTATTTTTGTTGGTTATAGTGTTGAAAGCAAAGGTTACAGGTTGTATCATCCGCAAAAAAAACGTATTCTGGTTTCTCGGGATGTAGTGTTTGTGGAAGATTCTGTTCAGCCCTTGCTGTCATGTACTAGAGACAGTAATGTAAGCTCACAGGACATTTATGACACTTTGTTGCCTCTTTTTAGTGGTGGAAATACGAATGTAAGTTCCAATGAGGCAAATGTATAGCCTATGGGGGTTTCTGAAAATGTTTTAGATCAGCCTATTACTGATGCAGATGTACATGATGTACTTGATGAGGAAAGGGCTGAAAATGAGCAGGCTAGAGGTATGCCAAAATGGCTGGTGCACACTTTGCGTGACAGTAAATTGGATGCACCTTTGTCTAGTCGTACTCCTTCAGGCTCTCGCCATGCATCTTATGCATCAGATTGTTATGCTTTGGCTGTGTCTAGTTTACATGATGTTGAGGAGCCTCTGTCTTTTGATGAAGCACAGAATTCAGAAAATTGGATGGCTGCCATGCAATCAGAATATGATGCACTTATAGAAAATGACACATGGACTTTATGTGATTTGCCTCCTGGCAAAAGGTCATTGGTACAAAGTGGGTTTACAAGTTGAAACGCAAACCGGATGGTGAGATCGATCGCCATAAGGCTCGACTTGTTGCAAAGGGTTATGCACAGCAAAAAGGCATAGATTATGAAGAGACTTTTGCTCCCACTTGTCGTATGACTACGGTGCGTTTTCTATGTGCATTGGCAGCTCATTTTGGTTGGGATGTACATCAATCAGACATTGTTACTGCTTTCTTGAATGGTGACATATTTGAGGAAGTTTATGTAACGTAGCCTCAAGGTTTTGTCATAAAAGGACAAGAGGACAAAGTGTGCAAATGTAACAAGGCTTTGTATGGGTTGAAGCAATCTCCTCGTGCTTGGTATGAGAAAGCTGACACTCATTTGGTCAAACAAGGCTTTCGTAACAGTCCAACAGAAAGCACATTGTATGTAAAGCGTGAGGGTGATGTATTTATCATCGTGGTTCTTTATGTTGATGATTTGTTGATCACTCGACCAAATGAGAGACATATTGTTGAATTTAAGGCTCATTTGAATGCTACTTTCAAGATGAAAGATTTGGGGTTGTTGCATCATTACTTGGGTATATAGTTTAAGCAGTATGATGGTGGTATTGCCTTGTGTCAGAAAAGTTACATAGAGACATTGCTATGTAAGTTTGGACTTGAGGATTGCAAACCTATTGCCACTCCCATGGAAACAGGTTTGAAGTTGAGTCTACATGATGTTGGCGATCTTGCTGATGTCACTCTTTACCAAACTGCTGTTGGCTGCCTCATTTATGTATGCAACACGAGGCCGGATATTCAGTTTGCAGTCTCACAAGTCAACAGATTTATGCATAGCCCAGGGTCTAAGCATTGGCAGGCTGTCAAGAGAATTTTCCGCTACCTTAGTGGCACTTTACTTCTTGGCTTGTTTTATCCCAAGGGAGGATCATTGCCGCCAGACTTATATGCTTTTTCGGACTCAGGTTGGGCTTGTTGTTTTGACACGCGAGTGTCCACAAGTGGTTTTTGTTTCATGCTTGGAAGTTCATGTATATCATGGTTGAGCAAGAAGCAACCTACTGTGGCCACTTCGAGTTGTGAGGCTGAGTACAGGGCAGTCTTCACAGCTACGGTTGAGTGTGTATGGCTCAGACGCCTTATGGCTGATTTGGGTGTTGGACAGGACACTGCCAACACTATCCACACTGACAGTCAAAGCGCATTGGCAGTTGCAAGGAACCTAGTTTTTCATGCTCGCACAAAGCACATTGAGGTGCATTACCACTATGTCAGGGAGAGGCTCTCAGCAAGAGAGATCAACTTGGCTTATGTGCCAACATAGGACAACCTTGCAGATCTTTTCACAAAGGCATTGTCTCGTGAGAAGCTTGAAGCTTTCCACAAAGCTTTGGGCTTACTCCCCTTTGTGGACTGATCATGTCCTCAGGGCATGGAACTTCCCTTTACTCATGTGCCAGCTCTCGTTCACCGCATCACTCCAAGGGGGATTTGTTACCATATACATGTGGTAGTGATGTGTGTGAACACACTAGGACTGCTGGGGCATTTTTTCCCTCTTTAGGAGGTTTTTTCCCCCGAGCATTGTATATACGTCCATCACTCTAGGGCTATCTATCTTTCCATTGTACACTAAGTAACACACTCTCTATTGTGTGCCTTGAGCTTCCTTTGTCTTCTCCAAGCTGTGTGTGTTTCTCTGCAACCCTAATTCTAACATTTTCGGTATCCAAACGAATCCAGAATGCCACGAAACTTAAGGAGAGGTATCACAACACTTATGGGCTCAATCCTACCAAGTTCTGTCACCATCTGGGAAGGTACATAAATCACGATCCATCACAAAAAAATGTGCAGAAAACTGAAACAGAAGTACTTGGAAAGATCTTCCTTAAGCATAAAAACACTTATCCATGGTCAAAACATAAAAAAAAAACCATTTTAACCCCCAAATCACTGCATTTAGCTCACAAACAATACGTCGTGAACCACAACAGAATTGGAAATGATTACACTTAGATTATAGAGCAAGAGACAAGGAACACAATGTGCTGTTCCGAATAGAATCCTGAGTACCAGCTCAGGAGAAAAGAAGATTACAAATTGTAGTCACAAGAAGCCTCCATAGTGCATGTTTCTTTTCCTTCAGCTTATTATACTTTTTTCTTCAAAACTAAGGGTTTTGACTTTAGAAGTTAGGGAGCTTTCCCATGGCCATCCGGCCTCTTACAAGGGTGTAGAATCATAGAAATAAAAAGGGTATGGTCTAATCTCATCATGATTACAACTCATCTTAGGCTATATGGTTTTTTTTGAAAAAATAGAGTGTCCAGCTTGTATGCGCCTGTATCCACCAAACATCTTCGTCGACAAGGTTTTTGGGAGAGAATGTTTTGGTTACTTGCCAGGATATACTAGGGACCGTGCAGCATATTACTACACATACACAAGAAGGGAATTATGTTTAGGGAAAGAAAACCCTACTGAACTCTTAGAGTATGGCAAACATTTAATGGTCAGATACAAGGGCGAGGTTCCAAATGATATTTTCAAATCATCAAAATGTTGAAATAGTTGTGGTACATATTGAATTTAATTCTACAGGCATTTGGGGTACATCGATCATCTAAAATCTAACTCTCTTGTTCCACCGATGATTGGCATATTGCATTGTCTCTCTCCACTTGATTTGACTTTCAAGAGCACTTGAGTTGTTGAATGTGTCTGCTCGCTTTCTTTTCTAAATTTGCAAATGTCTGATTGCCTGTACGGTTGCTGAAGAGGCCAATACTTGCTTTTGTTGCATGCGATGAATGATTCTTCAATAAAACCACTGAAATAAACCCTTTAGATTGTTTGCCTTATTTCGAGAGCCTCCATGTTGTGTGTGTCTGAAGTAGGCATTTCTAGCCATGTAATGAGACTTCTCTAAGCCCTGGGTGTTCCATATACCTGGATTCCCATACTTTTGGATGAAGTATGGAAAATGATTAAAAATAATGGGCTTTAAAAGAAGAAATTTATTTAGAAATTTAAACTCACACTTAGTTCTAAGACTATATGAGGCTCTTTGAATTTACCATGTAATTGAGTGACTTGAGTGTCTGTGCATGCTGTCTTGAAGGATTTTTTCAGTAGCTGAAGGTTCTGTTTAACACTAGGTTGGTAACCTAACAGGACATAAAAGTGTCCTTTCAGGGTTTTGAAAAAAACCTCCAAAACCATAGTAGATCCATTCATTTTGTAAAATCCTTTCATGAGGTTATAGTTCAACGCCTCCTACACATGGAAAAAATAAGAAACTTATAAACTTTCTCTTCTTTTGGTCACACCAAGCCTCCAAAGTTGATGGACCAGTACATTTTCATCAAAACAGTCATTTCTTACGTTTTTGCTACATAAAAATAAGATTAGGGATTTTTGTAGGACTTGAGATAAATTCCCTAGTTAACTTCAATGGGTTGGTGATCAGAACATATGATTGCTTCTCACTCACTATTTTTTGTATTGCCAAAAAAAAAAGGTACAAAAAAGTTGAATTTTTACCATTCTGCAAACCTATCATCAAAGTTTCTATAGCCACGCTCAATACAAATAATATATGCATGTTTTCTTAGTTCCCTATTGTCCTTTAGGTTCATAAGGAGCCATGGAGCATGTCAAAAGAATAATAAATCTCTTACCAAGGGGAATCCTGGGGACAAAGATGAAGTGCTAAATACAGCAAACATGAAAAAACTGGGTTCAACATTATGAGTTGTAGAATCCCATAGAAAATATTCAATATCTAGCCAAATTTGATCCTTATGACTAGATATGGTTACTACCTACAAAATGCATGTAGTTGTCACAAGAAACTAACAATATTGAAAAAGCTATACTTGATATACTAGAATGTTTCCTTTTCTTCTATAATTGAAAAAATCAACCATCGTTGTCTACTATGCAAAATAGGGTATTAGGTGCCCCAAAACTCAAGGAATATTAGCTTTATGTTACAATATGCGACATAGAAAATCAAAACTGCATTTGGATATCATGAAAGCCACCAATAAAATCATAGAAGAGCTAAAATTGGCTAAAAAACAGGATTTGACAATTTTGGTAATTTGGTCATAACTTACAACTTTAACATTTATTTCTCCCTAGAAGCATCAGGACATGTTGAGGACTACTAAAGATAGTTCTCTAGCATTATAGATCTCACAAACATGAATTCTAGAGTGGTATAGTTGCAAAAAGTTGAAAAAAGCCAAAAATAGGACCCGTTTTTTCACACAGTTTAGGTTGTGAAATGTTGTGCAAGGACAAGGTTAAAGATGGAATTGATATTCCAAAAAAATGTCAAGTTTTTTTCAGCTCATGAGAAAAATTTCTAGACAGATAGCACCTCAAAATCCATTTTGAAACTCTTGACATAATTCAAGGAAAATGGTCACTTAATAGGACATAAAAGTGTCCCATTACCAACCTAGTGTTAAACTTGCTAAGATTATCCTGCGACCAATCATCATTATCACACATTTGAAATATGTCAATGGAACGCCACACATCACCCTTTGCATTGCGAGTTGTTGGCTCTTGGTCTTTCACTGCTAAATGAAGTTTTTTCCAGTGCATATACTCAACTTTGCTAATGTAGGTAGAGTGATATACTCTCCCTTGTTTTTTTAGCTTCACATCTTTCATACCTTGAGGTTTAGATAGAAAACAGCGTGCCTTGACCCCACCTATGGATGGTTTGCAGGGTGCATCTTTCTCATTGGTTAACCTTTTTTATTCCCGCTGTATTTTCACATTGCCTCCATGTGGACCAATATCTGACAAAGCTAGTTCCAAAGTCTCTAGAGCGACTTGTCGCTCAGATGACTTTTTAGTTTTCCAAGCAAACCCAATGTACAGATATACCAACTTCTCTACAATTCGGCAGAGAGCATGGATTGTACAAATATGGACATTAACAAGTGGTATATTCAGAACTGGTGAAAAATTAGAGTCTTGATTGTGATGAGTAGGACCCTTTCGTCTCCACTTTGGGTCCATCACTTTTGCAGGTTCCATGCAATACAAGCATGTAGACTTTTCCATGGCACCCATTCCACAATTATACATACACTTCAGTGTTTTGAGGTCACCTGCAAGATGCCATTGAACTTGAAAGTCTCCTCTCCCATCTACAGCCAGTACCTCTCCTCGATTCATTTGCCTATCAATGATATCTGGAATAGGGGTTTATGGAACACCCAAAATAAAATTTCATGGTCTTCTTTATTTACCTACAAGATCAATCCTTATGAGATACAAAAATTAAATCTAAAATTTAGGTACAATAGAGGGCTTGCTAGAGCTGCAAAATTGGAGATAACTGGATTACCTGAAATGCACCAGGCCACCATATGTTTGTTTCTGATTGAACATTGAAGTATGAAGGGTCATCAATGGGACATTTGGAAAGGGCCCTATTCATTAATGTGATTGTAACTCGCTCTAGCTTCTTCTCTTTAAGAATCTCACACCTAGCTTCAAAACAAAATGTAGAACGCCACCTGTCTCTTTGAATGTGATATTGTAGAACTCTACCATTCTAGTTTGCAGCAAAGTGAGGTCCATGAATATATTGTTGTACTCATCATAAGTGACAGTAGTTCCCTGTGAGCTATAAATATCTTGAATATGAAATGGACATCCAATGAAGTCCATCTGTTCCTTATTGAGCTATAGTCTGAACTATAGTCTTTCCTTCCAAACACTTGCAGTTGTTGGTAAAAGCTTAGACTTTAGTCCCTTCTTCACAAACATGGAAGAGATAGACTGTTGAATAGCTGAGTAACCTCGTTTACTAACTCCAAGGGAGTCCAATGTACCCTATATATGCTTGGCAGGCACTGCATTCTTTGAAATGAATTTGTCAATGACTTCTCGTTGCAAAACCTTAAACTTTTTGTCATGGATGATATCCTTTGCAAGACCACTAGTATCAATGGCTTTAAGTGCTTTCCTACATTGGCCTTCGGGTCTATGTTTTCTTTTTCTGGATAGATGGAATCTCTACAAAGAAGCATAACTAACATAAACAAACACTCATATTAATTTAAATCAATTAGACAGTTTACAATGCTCACCTCAATGCTTGGATCCTTTTCTTAAGGCCGCCAGAGCCTACCTTCAACGTTTCAAGATTCTGTAGTTTTTTATTTTGCACATGAGTGCCTAACATTGTCTCTTTGTTTTGTAATGATCATACCTTTGTTCACAAGACCTGTGATTCTTGTGTGAGCTGCATTATAGTCTTTTGGTCCTCATGATGCAAGTTTGAAGTCTTTGAATCTCATTTGCTTGGTGCTTCATGAAGTCGCGGAGCGGAGCGTGGGTCGACTCTCTCTCTCACACACACACACAGTGAGCTTACACAGTATAGCACTTTGACTATCACAATATAACTCTGGCATATCTGCATTGATTCCCAAGTCTGCAACCAATCTACCAAGCCAAATAGCTTCTTTGCATGCCTCATTTGCTGCAACATACTCAGCTTCTGTAGTAGACTGCGTAACACAATCTTGTAATCGAGATCGCCATGATATGGCACCTCCAGCCAATGTAAAGACATAGCCTGATGTAGATCTCCTCTTATCCAAGTCTCCTGCATAATCTGAGTCAGTGTATCCTCTGACACTCAAATCCTGACTACCATAGCATATGCGCATACTCTTTGTATGTTTTAAGTATCTCATGATACCTTTCACTGCCTCCCAATGTTTCTTGCCGGGATTTGACATATATCTGCTAACCACTCCCACTGCAAATGCAATATCCGGACGTGTAGCAATCATTGCATACATCAAACTACCCACTGCAGACGCATATGGAATCTTATCCATTTCAGCCTTTTCTTCCTCAGACACAGGACAATCTTGTTTGCTAAGTTTCACATATGGTGGCAATGGAACACTCAATGCCTTTCCCTTCTCCATATTGAAACGTTGCAAAACCTTGTCAATATACTCTGTTTGAGATAACCAAATCAAGTTCTTTGATCTGTCTCTCTCAATGCGCATACCAAGTATATGACTTGCCTCACCCATGTCTTTCATGTCAAACGATTTTGCCATCTTTGACTTCAAAGCTGAAATTTCTTCCAAGTGTTTGCCGGCAATCAACATGTCATCCACATACAAAATAAGGATCAGCCAACTGCCATCCTTAGCCTTCTTTGTATATAGACAGTGATCGAAGTCACTACGTTTGTAGCCTTGAGAAAGCATAAACTGGTGGAACTTATGGTACCATGCCCTCGGTGATTGTTTTAAGCCATAAAGACTCTTTAACAACTGGCATACCAAATGTTCCATGCCTTTCTCAACAAACCCTTCTGGCTGCTGCATGTAAATTTCCACATCTAAATCACCATGCAAGAACGCTGTCTTGACATCCATTTGGTGCAACACCAAATCCAATATAGCAACCAATGCAAGAAAGCATCTCAATGTAGTCATCTTGACCACTGGAGAGAAGACTTCATCAAAGTCAATGCCTTGTTCTTGCTTAAAGCCCTTGGCAACAAGCCTTGCTTTGTACTTTGGCTGACTATCATGAGCGGTGATCTTATACCTGTAAACCCATTTACAAGGTAGAGCCTTTTTGCCCTGTGGTAATTTAACCAACTTCCATGTCTGGTTTTTATGCAGAGCTGTCATCTCTGACTGCATGGCCAACTGCCATTTTTTCGAGTCAACCACTTGTAATGCTTCCTTGTAACAAGATGGTTCTCCGCAATCTGTGAGCATGACATAATTTAGAGATGGCACATAACGATCAGGTGGTTTGGAGACACGCTCAGAACGTCTCACCACAACTGATTCTGCCTCTCTAGCCACTATAGGCTGTTCCTGAGCCTGACCATGCTGTCTTGATGTGCTAGCACTAGGTCCATCTTCCCTGAAGACAACTCTTCTGATCTCCTCTGTCTTCTCTGGCTTAGCGTGAAACTTGGCTTCATTGAAATGCACATCATTGCTACGAATAAGCTTTCTGGACTCAGGATCCCAAAGCCGGTAACCCATCTCGCCCGATTCTCCGTAGCCAAGAAATATACACTTCTTGCTCTTTGGTTCTAACTTATTTCTGAACTCCTTAGGAATATGGCTATAAGCTTCACAACCAAAGACTCTGAGATGCTTATACGAAGGTGCCTTGCCTGTCCATAGCATCTCGGCCACTGCACTCTTATCCAGAACCCTACTAGGAGACCTGTTGATCAAATGGACTGCTGTAGCCACTGCTTCCGCCCAAAATCCATCAGGCAACTCAGCATTTGACAACATGCTTCTGACCTTCTCTTGTATGGTCCTATTCATACGTTCTGCAACTCCATTCTGTGAAGGATTATATGGTGCAGTAAGTTCCCGCTTAATCCCTTTTTCTTGACAAAAGTCTTGAAAAGCTTTGGAAACGTACTCTCCACCATTGTCAGTTCTCAAGCACTTCAGCTTCTGACCACTCTGATTCTCCACCAGCTGCAAGAATGTCTTAAAGACCTTGAGCACCTCATCCTTGTGCTTCAAGAAGTAAACCCATACTTTGCGAGAATAGTCATCTATGAATGTACAAAAGTACGCTGCTCCCCCTAGTGACAAACTAGGCATTGGTCCGCATAGGTCACTGTGTACAAGAGCTAACCGTTCGTCCCTACGATTCCTCTTTGATCTGTGCGGTTCCTGTGTTTGCTTACCATAAACACAATGCTCACAAAACTCGAAATCTTGAAATGAAAAGCCAGGCAAATAACCATAATGAGAAAGTATTTCCATTCCTCTTTTTGACATATGTCCCAACCTACGATGCCACAGTGACACACTTGGCTGCTCAATCACATTAATTACATGGTTTTTAACCTCTGAAACATGTAAAGTGTACAGAGTTCCTGACTTGCTGCCATGTGCTACAGTCATCGAACCTTTGGAGATCTTCCAAGCGCTGTTCCCAAAAACTGTCACATAACCCGCATCATCCAACTTCCCTGTACTAATCAAGCTCTTTCGGATTGCTGGAACATGTCTGACATTCTTGAGCCATAAAGAAGAGCCATTCAGAAACTTCAACTGCACATCTCCCACTCCAAGTATGTCACAAACCTGCTCATTGCCAAGTCTGACATAATCTTTAGTAGCCACATATGATGTAAACCACTCTTTGTGCGGAGAAACATGTAAAGATGCCCCTGAGTCGATAATCCAATCACTCATAGCATGTCCATCCTCTGCAGTCAAGAAAACAGAATCAAGATTGCTTGTAAGGAAGATGTCACCACCTGCTATACCAGAATCACTGTCTGAACCAGATCCTGTGACATTCACCTCTTCAATCTTCATTGAACTCTTCTTTTCATCTTGCTCAGAACTCTTTGTTTTGCCTTTTTCTTGTTTCCACTTCGTACAGTCTCGCTTCATGTGACCCTTCTTGCCACAATGGTAGCATTCTATGTCATCCTTTGACTTCGAATCACGAGACTTACTTCGGTTTTGTGCCTTCTTACCCTTCTTCTCTTTAAACTGTTGTCTCCCTCGAACGACCAAAGCACTATTGCCTTTGCATTTGTCAATGTTCTTCCTGTTCACTTCCTCTGTGAGCAAGCTGCCTTCTACATTGGCACTTGTAAGACCTTCTGGCGCGACAGAATTACTTAACGCTGTACGAAAAGTATCCCAACTGTCTGGCAAAGTGATTAAGAGAAACATAGCCTTCACTGAATCTGGAAAGACTATCTCCTGTGCTGTTAACTGGCTGAAAATTGAGTGAAATTCATTCAGATGATTTGACATGGCTGTCCCTTCCTTCATCTTCAAATCCACCAATTTCTTGAGCCAGTAAATCTGAGAAGCAGCACTTTGTTTCTCGTACATATCACATAGCTTTTGCCATACGCCATACGCTGTAGTCTCTTCTGCTACGTTGAAGTAAACATTTTCTGCCAGTGTCAACATGATTGTGGAACAAGCTAACTCGTCAAGCTCTTCCCACTCATCTTGAGCCATAAATTCTGGTCTCTCCCCTTTGAGCTTCAGTGGCTTCACTTGTTTTTTCTGCACCAAAACCTGCCAAATCTGCTTCTTCCAGAATGGAAAGTTTGTGCCATCCAGCTTCTTTATGTTGTAAAGAGTCTCACTTTGAGAAGATGCCATATCTGCCAAACTGTTTACTCCTGAGAAAAATCCGGCAGAGTTTCCCCTGTAAACTGGCCTCTGTACACAGTAAACAAGCTATAATCAACAAGCTGAAAAACCTCTCCTCAGGAACTGTCAGTATTTTGAAAATTTTTGACAGAGTCTCCCCTGTAAACTGAGCTCTGGGAACCAAAAGATAGCTCAAGAAACAATCATAAATAGCTGACCAATGACAAATCTAAAAAATCCCTGTAATATGCTGTCCTGTAAGCATACACTGTCTCCTCTCTGGGCGATGACAGAACCTGTATCTGTCTCAAGACTGAACCCTGAACAATGCCTCAACGGCCTGACGCATAAGATGCAATCCAGTGTCTACACAAAGTCATACATCCTAAGGGATAAAAGTCGCCGAAGAGGATGCGTGTAGAGGGGAACTCCAGCAACCTAATCCACCTCACACTGGGTAACCCAGCCCCCAGTGCTTGGCTTCAAAAAACCTCACACACGACCCTCTCAGATGGCTCAGCAAACTGCCCAGAACTAGCATACATCCTATAATAGACCAATCACTGTCCTATGACCGCTGCGGCGGTCTGTCTGCTAGCGTGACTCACAACTAGCAGACCCACAATCACAGTACATCAATCTGCAATACATGCCAGTGGTGTCAAGCCGTCGTATGGCCACACCTCCCCTGGAACCTGGCAAGCACAAGAAGTAGCAATGCAGACTGCAATATATATATCTGATGATATATATGTGTACCTGGTCTATAGATGATGCTCTGAAGACGAATAAGTGATGTATGTCGATGTCGATATTGATGTCGACCACCTCCTGCTTGCCAATCTACACAAGACGGATTTCTTTGCGGCTGAAATCTATCTTCTGCTGTAGTGCTCAGAACGAAATTCTGAGGGCATCAACGGCTTCGAAAGGGGGGTAAAACTCCAGGTCGCCTGGTGGAAACGCTCCCGGAATGCCGAGTGTGAATTTTCGAACTCCGGATCCAGAATCTGCCGGAAAAGTGCGCGCGCGCGCGATTGCGCAAATCCGCACTGAACCAAGGCTCTGATACCAATTGAAGTCGCGGAGCGGAGCGTGGGTCGACTCTCTCTCTCACACACACACACAGTGAGCTTACACAGTACACAGTACGCAGAGAATTGTTAGAAGGGTTATCTCCCAATTCCTTAGTATTCACAAAGAATATGTTAGTATATACAAAGAGTTAGAGGTAAGTGAGTTAGGCGGGCGGCCGGCCATATCCGCATAAGAGGCCACTTGGGCTTTAATCCCAACACTTCACTATGTCTTTATAAGTTTCTGATTTGTTGTTTAGAGCTTTACAATAGCCAAGCAATCCATTCTCTCCATTACCTGCAAAGCTCAGTAAGTTAGTGGGATTTGAAAATGCTGGGAAAGCATTTGTCATGGGATTCAATGGATAGAGTGAGCCTTTTGTCCAAATATCTAAGTGTTTTGCTCCCTCTACTCTGAGTCTCTCTGTCATGATCGGTGTCACTTTGATGTTAGTTTTGCCTCGCTTACATAGTGGTATATATTGGGGATCTAGGTCAAAGTGTAGATGATAAAAGGGTCTTTTAAGGAGGAAATTTGTCGGGGTGGAAGAAGAAGCCATGTGTGCAACAAGTCAAGAAAGGGAGAATTTCTTTAAGGTCAGCTCACAAACAGTGAGAGACTAAGGAGAGAGCAGGTTTGGAAGGATATGTCCTATTTCCTTTACTCATACATTCCATGTACAGGAAACTCCCTCCAATTCTATGACATTCACTAAATGCAATTGAAAACGATTTATTCTCAATCATCACGGCCGTTATGACACTGTGGCAAGAATCTACTTGTAAGTACACTTTTTGAATGGTTATTCCAACTTTACATTTGCTTTTACCACACCTATTTTCTAGAGAGAGAAATTCAAAATTCTATTTTTCTTAGAAGTCCCTCCAAATGACCTCCAAAATTTCCTAATGAAACCCCAAAACAATGCCTCCCAGATTGCATCCTCTTACAGGATATTTTTGCCTGCCCACAAAGCTTGATGCAAGAACTCTGTGTTTCATGGAAGGTGCAATTTCATTGTAATGAACCTCCCACATCTTGTAGTATGATTTGCAAGAACACCAAAGCATGTCATTTTTCTACCAGGCTCAATATGCCTAATTGCCCGCACAGTCCGATACACTTTTTTCTCCAACCACATGAGGGGAACTATGGAATCTTCCTGCTGTCTACTCCTAGGTAGCCCATTTGTTGTTGTGACTATCACATACTCAGGTCTATGACTGTCATCTTCTAGTATTTCATCAGGGTACACAAGTATTGATCTAGATCTTTGAACACTCTTTTCCCTCATTGATTCTTTGTTCATCTTAGGACTTGGCATGCGCATATCCCTCAAAGAAGAATTAGCTAGGTCTATGAGCTTTTTACCCGACACTAGCAGCCTGCTGAATCATAAACCTAACAGCCAAATGTGCCACTACTGGTCCAATGCATGTGTTACTCTCTGTAAGGTGTGTATTGTATCTAACACTTTGCAACACAACTAGAGACATATCTGCACAGGTTGCTTCATACAAACCAATACTAGACTTTTATCCAATAGCTACACACATGCTAACATGCTTTGCCTCTACAAGATTGGTTCTTGGCACAAAAGCACCTACAGTATATTGAAAAACAAATCTATCACCCCAATGAGGCACTCTTACATCCCACCAAGACAACCATGTTTCCAATGATGGAGTCTCTGACTCAATGGCATGCCCAACATGCCAAAATTGTCTAAGCTCCTCTTTACAAACATTTCCAGAATTCTCTGTGGAGGCATGCATCCACTTTTGGCATTTAAGTTTGTGCTCTTCTTGGTAAGAGGGACATGTACACTTTGAAGTATGCCTAACCATACTTTGCTCCCAATGAAACATGCATGATCTTTCTTTTTCAGGAATTTTATACTTTGCACCACCAAAGTAAACTGTACAAATAACAATCCGATTTGCATCATCTGCCATGAAACCTCTAAACTCGAGTTTCTCAAATCACAAATTCATCACCACATTGTTAAGCATTCTCCAAAACTCAATTTGTGCATGCTTATTTTCAACTGTAAATTCACATATTGCAAAAGTTAAAAGTTCTCAAATGTAAGGATCATATACATGTGCTGTCATAGTAGGACATCCATCAACTCTATGCACAAGGTCAAAGTGTACCCACATATCTTGCAAGCTACCTCTAGGACGCATACGATTCACCAAGTCCCCCCCACTACCAGGACCCATCTAGACATTTTGAAAACATGAGTTTCTTTTTGTGTCCCCAACTGGCCTGGAAAAAGAACACTGTGAAGGTATGGGTATCGGCTATTGCTATTTGATTTCAATATGGACTCAAATCCCATTGAAGTGATACCCTTGTCTTTTTTTATTGTTTCCAAACTCTGTTGCACACGTCACTTATTAGAGAGTGGAGTCACTGTGTTAAGGAACGTGGCAAACTCATTTTCGGCCAAGGGATTATTCCTAGAGGAGCTTAGGCCCATGAGCCTATACATTACTATCTCTTCTGTCGTTACTCTCTCCAATTGTTTGGCTGTAGTCAAAGGATCTAAAGATGCCCATGCAAGCAAAGCTTGTGAAATTACTTTGTCAATAGCTCTATTTTTCACTCAAACTCCTTTTCAATAGGGATGTAGTAATAAATGACTGCAGCACAAGCATTTACACATTCTGGCATCTGATGATAATGGAGATACACAATCTTGCCAAATTCTGCTCTAACTATTAATCCCCTTTGTGGTGCTCGCGATAATCGTCCCTTCCACTGACTCTCATTTGGTAGCTTTGTTCCCAAATGATAACTACAATCAAGATTGACACATAGTAGATGGCCACAACATTTGCTAAATTGCACGACACCTTTGAACAAATCACTGCTGCAAGTCACATATTCAACCCAAGAATGGCCATCAAAACATTGCTTCATACCATTCATACTTGAATTTTCACCTTGTGGAGGCAACTCGAAAGCAATATAACCATCATATTGACATGGGAGATCAGATACTTGCACAACTATCTGAGCTTGGCTCAAAGCCACAACAAGGTTAGTTTGCAGTGGTGGCAGGGTTCTAATGAAGTCAATGAAACTCACACATGCATGGAACCCACAGGTCCTCTAATTTTTTTGTGATCACTATATTGATGAAATGTTTGAGCCATCTAGTAGCCAATAAACAAGAGGCAACAAGAATCTTGTAAAAATTGTGAAACTTTGTGGTCAAGGGTGTAAATTAGGTCACCATCATTGTTCTCTCTATGTTCAAGATGGCCATTATCTCCAGACAATGTAAGGGGACACAAAGAGAAATCAACATTTTGAATATCAAAATGTTGTTTGATCGTGTCAACTTTGATCTCCTGAAACCAATTGTCTGATAGAAGAACAAGTTTTTGACCTTTCTGAGTTCCGTAGATAGTAATATGTCTACTCATTGCTTTAGAATAGACAAATATTGCCAAAAAATAGAACCGATATAGCGAGGAAAAAGGAAGGGAGATACTCGCAATAATAATAAGTGTTATTTCATCAAGAATTTCTTCATATATTTTAAAATGTTATAAATACTATAGGAGGCGTTTACTTTTTTCATGAGCAGAAAAAAAAAAATTCTACAATGATTTCTTTTGAAGATCATTCTTGGAAATCTAGTAGTTGTCAGAGTCTTGAAGTCTTTCCAGGCTACCACAAAATAGGTGTTGAGATCAAGAATTGAAAAATATTTCTTCCCTAGCATGTGAAAATAAATGCCAACTAAAAGTATTAAAACTCAAAATAATTACACTATAATTTTTCAATATTTTTTATATTTTTAAAACATTTAATAGACTCGGATTCTTTCTTATAAAAATAGAAAATGATTGGAATTTCAAATTGACTCGGATATTTTATGTAAATGGACTCTGATTTAATCTCATTCAAATAGAAAATAATGACCTGGATTTTTGCCTTGCATCCGACCATGTTGGAAACAAGCAATGGAATCCTAATCAACATAATCCTTGCCAAAACTACTCCGTGGACTATATCCTTGGCCACGCTGCAGTTATACCTGTGTAGGTCTCGCACTCGCGACTCAGGTCGCCTCAACGGAGGTATCACCACACACGACACAGACAGTCTCATGCAGGTAAGATTTCTTGCATTTGTCATTGCTTCTTGTTAACACAAAGCCCACCTACTACTGCGGAGTGGTTGCAGCACCAAACTAGTCCTTTTTGAAATGGGTCTCGCGTTGGCTGAGGAGTAGCAAGTGAGTAAGATTGCTTGCAATTGTCATTGCTTCTTGTTAACACAAAAGGTAAGATCTCTTTCACTTGTCATTGCTTCTTGTTAACACAAAGCCCACCTACTGCTCCTCAGCCAACGCAAGACCCATTTTGAAAAGGACTGGCTCGGTGCTACAACCAGTCCGCACCGGTGCGGATTGGTTGCAGCACCGAACCAGTCCTTTTCAAAATGGGTCTTGCGTTGGCTGAGGAGCAGTAGGTGGGTATTATTTTTCAAAAAAAAAAACATCAAATTGACCTACATTCCTTGTCAACTGTATGCTTGCGTCAACTCATCGCTCTCTCTCTCTCTCTCTCTCTCTCTCTCTCTCTTGCCCAATAACGAGGATAAAGAAAACACAAAAGCCCAATGCAAGCATTCTTTGTCTAGCAACAATGTAACATTTAATGACCTAATAACTTATGTGTGGCGGAAATTAGCATGAACATAGTGGGCATTTCATTAGAGTAGATTCCTAATGAGAATTACAAGAGTGCTTGGGTGGAGAGAGCAACAAAAAGCATAACACCTAGTTAGATAGCATCGACAATACTTTCAAAAGAGAGAGCAATATTAATTAAGCTATTGACAATTATTGAGGACCGGATTTTCATGGAGCCGGTCCCCCCTCCAAAAGGCTTTGTATTATGGTTTCTCCCATCAAGAGAGACATTGTACAATACAATTCTTTGTGTTCCTTCAAGACTAGCTAGTGCAATGAAGATGGAAACTTCATGCACTAAGAAAAACACTTAACAAACACAACTTAAATTATCCCCTTTCTCAGACCCAAGACCTCACACACCTTTGAAGATGGTGAGAGCTAGCAGGGTATGAGAGTAGATTGAGAGGAAGAAGGAGTATCTTACGAGAAAGATGTACATCTCCTCACATAATCACTCATATGTAGCATAGCTTAGCTTAGTAATTAGCTTGGTAGAGGAGATGAGCGTGCATTGAAGCTTGGATCTTGGTTGGATTTGCATCCACATGCCAAGAGAGTGTTGATGTAGGCTTCTATCTCACAAGCTTGGAGTAGGTGATGAGTTCTCCATTAAAGCTTGGGAAGAGATAGTCTTCTCTTTCTTCACACATGAGCTTGTGTGAGTGTGTGTGTGATAATGCCTTGCAAAAATCAGCCCCCTCTCTCTCTTGGGAGAGCCCTCTTGCTAAATGCTCTTCCTGAAGCCTCATTGGCCCTCCCCAAGTCAAGCCAATTACAATTAAGCAGCATAAGTGATAGCCTTCTGACATGTGTCCCCCTTTCCCCTTTTGTTAGAGCTTTAGGTAATTAAATAATTAAACTAAACTCTCATTGGACCCCTTTGCCTCCTGGCCAATAGGAATCAGGCAAGCCATGGAGCTTCTGAATGCTCATTGGACCCCTTGGGAGACTGCCCAATAGTCTTCTAGGAGACTTAACTCTCATTGGTTTCTTTTATTAAATGTTTTTAAATTAATTAAACTAGATTTAATCTAGCTTAATTTTCATTGGTCCACTTCAAGGGTCATCCAATAGAAATTGGGCACACCTTGTGGGCATCTGGCCTAGGGAGCTGACATGTGTCCCTCATTCCCTTTGTGTAAAGGGAGCCTGTGTGTGTGTGTGTGCGGCTTTCTCTCTCATCCCCTACCTTTAGGGCTCGCCCCCTCCCATGTAGGGATGTGAAAAGACTTTTAGGGCACACACAAAGCATCCAATTTTCCCTAGGGTTGACCTTTGGACACAACCTTTGAATTTTGGAACCTTAGCATTTTGGAAGTCTTAATGGGCTGAACCTTAGGGTCTTTTTAGCCCATTGTTGCACATGGATCTTTTGCAGATGCCCCCCCCTTTGGATCCCTATTTTCCCTCCTTTGGATCCCTACTGTGGCCGGTCTGCTAGCTTAACCAATATTCTAGCTTTTTCTCCCTTGGCCTTCCCCACATTAAATGATCAGTTTAGTATGAGAAAATCATTTAGGAGAATTAGATATTGATTATTATGACATTACCTCTCTCTTGAAATCATATTCGTCCTCGACTATGGTGTAGAGAAGATAAAGCATGTTCATGAGTCCTTTTCTTAGTGGGTAGAGGATCCCTATGTTACCCTACGACATCATTCCACAATGGATGAGTAGTCCATTTGGCGCTTGAGAGCCTGAGGCTGCCGCAAGCATGTCTGCACATTATTCCTATCAATCTTGCATAGTAGAGTGACAAGCTCTACTTGGTGTTTGGGAGACGTCGTCTCCGCAAACTTGATCTAAGCATGCATACTACTTGATTTTTGTGCACAAATAAAGAAAAACAGAGTCTTATAAGACAAAAATTTTGTTCATTTTTAACATTTTGTACATTTGCTTACTCTTGGGAAGCATTGTAAGCATTGACAAGGTTTAGGTTATCCTTTAATTGTATGACTTGCATCCATCTAGCATCTTCAAAAGGATAATTCTTGAACTTAATAAGATATCGTCGGATAGTCTTACCGCCTCTTAGTACCTTGTCTTCATGTCGGAGAATGGACTCGGGTTGCAGCACCTCTTCTTGGTCCTCGATCTCCGGTGGGTCTTCAATAGTTGGTTCTTGAGGTGGATCTCCTTTGTAAGGCTTTAATAGGCTCACATGAAAAGCATTATGTATGAGCCAATGATTGGGCAACTTGAGTTGATAGGCCATCTCATTGATTGGCCTAAGAATCTGAAAGGGACCATAGTACCTTTTTGCTAGTTTAGCATAGTACTTTTGGTGATCCGTAGGACTCTTGCCCGTTGTGTGCATTAATCGAGCCTTGGGAAACTTTAACAAGACCCAATCATTTTCTTTAAAGGCTTGGGCTCTTCTGTGCTTGTTAGCAGCAGCCTTTTGCCTTTGCTGTGAGATAGAGATAGCATCCTTAATCTTTTGGAAAGATTCTTCTAGGTCTCGGCTATACTCATCTGCAGCGAAGATCTTCCCATGTACCTTAAGTAGCAAGGGACTTTTTGATCTTCCCTCAATTACCTCGAAAGGTGCTTTTCCTGTGGAAGTATGTACAGTGTTATTGTAAGCATACTCCACTAAGGGTAAGTACTTCTCCCATTGGGATCTTTGATCTACTTCCGTTACATAGGCTTTTAGTAGATCGAGAATTGTTAGGTTAGCTATTTCACTTTGGCCATTCGTTTGTGGATGATAGGCCGAAGAGAAATTTAGCCTTGTCCCTAAATTCTCAAAGAGACCCTTCCAGAAATTACTGGTCATTCTAGGATCTCTATCCGACACTATGGACATTGGCAAGCCATGGTATTTGAAAATTTGTGAAATGAAGAGGGTTTCCATTTGATGGGCTTTGATAGTCTTTTTGACAGGTATAAAATGAGCTTGTTTACTGAACCTGTCTACTATCGTCCATATTCCCGTATTCCCATGGATAGACTTAGGAAATCCAAAGATAAAATCCATAGATATTCTCTCCCATGGTGAATTAGGGATTGGCAAGTGTTGAAGCAATCCAGGTTGCTTCCCTCTATCAAATTTTGTCTTTTGACATACCACACATTTGGAAACATACTCTTGTATGTTCACTTTCATGGTAGGCCAATAGAAATATGTTTCAATTCCCTTTAAGGTAGACTGAATCCCTCTATGCCCCGCATATGGGGGAGCATGAGATTCATACATTACTTTCTCACGCAGGGAGTTAGTAACGCATAGTCTATTGCCATAGATAAGATAACCATCTTGTAAAGTAAATGGTTCTTCTTTCTTCCCTAATGTAAGGGCTGAAATCACATCTCTAAAATCGGGATCGATAGCATACTCATCTATCATTGAAGATAGATCATTGTGAGTTGCTATGGAAACCGCATTCACTCTCGGCCGTCTTGAGAGTGCATCGGCTACTTGATTATGCTTGCCAGCAATGTGAGCAATATGAAAATAAAATTGTGAAAGGAAATTTGCCCACCTCATTTGTTTGTCGGAGAGCTTGGTCTGCGTCATGAAGTACTTAAGACTTTGGTGATCCATTCGCAGAATGAAAGGAGTCCCCAATAAATAGTGCTTCCATGAGTCTAAGGCATGTAGAACTGCATGGAGTTCTTTTTCGTATATGCCTAGAGCTTGCTCAACAGGGTCGAGCCTTCGGCTATCATAGCCTATGGCGTGCCCTTCTTGGAGCAAAACAGCTCCAAGGCAATCACCACAAGCATCACATTGGACCTCAAATGGTTTTGAGAGATCCGGTAGTGTAAGCACTGGTTGAGAGATAAGCTTTTCTTTAAGCTTTTCAAAAGCATTGTTCTCCTTAGCAAACCATGTATACCTAACGCTTTTCTTTGTTAGGTCATGTAATGGTCCCGCAATTTGTGAGAACTTTTCTATGAAGCGTCTATAGTATGCGCACATACCTATAAAGCTTCTTAGTTCATGAAGATTCCTTGGTTTAGGCCATCCTTTTATTACCTCTAACTTGGATGGATCCATTTGGATGCCATCTTGAGAGATAATGTGACCTAAATACTGAATCTCTTGCAAGAAAAATTCACTTTTCTTTAGATTAACATAAAGTTTATTCTCTCTTAAAACTTGAAATATTACCTGGAGGTGTTGCTTGTGTTCCTCCAATGAATTAGAGTAGATGATAATATCATCAAAGAACACTCCAGTGAAGGTTCGATGAGGCCTGAACAGCTTCTCCATCAAGCGGTTGAATGTGGCTGGTGCATTGGTCAAGCCAAAAGGCATGACAATGTATTCGTAAAGACCAAATGTAGTGCGAAACGCGGTCTTTACAATGTCTTGATCAACTATCCTTACTTGATGATAGCCACTCTTTAGGTCAACCCTACTGAAGTAGGTCGATCCTTGTAGCTTATCAAATAGGTCTTCTACCCGTGGAACGGGAAACCTATTCTTGATAGTGATCCTATTTAGTGCTCTATAGTCGACACACATACGATATGTGCCGTCTTTCTTTTGCACTAATAGCACAGATGAGCAAAATGGAGATGAGCTAGGCCTAACCATGCCCTTCTCAACTAACTCATGCATAATCTCCTCTTGTTGAGCTTGAGAAACTCTATAAAGAGGTTTATTAGGCGGTGAACTTCCTGGAAGAAGTTCAATTGCATGGTCATCATTACCTCGTTTAGGAGGTAGCTCACAAGGGATGTCTTCAATAAAAACATCTTGAAACCCCTTGAGAAAATTGGATAACTCTAATTCCTTTTGGTTGCTTTTATTTTCTTTTGCTAAAGCATTAGGTTCATTTTGAGAGTCTTTAACAAAAAACATGTACACGGAAATAGAGCTCTTTATTGAATTATTGAAAGCTGGTGTATGTACAATGGGGATGGTGTTACCCATTTCCTTAGCATCTATATACATGTCTTTTTCCCTGAACTTAAAGGAGATTCTCCTTTCAAGAAATTTAACATCGGCAGCCAGGCGGTCAAACCATGGTGCCCCTAGGATTACATCCTCATGCTTGAGAGGAGAGATAAAGAAGTCCTCTTTGTCCACATAGCCTTGGACATGAAGCCTCAATTTCCCAATTAAGGGAGTGACTGAAGCTTCTTGCCCCTTGAAGGCACTGTCTGCGGGTAGGACATCTCCCATCTCGTAGGATTGTATTCCTAGCTTGGTGGCCAACTCTATAGATATAAAATTGTGAGTAGAACCAGGGTCAAAGAGAATAAAAGCATCATGTTCTCTTACCTTTCCCCAAGCATGGCATAGAGGAGATCTTTGTGGTGAGTTTGGTGAGTCTCCTCCTCTTGGATTTCAACCAAGGAAGCTCTAGGAGGATCTTGGCGGTTGTTCTTTTGGGGACAAGTGTGGTACGCATGCCCTTGTTCGCCACACTTGAAACACCGGTTATCCTTACGATAACGCTCAAGCTCTTCAGGAGAGAGTTTATTCTGACCTTTGTAAACTCCCTTCTCTTTAGCTTTGTTGGAGTTGCCCTTAGGAGACTTTTGGACATTGTCCTTCCCCTTAGGCTCATTGGAACCCTTGTTTTCCAGGGGCTTATTATTTCTTTTTGCCCCCGTTTGGAAATTGATTCCAGAGGCGACCATAGTGTGGTGTATTACCGCCGATATGGTACGTGGTCTTTGGGAGTTGACATACTCCGCCATTTCTTCGGTTAAGCTTGCACAAAATTGTTGCTTTTGCTCTCCAAAATCCAACCTTTTGAAGACAGTGGCTTTGAGTTGTAGGTCTCAAAACTTGTCTACATATTTGTGGATGGATTCATTGGGAGAGAGCTTTAAGCTTCGCCATTCGGTGAGTACTTTGTCTTTGGCATCGGTGGCCAAAAATTGCTTCATAATGGAAGCTCTTAAAGCCTTCCATGTTCGTGGAGCTTCACCATTGGCTCGTAGGCTAGACCACCATTGTCTAGCGGACTTTTGAAACGCCGCATCGAATTGCTGGATAAAGGCCAAGACTTTGTCTGTAGCACCAAAGGTACCATCATAGGTAAGGAAAGAGATGATCTTCCCTCCCTCTTTGAATTTCTTCAACTTGGACGACCTCTTCCATGCGGCATAGGATTTCCTATGGCCTCTTCTTTTTGATGGTTCAAAGGTTGCACCATCACTTTCTTCAGAGGGTGAAGAATTTGAAGAAGGTGGAGAAGAGGGTGACCTCTTTCTCGCCTTTTTCTTGTCTTGATCTTTGTCATCTTCACCATAGTTTTCATAAGAGGAAGAGGATGAAGAAGATGGAGAAGAGGGTGTCCTCTTTCTCGCCTTTTTCTTCTCTTGCTTTTTATCATCCCTCTTTGAATTATGACGTGGAGAAGAGTGTGATAGTCTTCTCCGCTTTGGTGGTGATGGAGAGCGTTTAGCCTGCCGTCTTCGTGGAGCCATCTCCGCCGAGGTGGCGGGAGACTCGCTTCTTTCTCGTTCCTTTGGTGGAGGCTCTTGAGTTCTCCTTTGGGAAGGAGATGCATCATCAAGAAGTAAATTCTTGAGCCCTTCATATGGATTCTCTTCTTCTTCCCGAATCGGAGAGAGACCTCTTTTGGTAGTCTCACAAGGAGGCTTCCTAGGTGTTCTCTCGTCATGGTGATGAGCTTGGAGAATCCCGTGAGCACGGAGCTGCCGTTGCACTTCACTTTGCAGAGATGGATTGCCCATGGATTGTTGAAGCCTAGAAACAAGATAGTTAACAAGCATTGAAGCATCATTAGTAGCTTGCTCATGAGCAAAATCAAAGTTATCAACATTAATTTCACTCTCTTTACTATTGTCAGCCATTCTAACAACTTTTAGGTGTAAACTTTTTAGGTGTACTTTGGCACTTCAAGCCCTAGTTGCTACTCCTCTTTACCCCTTTAGAAAAAGCACTCAAGCTACTGTACCCGAGGCTCGAATACCATTAATTGCAAGGAATAGAAGAGAGGGTCTTTCGACACCAAAACAACACCGGCTCCTGTCAAGCTTCTAATAGCTCAATAGCCCGTAGGACTCCACTATTAAGACCATAGCTCTCGACGGTGATGCCCCGTTAACTGCACGAAGGCAGGCGCACTGCAAGGCTGAAAAATCCCTATTCTACTTACTCACAGGCAATTAATAATACCAACCATTTGTAGCTAGATTGAGGACCTCCCTTCTTGAGCAAGAAAAGAGAAACCTTGAGCTCTGATACCAATGTAACATTTAATGACCTAATAACTTATGTGTAGCGGAAATAAGCATGAACATAGTGGGCATTTCATTAGAGTAGATTCCTAATGAGAATTACAAGAGTGCTTGGGTGGAGAGAGCAACAAAAAGCATAACACCTAGTTAGATAGCATCGACAATACTTTCAAAAGAGAGAGCAATTAAGCTATTGACAATTATTGAGGACCGGATTTTCATGGAGCTGGTCCCCCCTCCAAAAGGCTTTGTATTATGGTTTCTCCCATCAAGAGAGACATTGTACAATACAATTCTTTGTGTTCCTTCAAGACTAGCTAGTGCAATGAAGATGGAAACTTCATGCACTAAGCAAAACACTTAACAAACACAACTTAAATTATCCCCTTTCTCAGACCCAAGACCTCACACACCTTCGAAGATGGTGAGAGCTTGCAGGGTATGAGAGTAGATTGAGAAGAAGAAGGAGTATCTTACGAGAAAGATGTACATCTCCTCACATAATCACTCATATGTAGCATAGCTTAGCTTAGTAATTAGCTTGGTAGAGGAGATGAGCATGCATTGAAGCTTGGCTCTTGGTTGGATTTGCATCCACATGCCAAGGGAGTGTTGATGTAGGCTTCTATCTCACAAGCTTGGAGTAGGTGATGAGTTCTCCATTAAAGCTTGGGAAGAGATAGTCTTCTCTTTCTTCACACATGAGCTTGTGTGAGTGTGTGTGTGATAATGCCTTGCAAAAATCAGACCCCTCTCTCTCTTGGGCGAGCCCTCTTACTAAATTCTGTTCCTGAAGCCTCATTGGCCCTCCCCAAGTCAAGCCAATTACAATTAAGCAGCATAAGTGATAGCCTTCTGACATGTGTCCCCCTTTCCCCTTTTGTGAGAGATTTAGGTAATTAAATAATTAAACTAAACTCTCATTGGATCCCTTTGCCTCCTGGCCAATAGGAATCAGGCAAGCCATGGAGCTTCTGAATGCTCATTGGACCCCTTGGGAGACTGCCCAATAGTCTTCTAGGAGACTTAATTTTCATTGGTTTCTTTTATTAAATGTTTTTAAATTAATTAAACTAGATTTACTCTAGCTTAATTTTCATTGGTCCACTTCAAGGGTCATCCAATAGAAATTGGGCACACCTTGTGGGCATCTGGCCTAGGGAGCTGACATGTGTCCCTCATTCCCTTTGTGTAAAGGGAGCCTGTGTGTGTGTGTGGCTTTCTCTCTCATCCCCTACCTTTAGGGCTCGCCCCCTCCCATGTAGGGATGTGCAAAGACTTTTAGGGCACACACAAAGCATCCAATTTTCCCTAGGGTTGACCTTTGGACACAACCTTTGAATTTTGGAACCTTAGCATTTTGGAAGTCTTAATGGGCTGAACCTTAGGGTCTTTTTAGCCCATTGTTGCACATGGCTCTTTTGCAGATGCCCCCCCCTTTGGATCCCTATTTTCCCTCCTTCGGATCCCTACTGTGGCCGGTCTGCTAGCTTAACCAATATTCTAGCTTTTACTCCCCTGGCCTTCCCCACATTAAATGATCAGTTTAATATGAGAAAATCATTTAGGAGAATTAGATATTGATTATTATGACATTAACAACTTGATAGCTTGAACAAAAACTCCCATGTCATGCTGAAAAGTAGGATTTGTAGAATTGTCGCGTCTTGCTGAACAATAGGCGTTGCTGAACAGTAATTGTTACTGTGTTATGCAAAGGCAAAATTAGCAGAACGCGAAACCTTCGTAAGTGCTACACGTAATAATTTTGTTAATGCAAAGTCGTTATGGCTATCTTTATTCTCATTTAAATTGAAAGTTTTTATGGTAATGTTGATTCATATGTAGGGAGTGAAAAAAAGCTTTGGTTGTGATTGAAAATTTACTTCCATTTGTTGCTGCCAGCAGTTGATTCGTCCCTTCCTCAACGTACTACGATACAAAAATTCCATCTGTTAGCGGGTCGCCATGACGGACGTCTGCAGCATAGCTTTCTGGAAATAACATAATGTCAATACTCAGGGAAAGTGACTTGGATGGGGCACGGAGACTCTATGAGATCATCAATCTCAAGAAGTGAACCTTAACAAACAAACATAACAACTCTACAAGCAAACCAACTGACTCAATGATCAAGGAAATCTGCCTATATCCTTTCTCATAGCACTAGGTCATCACACTATTTTGGCACTCGAACGGACTCAAAATGCAACGAAAATTTAGGAGGAGGTCTAGGACACCTAGGGGCACTATCCTAGCAAGTCTGGTTGCAATCCAACAAGGTACCAAAATCATGATCCATCATGAAAAAGGTCCTCAAAACTGCAACAAACCAATCCAGAAAGGTCGCCCTATGGTCTAAGAACACTCTCCTATGGTGTCAAAACGACTCAAATCAACAATTTAAGCACTCAAATTTACAATTATAGCTCACAGACGCGTAGTCGCAAACCATAGCAAAACTGACAATGCTTACACTTAATTTAAAGAGCAAAGAAAGAGGAACACAATACAAGTTTTGGAATTGAAAATGGATTACCCATTCATTAACTGCGATGATTACAAGGTTGGAGCAGCTCGTAGCTTGAGTGTACGTTGGGATGGGGGAAATGGAAACACACACAGTACACAAACTAGATGCGTCTCTATAGCCCAGCAGATATCCAACACCCCAAGCCACTCCGATAGACTCACACACACTGTATTTTCTCTATGGCTTTACTAGTAAGCTCGTAATTTGCACAATTCATGACTACACCCGCCTAGCTATATGCACCTTAACAACACAAACTCGTCAATAGCTAAACACATAGCACACACCTCGAGCAATATAACATAGAGGCAATCATTCCCTCCCATCTCTTGCTCTCTCTTGCACTCACACATGCTCTCTCTCTCTCTCTCTCTCTCTCTCTCTTTTGATACACACAAACTCAAAGGGTTCCACACACAAGCCCCAAGCTTTCAGCACAAAGGAAGACGCCAAGACACAATAGATGGAGTGGGCAGAATAATGAGCTTTTGATTAGAGTTAGGATGATCTTTAATTAATGCGACATATACAGAGTTAGGTCGGCCCCTTTAAGCTTACAAAGTAATCTCAAAAAAACATGAAACCATAGATATCCACCATTGATGTGGAGCTTGAATTCGAGTAACTCATGGTCGAGGTTGCCTTCTGCTTTGGAACACCGATTGCCTCCCACTTGAAGCCTTTATTTCCGAATCCGAGCAAGAAACCCCTCCTATGGTGCTGCCTTGCCGCAGACTCACCACCCTCCAGCTCCTTGCTTGCAGCAATACACCCTTCACATGGTGGCCCTCTCCTGCTCACGGCCAGCCCTCCATGCCTTCCTTGTAGCCACCTACGGCTCCTCAGACTCGGCACCTCTTGGCCCTATAGCAGCCCTCGTTCACTACTCTAGGCCAACCTTCTTCTTTCCTTGCCATCATCCGATGGTGCTCCACCTCCTCCTACTGCCATCCCTTGGTGGCCTTCTCCTTACACATTCAGCACCTTCATTTTGTTGTTCCCTACTTATCCATGGCTCCTAGACTCGGACTCCTCTCTGCATGGCCCTTTGCCTTCCCATGCCTTCATCTCTTACAGGCGGCATCCCCTTTCTTCTGCTCTAGGCCAGCATTCTGGCGGCTCTATACCCCTCCGAAATCGGCTTCTCCTTCGCCTTCTTCTTTTTCTCCTGCGTGTCCCTTCTACCATGCAATTGGCGGCCTTTCCTTGTTCATGCAAGCTGATGGCGCCCATATGGCGTTACTTTCTCCATGTCAACTGCAGCGCTTGTGTAGTAGCACTCTCTGTTCTCTTCCCTCCCGTCATCAACTCCTGCATGCCTTTTTTCCACCTCCCAAATAAAACTTCTTTTAAATCAACTTAAGCCATCAAGCACAAGGGCTAAAAAAAGCTCTCGTTCTACTCCTTTTGTATCGGCAGCTATGATCACATATCAACCTCTTCTATCCATGTTTCAAAACTCCAAAGACCACTTTCCTGCTTCTCGGCACCTAAAGCTTCATGGCCGCCATTGATAAAAATCATCCACGTCCCGGGTGAAGAAACCCTTGCCAAAGAAAGCCGCGATTGTCATGACCATCTGTCATTTTGAGCTCGATATGATGCTTGATTCGTGAACAACTATGCACCTTCTCTCAAGCACATAAACAACCTTGACACTGTTGATCTCGTTCACCAATCTCATTTGACATACACCTTACAATTAGACTCGTTGAAGTTTGCATCAAGTATAGCTTCAACCGCCCTGCCATTTGCTTCCAATTCTCCATGCACCGGCTTCCAACGTGTTTGTGGGTGAACCAAGTTTGGGTGCATCATCATTGCCCACCCCCTCGTTGAGCATTCATGCTCAACCATAGCATTATTTAGATATTAGAAAACTGCATAAGAAGCGAGAACATGATTGCATAATAAGAAGCTATATGTAGTATGTAGAACTGTATAGGTAGATAGAGAGAGATTCACTATCTGTCGTAACACCCGCCTGGGTCAAATAGAAAGCCAAAGGCTCTCCCAAGCATAGTGTAATCTCCACCTGGATCAAAAATATGGCATTGATCATCACCATCCGTCTGTAAAATGAATACGGACCATCCCTGCTTTGCATTGGTAAACCTGTAAACCAATCCTTCCAGTAGATCTTGACAGCACCACCCTTCAAAAAACTGCATGCATGAACCATCTCCACGCCCAACATAAACTTGCACATCCTGGAAAGTCTTTGCATCACATGTCTCCCCGCCAATGGATAGAGAGCTCGCCATATCATGATTATCTTCAAACAAAATAACCTGTAGCAATCGGCATAATGGCACTTGCAAAACAACCTTCAACAACGCATCCATCAATAACATGGCACCAACCTGTGGCAACAGATCATCCAAAGCAGATACTGGCATATCTTCACGTGTAGTCCCTTCAAATAGCACTGGAAAAGGAGGAAAGCCTTGCATACCTTGTATTCTCGCCATAGCTTTAGCAACCTGCGACTTGTCATCTACATCGACCATTGGATCATCAAACCCCCAGTCACCTTCATCAAAGCATTCTTCTTCAGTTGACTTTTCTTGACCATCACAAGGCACGAGAGAGGGTTTTCTTGACCATCAAGAGGCGCGAGAGAGGGTTGCCCAACCCCCTGGTCTTTGCAAACTGGCTCTTCACCTGCAACCTGATGTTCTTTGACCACCTTATTGACATGCATAACATCATATGTCTCATACCTTGAGAAAGCACACTCCGTTTCCCATGTGCTCTCTGTATCCAAGGCACTGCTATAGCTCGAATACACCTCGGCTTTCTCCACAAAACTCACCGACTTTGGCACTTCAACTATCTTCTCCACTGCTTGCTTTTCGGATGTCATAAAATCTAATATCTAACCAACCCAAATGATTTTCTCATATTAAATTGATCACTTAATGTGGGAGAATAAACGGGAACAAGTGTTAAGATATAGATATGTGCTTATAGATCTATCTCAACACGGGGCCAATGGTAAAGGGGCCCAAAAAGGAGATGGTCTATCAAAGAGCAAGGCTAACCAATGGAGCATAAGACCTTAGGGTTAGCTTCATGAAGACCTCCAATAAATGTGTGTAAAAGTTCAAGTTCATGTTATGCTATGATTGTGATGCATGAAGCTTTCCATCTTCATTGCATCACCTAGGTCACAAGGAACACAAAGAATGTATTGTAACAAGTCTCTCTTAATGGGAGAAATCATAATACCAATGCCTATTGGAGGGGGGACCGGCTCCACATAAATCCGGTCCTCAATTGTTGTCATGTTCTCTAAATTCTCTCTCTTGCAAAAGTATTGTTCATGCCAAGTTAACTAATTGCTATGATTATGTTGCTATCTTCAATTATGTCTATCCGCTATGCTCACAAAGTTATTTCTCGAAAGTATTTTCATTAATTTTCGCTATTCTCAAGTTGAATAGGCTAATTCCATTACATCGGAAGTCACTCAGTCAAGCACATCAGGCAGTACTCGGTAGACCCCTCTCTACAGCTTCTGAGGCCTCATAGGCCCACATGGTACCATCTCTACTCTATCATCACACCTATCCGCTGCTACCACATGTGCATCAACAAAGGGTCGGATTACCTGAAGCTCTTCCCTAGCAATTGGCCTTGGCACCACTAGACTCGCCAGAACCTGCTTTGCATGTTGCTTCTTTAAAACCTTCTTCGTCCTGCTTTGCACAAAGGCTACTACCTCCTCGTACGTGCGCGGTCCATCTATCTTGACTTTATCCCGCACTTTTACATGCAAGCAGTCTACAAACTTGGTCATCTTCAAAAATTCTGCATTCTCTACAACAGTTACCTTAACGAACTTGCTTCATATGGCCTCGAGTTCCCACACGAATGCTTGGAAATCACCGTCAAGGCTTTGCTTTCGGTTGTCCATTATCTGCTTCACTTCACTCCACTACGTGTTGGCCACATATCGGCTTCAAAATGCTGCTTCCAATGTGCTCCAATCCTGTTTTTCTTTAGCCTGCAAGCCCTCGTACCATACCTTTGCTTTTCCACGAACCAGAAGCGCGAAAGCTTGGGCCACTCCCTCTTCTCTTGACAAGCCGCTTTCCAGTAGAAATAGACCATAGTCCTACAGCCATTGAGGTCGGAACACCTGTAAAGGTCGGAAAACCCAACCATGCCATTCTTGTTAGATCCTGCTCTTCAAACCGCAACACCGTCTTCGACTTCACCGAGAAGCAATCAGTCGGTCCTCAGTGGGGACACCACTGATGGGATGGGGGAAATGGAAACACACACAATACACAAACTAGATGCATCTCTATAGCCCAACGGATATCTAGCACCCCAAGCCACTCCGATAGACTCACACACTGTATTTTCTCTATGGCTTTACTAGTAAGCTCGTAATTTGCACCTTAACAACACAAACTCATCAATAGCTCAACACATAACACACACCTCGAGCAATATAACATGGCGGCAATCATTCCATCCCTTCTCTTGCTCTCTCTTGCACTCACACATGCTATCTGTCTCTCTCTCCCTCTTTAGCTATACACAAAATCCAAGGGTCCACACACAAGCCCAGAGGTTTGAGCACAAAGGAAGACGCCAAGACACAATAGATGGAGTGGGCATAATAATGAACTTTTGATTAGAGTTAGGATGATCTTTAATGCGACATATACACATACGATCAAGGTCGGCCCCTTTAAGCTTACAAAGTAATCTCAAAAAAACATGAAACCATAGATATCCGCCATTGATGTGGAACTTGAATTTGAGTAACTCATGGTCCAGGTTGCCTTCTCCTTTGGAACACCGATTGACTCCCACTTGAAGCCTTTATTTTTGAATCCGAGCAAGAAACCCCTCCTATGGTGCTACCCTGCCGTAGACTCACCACCCTCCAGCTCCTTGCTTGCAGCAATACACAATTCACATGGCGGCCCTCTGCTGCTCACGGCCAGCCCTCCATGCCTTCCTTGTAGCCACCTACGGCTCCTCAGACTCGGCAGCTCTTGGCCCTATAGCATCCCTCGTTCACTGCTCTAAGCCAACCTTCTTCTTTCCTTGCCATCATCCGATGGTGCTCCACCTCCTCCTACTGCCATCCCTTGGTGGCCCTCTCCTTACACATTCAGCACCTTCATTTTGTTGTTCCCTGCTTATACATGGCTCCTAGACTCGGACTCCCCTCTGCATGGCCCTTTGCCTTCCCATGCCTTCATCTCTTACAGGCGGCATCCCATTTCTTCTGCTCTAGGCCAGCCTTCTGGCGGCTCTGTACCCCTCCGAAACCGGCTTCTCCTTTGCCTTCTTCTTTTTCTCCTGCGTGTTCCTTTTAGCATGCAATTGGTGGCCCTTCCTTGTTCATGCAAGCTGATGGTGCCCAGATGGCATTACTTTCTCCATGTCAACTGCAGCGCTTGTGTAGTAGCACTCTCTGTTCTCTTCCCTCTCGTCGTCGACTCCTGCATGCCTTTTTTTCACCTCCCAAAAAAAGTTCTTTTAAATCAGCTTAAGCAGCCCTTCCCATCAAGCACAAGGGCTAAAAAAATCTCTCGTTCTACTCCTTTTGTCTCGGCAGCTATGATCACATGTCAACCTCCTCTATCCATGTTTCAAAACTCCAAAGACCACTTTCCTGCTTTTCGGCACCTAAAGCTTCATGGCCACCATTGAGCAAAATCATCCGACGTCCCGGGTGAAGAAACCCTTGCCAAAGAAAGCCGCGATTGTCATGACCATCTGTCATTTTGAGCTCGATATGATGCTTGATTCGTGAACAACTGTGCACCTTCTCTCAAGCACATAAACAACCTTGACATTGTTGATCTCGTTCACCAATCTCATTTGACATACACCTTACAATTGGACTAGTTGAGGTTTGCATCAAGTATAGCTTCAACCACACTGCCATTTGCTTCCAATTCTCTATACACCGGCTTCCGACGTGTTTGTGGGTGAACCATGTTTGGGTGCATCAACGTTTTTTGAGTTCCCAATTCTTCTAAAGATAAGCCCCCCTTTCACATTAAAATTATTGAACTTTATACCTAGGGCATTCTAAATGGCCAGTGGTTGGTTCACATGGACCTTTACAATTGTCATGACAATATTACAACTCATGGAATTGACCTCTTAATTTGGAATTAGGATTTACACAGAGTATTTCTACACTAGCTCGGACAATTAATAGAGTACAAATGTGGTGTCCGGCTATGTGTCCGGCCAGGTGGACGCCTGTTTGATCTTTCCTCAAACATTCCCCCCCAGTTGTTAACCCGGTTGTATGAATGCCATATAATTTGTATGTGCATGTCTATTTCATTTTTTAAAGTATTAAGTATATGAATACTTGGTCGGTAACGCAACTATGAAGAGTATTTCATATACAAATGTTTGAATTGTTTGATATTGTTGTTTTTAAGTGTTCTTATGAAAATATATACTATCTAATCATATTCAAAAGAATTCTTTATTCATCACCATTTTAAATGCTACATCTACATAAACTCTCTGTAAAAACGTATATGCACATAATTTGCATGTTAAATATTCATTTTTATTTTTTGAGAGAGCAAGACGTTCTTTGCAATTTTTGATTGGTTTGTATACTTTCAATGTTTTAAATGAGCTAAAATAAAATTGGCAATATGTACATCACGATGCATGCATCTTCGAAGAGGCATTATTTTTTAATTGAATCGTGATAACATGCAAAATATAAACTCGGGTATTTTTTTCTATGAAAATTTTTTGAATTGTTTTGGGTTTTTAGCATGTTCTATTAGGTTTGGACAAGCTTATTAGAAGTGATACCTTTAAAGTCAAAATGATTATCAACCTGAATAAATATAATCTTGCCCCAAGGCTTCGTCTCTTCTAATGAGGATGTTTTTTTAGCATTTGCTGTGTGAAATCTGTCTTAAAACCTCTCAAGCTATCTTTTATTTTGTGCGCATTGGATAGGACCATTGATAGAAGTCTTTAAGTCAGTGTATGCTTTGTTTGAAGTAGTGTGAGAGTGCACGGTGAAAAATATAAGTTATAAATTCACAATATGCTGAAATGTTTCTGATTTTTAACATGTATTGTTTGATTTGGATAAAGTTCTTAAAACTACTTGTTTGCTCTTCATTTTACACTAGCAAACATTGCATTTTGGAATGAATATTTTTTCCAATGTGTATCAATATATTCGTGCCCATTTATTAAAGTCTTCAAGTCATGGTTATGGGTTGTCTAAACTAGTGTGAGAGTATTAGTGCAGTGTGCATCCATAAATTTGTATTTGATATGTTGTTTTTTATTGTCCAGTGCTAAAATGAATCCAGATTAAAAGAAAATTATTATGTGCGCCATTCAAAAAGAATGTATTTTGACAATATGATCATGTGCAGATGGTCGCATACAGCAAATCAGTGAAAGAGACGTCTTCATTAAAGACCTTACTAGTGCTATATGGGAGAACACAGAGTGTGGGCCGTGAGCTGAAGGTCAATATGAGTTGCTGATTCCAATAACCAATTCAAGAATTTGACCCCCACCACAAGGTTAGGACAGTGTTGGGCAACATGAAAGTCTCTTGCGGAGACTTAAAGAAAGATATCCCTCCTACCTGTGATATGACAAAATTAGAGCTTTTTCACAAATTATGGAAGGAACAAAAGGTCAAGATGAAGCGGGTGAAATCTCAAGACCAAGCTTCCTTACACAAATGATTGAAGATGGCCCAAGATGCACAAGCAGATGTGGGTGGCCGATCAGATGCCAACGGCACTGGCACAATCATGCGCACGACATTGAATGCCAAGTGTGCTCATCTAATTGGCATTCCCCACAAGGCCTTGGTTGAGGGTACAAGGGTTGGAGAAGGCTCTTTTTGTGTGTGCATATTATACACCATAAAAGGCATCTCTTTCATTCCACATCATTACATATGTGGGAAAATTCTACAAGGGAGGGAGTGAGACAAAATTTGATAGCTTCTAGATAGAGCAAGGAATGCAAACATTTCACCCCTCCATTGTAAGATGCATTGGATTTACCACCAAAGCTCCCTGGATCACAATATTTCCATACTACAATGGGGGAACCTTGGGGGACATGATGTGCCGCTTGCCATTCGCCCACAGAGCGTTTCGATGCCACATGCACAGGCTACAACACGGCTAGAGGTCATTGCCACCAGTAAATCAACACTTACCAAAGATAGAGACAACACGGATCAAAGCAATGATTAAGTAACTGCCAGTAATCTGTCATGCCTTAATTGATGGCGTTGCGACTGCTCACTCGGCTAGTATAGTGCATAGTGACTTGCACCCTTTCAACATAATATTGGATTTTACTCATGCAAATAGACCCCGTGTTGGCATCATTGATTGGGGAATGATGCTTAGAACGCCAGCTAATTGTGTATCAAATAATTATCTGCATCCAAGCAGACAGTCTACCCTACAATTTTGGAGGCACAAAAAGCAGGGAAGGAGAGATTGCCAAGCGACCATGGATTGCTCCAAAACTATACGATCCACGATGCACATATGCGTACACAAAATCAAGTAGCATTTATACATTAGGTTATCTATTCAATATATTCATAGATTTTTGGAGTGCAACCAGGAAAGATTATTTCCCAAAAGAAGTATTTTACCACCCCGATCAAGATGTTCTGAGGGCCATTCAAATAAAAGTAGACTGTTGGATGAAGTTAAGAGAGCGGGAAACTAGAAGAAATGCATTTGATGTTTTGATACTTTTCAAAGAAAATTTAAAGATAGACCCTAATCCTGTCCATTGTTGAACTTGCACCATCTTTTTACCCGGCCTAAACATTTTTTTGATATACATTTGTCATGTTGTCAGGGGTATCTTATTTGTATTGAAGTGTATTATATGGGTTTGGGGTGGTTCACCTCATTGAGTCGTGTCTTGTATTTCAATCAAATCAGTTGTCTTGTATTTAAATTTATTCAATTATCTTTAGACATTTCAAATTTGTCTTGTTGTCCGGGGTATTTTAAATTTGTCTTGTGGTTCAATTGGTTTCGTCAGTTGTGGTTTTGTTTTTTGCATCAATTGTGATTTTATTTAGTCAGCCTCTGATGTCTTATGTAGTGGACGAGACGAATCTACTTTGTGTATCTGTGAGACTCTTGAATCGTGAGAATACATTTTTGTCAATGATATTTATTTGTCCATTGCAGCTCGAAGATACTATGGCCAATGAAGAACAAGTTTGTGGTACCCAATCAACACCTGATGATCAACAACAAGTGGTTGTTAATGCATTTTAGTGCATGAAATCTCTAGCGCACGATATGTCGGCATAGCAAGCAACGTGCACTACTCGACGACTTTCAAAATGGGCAAATCCAAACCACATGCAATGGAAAGAGATCAATAAATAAGTGACCAAGGACATGATCAAAACGATATGGCCATGTGAGGACGCGGAGATAAAGAAAGGACAGTGGAAGGTATAGAAGTGCCTCCACAAAGTAATCAAAGAAAAGCTGAGAGGATCTACTTAGAAATTTATGGCCATCCACTACATAATGCAGATTGTGTGTTATATTTTGCAAAAATGTTATATGTTCATTTTGTGCAACGGTTACCAATAGACTTTTCATCGAAGGAGACAACTGTGTCACCCCTGATATCAGGGAGAGTTGTGTGACTTTCACCCGAGATGAGATAGCATTGATAGTTGAAGGTGTTGACCTACAATTAAAGAGAGAGAAAGATATTTACACAACATAGTTGGTAGAGAAAGATGCAAAAATAACATGGATTTCTATAGCCACCCAAACACCCCAACCATCATAGGTCCCGATGGAGAAAATTATTCACCGTCTAAGCCAAGATGTTCAGAATCTAACATGAAGGAGTACGAGCGGAAGTGCGACGCGAGAGAGAGTGCGAGAAGAAGAGCACGACGATATGGTGAACTCGCTCTACTGTAATGTGTAGAGCATAGTGAGTTCTTATTAGGTTTTTACAAAAGAATATGTGTACATACCTAGCGGACCGCCCACTTACCCGGGCGACCACATTGGGCTTTATATCCCAACAACCTCCCACTTAAAGTCCAATGTGGTACTTTAAGTGTGAGAGAGTTGAAGGAGTACGAGCGGAAGTACAAGCTAATATACAAGAGATGTAGAGAAGTGATGTACTACCCTACACCTAACTGCTTGCGAAAATGCGCAAAGCTCTCTGAGGGAAGTCCTTTTGTAAGTAGATCAGCAGGATTTTTTGTGGTGTGAACTTTGACAAGCTGAAGTTGCTTATCCTCGAGCATTTCCCTGATGAAATGATACTTCACATCCACATGCTTTGTCTTTGAGTGATAAACTGGATTGCGGGCCAATTGTATAGCACTTTGACTATCACAATATAACACAGGCATCTCTTCTTTGATTCCCAAATCTGTTACTAGTCGATTAAGCCAAATTGATTCTTTGCATGCCTCTGATGTTGCAACATATTCAGCCTCTGTAGTAGACTGAGTAACACAATCTTGTAATCTAGAACGCCATGATATTGCTCCACCAGCCAATGTAAAGACATACCCTGACGTAGAACTTCGGTTTTCTAAGTCACCTGCATAATCTAAGTCTGTAAAACCCTTTACACTTATCTCTTGACTCCCATAGCATATACGCATACTCTTTGTAGCTTTCAGGTATCTCAATATTCCTTTCACTGCCTCCCAATGTTTCTTGCCTGGGTTTGACATGTATCGACTTACTACTCCCACTGCAAATGCAATGTCTGGGCGAGTAGCAATCATTGCATACATCAAACTACCCACTGCAGACGCATATGGACTCTTATCCATTTCAGCTTGTTCTTCCTCAGACACAGGACAATCTTGTTTGCTAAGTTTCACATATGGTGGCAATGGAACACTCAATGCCTTTCCCTTCTCCATATTGAAACGTTGCAAAACCTTGTCAATATACTCTCTCAATGCGCATACCAAGTATATGACTTGCCTCACCCATGTCTTTCATGTCAAACGATTTTGCCATCTTTGACTTCAAAGCTGAAATTTCTTCCAAGTGCTTGCCAGCAATCAACATGTCATCCACATACAAAATAAGGATCAGCCAACTACCATCCTTAGCCTTCTTTGTATATAGACAGTGATTGAACTCACTACGTTTGTAGCCTTGAGAAAGCATAAACTTGTGGAATTTATGGTACCATGCCCTCGGTGATTGTTTTAAGCCGTAAAGACTCTTTAACAACTGGCATACCCAATCTTCCTTGCCTTTCTCAACAAACCCTTCTGGCTGCTGCATGTAAATTTCCACATCTAAATCACCATGCAAGAACGCTGTCTTGGCATCCATTTGGTGCAACACCAAATCTAATATGGTAACCAATGCAAGAAAGAATCTCAATGTAGTCATCTTGACCACCGGAGAGAAGACTTCATCAAAGTCAATGCCTTGTTCTTGCTTAAAGCCCTTGGCAACAAGCCTTGCTTTGTACTTTGGCTGACTATCATGAGCGGTGATCTTATACCTGTAAACCCATTTACAGGGTAGAGCCTTTTTGCCCCGTGGTAATTTAACTAGCTTCCATGTCTGGTTTTTATGCAGAGCTGTCATCTCTGACTGCATGGCCAATTGCCAATTCCCGGAGTCCTTCATTTGCACTGCTTCCTTGTAACATGAAGGCTCATTGCAATTAGTCAACATGACATAGTTCATAGATGGAACAAACCTATCAGGAGGTCGTGTGACATGTCCAGATCTACGCACAATAGGTGGCTCAGGCTCAGCCACAACCTATGGTTCCACTCTATCCTGTCCTTGCTCCTCTTGAGCCCTGACATTTTGTCTTGCACGTGCTCCTCTTGAGCCCTGACATTTTGTCTCCTCAACCCTTTCTGGTTTAGAATGATATTTGGATTCATTAAAGTGAACATCATTGCTGCGGACAACCTTTCTGGATTCGGGATCCCAAAGTCTGTACCCCATCTCACCAGAATTACCATAGCCTAGAAAGATGCACTTTCTACTCTTTGGCTCAAGTTTGTTCCTAAATTCCTTTGGAATGTGAGTATATGCCTCACAGCCAAAGACTCTGAGATGCTTGTATGAGGGCATTTTGCCTGACCATACCATCTCTGGCACTGAATCCTTCTGCAAAACCTTGCTAGGAGATCTATTTACAAGATGAACAGCTGTTGGTACAGCTTCAACCCAAAACCCATTTGGCAGCTGTGCATTAGACAACATACTTCTGACCTTCTCTTGTATGGTCCTATTCATCCTCTCAGCAACACCATTTTGAGGAGGATTGTAAGGAGCAGTAAGTTCACGTTTTATACCTTTTGACTCACAAAAGTCTTGAAAGGCCTTTGAAACATACTCTCCACCATTGTCAGTGCATAAGCATTTAAGCTTCTTGCCACTCTGATTCTCCACAAGTGTCACAAACGTTTTGAAAACACTAAACGTTTCATCCTTGTGCTTGAGAAAGTAAACCGATACTTTCCTCGAGTAATCATCTATAAATGTCATAAAGTAAGAAGCTCCCCCTAGAGATAGGTTAGGCATAGGTCCACACAAATCACTATGAACAAGTGTCAACTGTGTATCTCTTCTACTGCTTCTATGCTTATGTGGCTGCTGTGTTTGCTTACCATACAGACAATGTTCACAGAATTCAAAATCATTAAATGAAAAGCCAGGCAAATAACCAGAACGAGACAAGATTTCCATTCCCTTCTTGTACATATGTCCTAACCGGCTATGCCACAAAGAAACGTTCGGCTGCTCGGTTACATTGATTACATTTTTAGAGACATTTGATACATAAATCATGTAAAGTCCTCCAGACTTTACTCCATGTGCTACTGTCATAGAACCCTTGGATATCTTCCACATGTTCTGTCCAAAAGTGGTGACGTAGCCAGCATCATCAAGTAAACCTGTGTTGATCAAGCTCTTTGTAATTGCGGGAACATGTCTCACATTCTTCAGCGTGAAAGAAGAGCCATTCTGAAACTTCAATTGAACATCTCCAACACCTAAGATCTCACATGTCTGCCCATTGCCTAGCCGAACATGATCTTTAGTGGTCACATAAGAGGTAAACCACTCCTTCTTTGGAGACACATGAAGTGATGCCCCTGAGTCTATAATCCAGTCACTTAGTGCATTTCCATCAGATGCTGTAAGAAGAGCTGAGTCCATTGTATTCTTCAAGAAGTAGATGTCTCCTGACACTAGACTGTCATCCTCTGCAACAGTGTTTGTCACATTTATTTCTTGAATCTTCACTGAGGACTTGTTCTTCTCACCATGGTCTTCAGCTTTCTCTTTGCCTTTTTCTGCTTTCCATTCTCTGCAGTCTCTTTTCATGTGACCCTTCTTGCCACAATGGTAGCATTCTATGTCACTCTTGCCTTTAGCACTACGGGACTTGCTACGAGACTGATTCCTCTTTCCACCTTTGTACTTTTCTTTGGTTCTTCCCCTGACAACTAAGGCTGTTCCTTTGCCTTTGTCCATTGTCTTTCTATTGGTTTCTTCAGTAAGCAGACTTCCTTCTACACCTGCTATGTTCAAACCATTTGGAGGTGCAGAATTACTCAAAGCTGTGCGAAAAGTGTCCCAACTTTCTGGCAATGTGATCAACAGGAACATAGCTCTAACATGTTCATCAAACTTTACACCTTGAGCTGACAACTGACGGTAGATTGTGTTGAATTCATTCTGATGATTGGACATAGGTGTCCCTTCTTTCATCTTCAAGTCAACAAGCTTCTTAAGCCAGTATACCTGTGAAGCTGCACTCTGCTTCTCATAAAGATCACTCAGCTTTAACCATGCTTGATAAGCCGAAATATCGTCTGCTACATTGAAGTAAATGCTTTCTGCCAAAGTCAGCATAATGGTTGAAAGTGCCAATTCATCCATTTCGCTCCATTCATCTTCGTCCATATCTTCTGGTTTTATCCCCTTGAGATTTATAGGTTTTATCTGCTTCTTTTGTACCAACACGTGCCAAATCTGCTTCTTCCACAATGGGAAATTGGTTCCATCTAGCTTCTTGATATTGTAAAGAGCAGTGTCCTGTGATCCATCCATAGCTATGCTTCACAATGGTTTACTTTCCTGGGAAAAATTCGACAGAGTTTCCCCTGTAAACTGACCTCTGAACCAATATCAACCTGTCAAATGAACCAAGAAAGCTTCAGATTCTGCATAAATTTCGGCAGAGTCTCCTTTGTAAAATGGCTCTGGTGTACTAAAAACAGACCAAAAAATAGCTCAAAAAACCACTGTCTCTCTAACACTGTAAACTGTGGGTAAACCTGTCCTGCACCTGTACTATCTCTGACTGTCCTGTCACTATCCTGTAAGCATAGACTGTGACAATGCCTCAACGGCAGTAAAGCAAAGATGCAATCCCAACTGTCTAACTCGCAGTCAATACATCCTAGCTGCCTATCTAAGGGTGCTCGAGGGATCACTCCAAGACCTGTATCACCAAAAGGATCTCAACATTCGAGAATCCCCCAGCTCATTCGAAAGGCTCAGATTCGTACCAGTTGAAGGAGTACGAGCGGAAGTGCGACGCGAGAGAGAGTGCGAGAAGAAGAGCACGACGATATGGTGAACTCGCTCTACTGTAATGTGTAGAGCATAGTGAGTTCTTATTAGGTTTTTACAAAAGAATATGTGTACATACCTCGCGGCCCGCCCACATACCTGGGTGACCACATTGGGCTTTATACCCCAACATAACATAGCCAGTAAATCCTTCACCTGTACAAGGGACACACATCAGTCACCTTGTCCTGCATCTAGATTTGGTCCCCTCGTCTACTTTGGATGCATCTTCATCTTTCGAATGTCCAATTTGCTACAAGAATTTTGATGGATGGAGTGGATACTATATATATACTTGTGGTCATTATTATCATGTGCAACATGTTCACAAGATATTCCACAAGGAATATATGTTATGTTTGGCATGGAAAATGAGTATAAATTTAAGCAAGCTCTCCAAGATACCCCTAGCACAATTAGAAATCTGTTTGGTGACCAAGATGCTGGTTCTGAGCATAACAATTGAGATCGATAAACTATGTATAATCCCTCTGTCAATTATTTTGGTGAACCATGCGGTTTCTTCACTAGTGTACCAATCAATCAACACCAATTTTACACTGTGCATATTACAACCATTGGTGAAAATGTGTAGAAAGAACTTCTTTACTAATTTACTAGAATTTTTACAATTCTTTGTGTTGTTCATGACTCTTTACTAATTTACTAGAATTTTTACAATTCTTTGTGTTGTTCATGACTACTTGACGACATGCTCAACACCAATTTCTTTAATTACATTAATCAAAACCTCAGAAATATATTTTTCACTTTTAATTGCACTAGAACTGTCAATCACCTTTATGAACAGTTCTCCCCTTGGACAAACCAGCATTACATTGATCACCAGTAAAGAAAATTGCTTTGGCGAGCGCAGTTTTTGCTTCTTCTAGAGACTGCATCCGAAAGCTTTGATGCAATGATTTTAGACGCATTTGACCAAGTCCACCTTCATTGTGACGCTTAAAAGGAATGTTGTTTGAAATTTTCTCTCCCAGCAAAGGCTGTTCTCCAAGGTTAGTTGGTGTCACCACAATATCAGCAGAGTTAATGTTTGGCTCTGACTACTCTTAACTTGCATCCATAATATAGCTATATATATGTTGTCTCTTGCCACCTTTTTGGTGAGCTCTTCTCTCAAACGCTTTGCAATTGCAGGTGCCTGAGGATCTTCACATTTCTTACAGGTCTTTTTAGTGCTACCCAAAAAATGGTCCCTAATACGTGGTGCGCCCTAATTTTGGTTGTGAAGCAAAATTTACATTGCCACTCCATATATCGACCACATATGTTGTGAGCATAATCACACTCTTTGCCATTATCTTTTTTATTATTTGGCTTCTTCGTACAACTTGTGCCGACATTTTTCTCCATTACTTTTAATCTAAAACTGAAGATAAAAGAACTAGATGTTCAATTTTGAAAACATTTTTCTTCTTTTCAATATATCTTTAAAAACCAATCACTAAGAAAGTAATTAAATCTGCATGATATGAGATTTGCAATGCACGCTAGTCAATCCACATAACAATCACCTATGTTGTGAGCAAACAAACACATTGCAATGCACTCTCTGCACGACATAATAAATACAACAATGATATGAATTTCTCAATGCAATTATTATTATGATGGTTATCTATGTCCTCTTTGATTTGCAAACAATAAGACACATCTAATTTCAAATGCTACAAAGAATAATCAACTTCTACACTGAACGATGTCAATTATTTGCAAAAACACACGAAAGCAATAATATCTATGATTGGTCATGTCATGCAATAATAATCTTTCATACTACATAATGCACTCTTTGTATAAACCAATGCATGAAATAACACAAAAAAAATCTTCAATATAATCACACAATTGAGGACTACTTATACTCACGGATTGTAGGCCCTTTATGTAGCCAGTAAAGCTATGTTCACCCAATTCAATATTATAGCCCTTATATTATGCAGTGACAATGTATATCAATACAAGTCTATGATGTTGAAAAATGCAAGACTTCAAGGATCTCTATATGCCCAGTACACTAGTACAGGACATCCAACCCTTGACTATCGACTCGTCATTTGCATATACTCATCTTTTAAAACCAATTAGAACCCTCATTTGGACCAATGGATTTATTGCAATGAGCATGACTCTTCAAATTTTCAATTGTTTTGATTTTGTAACTTTATGTTTGGTAAAGGATTTAAATATTTTTAAAAGTGGTTACCAAACTAAGAATCACGTTCAGCCCAAAAAAAAGACCTGTGACTCTGTAACCTTAGGTCATTTCACAAGGAGATGACTGTACCCGGCACTCGGATACACTCCCGAGGGATTTGCAGAGTCAAAGCACCACAATAAGCATGAGGTTTACTTTATATAATTATGCCCGTCGGGATTTCTTATTTTCTCGGTGGGCTCGCTGGGCAATGCCTTTTACCCGGCGGGCCCACCGAGAAAATAAATAACCCCGACGGGACCCTCAAGGAGTATGCTCTTACCAGGCCGGCTAATTGGCTCTATGGTTTTTGCAGGTCACATTAAGAACTAACATGATCACGTGTTTTTTTTTGTGTAATTACTAAGGTTATTAATGTAATCACACAATCGTGATCATGTCAATGGAATCCCTGGATCGTACAAAATGTATTGAAAACAAGTAGCACTTAAGAAAACCACCTAGATCAAACAATAGAGGTTAAAAACCTTTAGCATTTCAAAATATTGTGAAAGACCATAAGACGTGATTTCACATTTTGCACGCTGCCACTTCAAAAAACAATAGTACAATAAAATACATGTGCATCGTAATCACAGTTATGAGGTGAAGCGCACAACTAAAATGATATAGTGGATCCTTAATCCAGATAGTGTTATGAAGGTGGAAAAATCAAGAAAATTTGGTGCAATTTTAGCAAAGAATTTATAAATTGAATATATCATCTCACATCAAGATTTTTAATGTATATATTGCCAACCTCAAATAACAAAGTATCTCAAGGTTTGAAACTCACAAACATCTTGTAAATTTTAGCTTATTTAAAAATATTATTAGTGTGTAGTTTCTTGAAAAAAAACATTGCTATAAAAAAGTTAATGAAAGTGTGTATATACCTTTTCTAATTGAATGTATATTAGTTATTTGTAGACATAGAGAAACAACAGAGTATGAATCTTAGTGAAAACATTGACTATTGTTTTGCAAAGATGTTATTCATTGGTATAGACACTATCGAGGTTGTAGAAAAGTGATACGATATATGTTATAATTTGTATGACTTCTATAACTGTAGCATTTGAATAAAACAACAATGATTGATAAAGAATCCAATGATAGTTGTTAGATAATCAAAATTTTATTTTGAATATAATTGATAAATTTTGACAGTGGTATGTTTGTGATTAAAGATGTGGCAGAGTTCGGGGTCCGATTTTCAATGGTGATGAAGATGCGGACGAATAGTTGGCAGATTTTGAGTTGATTGTGATGATGAAGAAAAGCTACAGATGGTACAATTGTTGATGCATAGACGTGTAAATATTTGGCTAGATGGTTTGAGAAGTGGTTTCATGGTAGGAGCTGCAGAGTCACTTTCTGAAGCGATTTTGAAAGATGATTTCTCTAGCGGAGGCTAGTGGAAAATTGAGGGACTATGCCAAGATGCAAGGAAAGAGTTTTCAGTTTTCCTTGAGCAATTTGAATCTTGTTGGAAGCAGTTAGAGGTTGCCACTGGTGTTAAAGCCAACCACTATTTTAAATTGTCGAAGTTTCTTGAGTGCTTGCATCCAAAAATCAGGGACAAGGTGAAGTTTGGTGTGGATACCTATGATGATATGGTGTATTTGCCCAAAGTGAAGAGAAAGAAAGTGAAATGGAAACTAGAGTTGGGCTTATGCATGTTAGAGAGGAAGTGGTGTGTCTTTTTGTTAAGCCAAGGGTGGTGCCGATTGTTGGAGGTGCATAGCCTGTTGAGGTAAGGCCTATGGTTGATGATGCTCCTTGGAGGTTTCCTATTTGTGAAATATTATGCCGATGTTGGATGAGTTTATCAATGAGGATAAGATTCTTGTCAAAGAGAATCAGTATGGAGAAGAGCTAGCTGATGTCGATATCCAAGAGCATCTTGAAGAGGTGACGCCAGATCATTTGAAGCCAGTGTGTGAAGAGGTAGAAGAGTGTAGCCAAGTTGCAGATGCCAAATGCCTGTAAGTGGATGAAGAAAGTGTGAGAAGCCAAGGTGATGGTCAATCGTTTGTGGAGCAACAAGAGGGTGAGGATGTTGATACAAAGTTGGCATGTGTTGATGATGATGAAAATAGAAGATTGAGTTTTTGAGAGACAAGCAAGAAGAAAAGACCGGATGAGTCCACATCCTATGGCAAGGAGACTAATTTTGATGATCCTGTGCTGGTAAGGTTAAAGCTTCCTTGTTGTTTATCTGATGATATGGTGATGGACACTATGAAGGAAGAGCAGGTTGAAGTGCCAAATCATGTGAAGGAAGATATGAAATTGAAGGTGCTATGAGAAACCATGTTGATGACTTTTCTCATGAAAGTAGTAGTGGAAAGTGGTGTGGTAATGCAATTGATTTGAAGCTTTGTAGAAAAGAGCAAAGCCATGTCTATGGATAGGCAAACTGGTTTACAAAGTCGAGAAGATGACAAAAATGAAGCAAAAGTCAAGGGGTTGGACATATTTCTTGTGCTCATGACGTGTTGGATGCTGACCACAGGGAGGATCAATTGCTATTGACTACAAATGGCCATGGTGATGCTATGGGTATAGGTTGTTTGGACCAGTTATGCACTGAGGATGAGTCTGCTTGGGGATGTGATGATCCTGAGGTCAATATGGATGAAGGTATGTAGGTGCTTGTTGACAAAGTTGACTAGCATACGAGTAATGTGAGGGTTAACCCCTCCAAAAGAGATGTTTCCAATGGATAATCAAGGGTCTACTATGGTTATGTCAATAGAGGTAGCTTTGGAGGAGTATTTGTACCAATCACAGTGCTATTTTAAGGAGATTCTCACTTTATATGGATGGGACGGAGGGTCGATTACTATTTTCTTGAATGGTACTGTATTTGAAGATGGTTGGATGCAAGTGGATGTCTAGAGTGATGGGGGTCTACCAAAGGCATCTTGTGAGCATGATGGGCTATGTGTTGGGGTGAAGCATTATGAGATGAAGTTATAGGTGGACGTACACAATTAGAGGCACGTATTTGATCCAGGTGGAAGCCATGTTGTGATGTAGGGGGTGGGGCAACCCACTTGAGGTGTGGTAGTGGTAGGCAGGAATAAGACATTGTATATATGGTTTTGGTTTTCTCACATTGTTTGCCAGGTTTTGCAATTGGTAGAAGAATAAAGCAGTGTTGTGGTTGAGCATAAATGTTCAACAAGGTGGTTGGGCAATGATGGTGTAGCTAAAGTTTCTTGACCTAAGAAGAGGGCATAAGCACGTATGGATGGGCTAGCAAGTGCATGGTAGGGATTAAGAAAATGTCAAGATCCTGGGTAGGCATGTGGTAGTGTGGTAGTGTATGTCTAATGCGATTTTATGAGACATATGGGCTCCAAATTGGGCCAGATAGGATAGAAGGTAGAAATCTCTAAAGATTTGTTTTTTTCTTGGAAATGTAGTGCTTGAAGTGATCTACGAATTGGTCTAGACAGTTCATCAAACGGAGCTATGATGTGCAAGATTTTGCAGTATGAATCTCGAATACAGTGTAGATCCGAGAAGTACGTGGCACGTGATGACATGTGGTTGAAGTTTTTGTCAACAGATACATGTGTAGAGCTTGTGTTATGGAGAGGGGCGGTATTTACGTTTACGGGTCGATGATTGGAGTTGACTACCAAGATACAGGGGTTTGAAGTTTTGGTAGTACATTGTAGATTTGAGACTGATAGGGCAGGTAATGAAAGGTAGTAAAAGTTGATTTCAGTAAAAAGATGTGTAGAGCTTCTGTCATGCAGCATGTCGGTCTTTATGGGTTGACGATTGGAAATTTGGTTGCCAACATACAGGGGTTTGAAATTTTGGCGGGGGCCGATTCTAGGCCAATTTCACTATATTGAAAAGCATGCCATTTCGTGTTTTCTTAAGCTTGTGAGGGTTTGTAGAGATAATAGAAATTTATGGAGCTAGTTGGTCAATTTGATCTATGGATGCCAAGATATTGCAGATTGAAGTTGAGGGTTGACCCTGACCGTCGAGGATTTGCTGATTTTTCCCCATTTTGGGAAGCTCAGTTCAAGGTCATCAAGAAGTCAAAATGCATCCAGATTTGTGCTAACTGGAGACAGGGACAAGGTCCTCCAAGTGGCTTTTGTGGTTCAATATTCCAATTTTTGGTGGGTACTAACAAATAGTTGGATGGAAAAGGTGGAACAAATATTTTTTAGAAAGATTGTATGGGGTTTTTGATGGCCTTGGGGGCCAATGCTTTAATTGCTACCACGTGGCCATGAGGTTTATCCCATATGCAAAGAAAAGGGTGCAAAAAGTGGGGTATTTGACCCAAGCCATGAGGCCATTGTGAGCAATGAATGGAGGGAGACAGAGCTTTGTGAGTTGCCAGCGATGGCGGCCCTGTTAGCTATTGCTTTGTGTGCGAAATTGTGACAGGCAGTGTTGGTTGTAGATTTTGGGCCAGTTGGCAGTGAAGGGTGCTACTACATTGCACATGTGACGATTGGCACGTCATTTTGTTATGATGTGGAAGAGGGCTATGATAGGGTTCCCACGCAGCACTCAAAGGAGCCCAATCTCTTGATTGAGGGTGGTGTCACATGGCCTTGTCATAGAGCCATGAAAACCACGAGCCCAAGAGGTGGTTCACCTATAGAGCTAAGAGGGATAGAGATGAAACATAGTCATTTGGCGACAAAGAGGTGTTTCACATGGATTCAAAAGAGGAAAGCATCCAAGGTGTCTCATGCAAAATATGCTAAATGGAGTGCCATTGTGTATGCAATGCAAATATATGTTGAAATGGAGCTCAAGGGAGTCGCATGAGCTAGATGAAACAAATTTCTTCTTTTTAAGCTTTTGTGATCTCCTCTAAAGGGGAGCTCTCACCTTTTGTAAAGGGATTTTTCCATTTTGGCTTTGGCCATTGTGTCTTGCCAAAGGGCTATGGTGATTGGAAGCTGTTGATTTAGGTGAGTTATGTAGACCTAGAAGGGTTGTCAATTTGTGTTTGAGCTCACCGAGGTGTGTGCCTACTTGGAGCAAGTGTTGTAAATGGTCATTTTGTGAAGAGAAGCCATCATTGTTGTTTTTCTTGTTTTGATTCACCCTTCTCTTCTTTGCTTGTGTGCATGCATTTTTGGGTGTGCTCCCCCAAGGTCGAGTTGTGCAAAGGGAGGTAGAGAGAGGTTGTGTGTGTGCAAAAGGTAGTGAATTGAACATGACAGAGAGATTGTGCTTGTTTGTGGTGTTGCAGCGAGTGTGTGCATGTAGTTGTGGGCAAATGATAATTTTCTTGTGGAATTGTGTAGTGTTTGACGATGAAATCTAGTGGATTGGAGTGTTGTGTATATCTTGGGTTATAGAGAGACATTTTATTGTGTTTTGGGTGTGTTCCCCTTTCCATAGGCTCATCTTCACATCCCTCATAGGCCGGCATTTGACATCCACCAACCTCATTTTCGGTAAGCCACATGGTGTGCCTGAATGCCAATCTTCTTAGTAGATTAGATAGATAGATTCTAGTGGGCTTGGATTGGAAAAAATTTACTGGTACACCATGACCATAATGCCTCTCACATCTTGTATATGAGTATGAGAGAGAGAGAGAGAGAGAGAGGGGGGGGGGGGAGTTTAACTGATGATAGTGTGAGTGTGGCATCTTCAGGCATGGGGATAACATGATGTGTGTCATGAGGATGTATAAAGATAGATAGACTGTCACGAAGATGCTACAACATGAGAGCAAGGTCCACCACTAGTCTAGTCTCAATTTCAACCCAAACCTCAACCCTAAACTATAGGGCCAACTAGCAGCCTAGGTGAAATTAATATGATAGCTGGTCTTTCTTTGTGTTTAGATCTTTTGTCATTTTACCCCACTAGGTCTTTGTCACTACACTATAATACCTTTGTTGAGAAAAAAAAATGAAAGTCACAGTTTGAGACACATTGGAGAGGATGAAGCCAAACAATACCAAAGCAATTGTAGTGCAAGAATCAGCCTCACCAAATCTCACAAGTCAGTATACTCAAACTTATAGTATAGTGTAGATTCTTGTTTTTACCTATAAGTATGTACATAGAACCTTCTTTACACAGGAAAAATAATCACACACTCATTCATACATCTATGCATACAATGCATGATTATTATAAACATATTGGATGTACCTGCACAAGAAGAATAAATAGAGCCATAATTAAAAAGTTTGGATTTTGTCTAAATTTTTGTGTGAGAGAGAAAGAGTATGTATTTGATTATGTGTGTTTATGTGTCTGTGTGGGTGTGCATGTGGGTGAAGACAATATTTGTGGGTTGCGTGCGTGCGTGCGTGCGCATGTGTGTGTGTGTGTGTGTGTGTGTGTGTGTGTGTGTGTGTGTGTGTGTGTGTGTGTGTGTGTGTGTGTGTGTGTGTGTGTGTGTGTGTGTGTGTGTAAAAGGAGGCACATAAAAGCAAAGAACCATGTTGGTTTCTTGAAACCCTAAAACCAATGCAGATGAGGGTGAGAGAGAGAGAGAGGCAAAGGGACAAAGAGAGAGATTTGTAATACCTTCACCTTGCCAAACTCTTGAGATCTGCACAACAAGAGATGTTTGAGACAATGTGAAAGACCTCAGTGCAATTCACCTCTGATGTGATCTACGTCTATGACTCTCTCAAGCGGTGCAGGATAAGAGTTTGCACGAGCTACAATCTTCCCATGGTCGCGAGAGAAATCTTCTTTTATTTTGCCTCTGTTCTACTGAATCACCTCTTTTTTTTTTGTAAATCCCCTTTGTTCTGTTGGATTGCCTCTATGTTTACCGAATCGCCTTTGTACTGTTGAATTGACTCTATGTTTGCTGAATTGCATCTGTTCTACTGAACAGCCTCTATTCTACTGCTTTGCCTGTGTTTTGTGAGTCGTCTCTGTTCTATTGTTTTGATATTTGTTTTGTTTCCTTAATTTTCACTATCTTCTTACGCTAGGTTATCTCAAAAGCTATAACACGTGATTCTTTTACTTAAAAACAAGGTTAAAATTTGAAACATTTTCTTTGAAATTGGACGTTTTGACCTAGCACTACCCCCAGACCCCCACCAAGGGCATTGTCCCACGGACCCCGTCAAGGATGTTGGCTAAAACCTTGATCAAGGATGTTATGCCTAAATCCCCATCGGGCCCATCATTGGGGGTGTTGAACATGGAGAGGTGAAGTGTTGATCTATGATAAGTTGTAGGATGAGTGCTAGTATGTTGAAGCTAAGTCACATTTAGGTTTCAAGATGCACCACTTGGCCACATGCACAATAAAAATTCAATTGAATCCTAGAGATAAGAAATATCCTATGATAGGTTTCAATATGAAACATAGAAAGATGCAAGGTCCACCATTTGTGCAAACTAGACATAGGGAGTTGATGAAACAAGGTTAGAAACACTTTATGGCCACAGGATCCTATCTTATCTCCAATCTACCATCTCTACTATCATGGATTTATTGCTCGCAATATCTTCCATATGCCCAAACTATAGTCCATGCCACAAGGTCCCATGTTTAAGTTATGCATGGACAATTGATGAAAGGTTAAAAGGCTAAGATCAAATGAGATAGAGAAAGCCACAAGGTCCATTATTGAAGCAACATCCATCACTTGTCCAAGTTAAGCTTTTTTTAATCATATAGGATCACAAGGCACACCACTAGTCCAATATATGCTCTATTGGAGCATATAGAACCATAAGGTGAACCGTTTGTCCTAGATATGATCCATTCAAGCATAAAGCACCATAAGGTCCACCACTTGTCCAAGCATAACTTAATAACAACATAAAGAGCCACAACGTCCACCACTAGTCTAAGCTAAGCTCTTTTGAACCATAGAGGTCCATAAGGCCGACCATCAATCCAATGTATACTTGATCAAAACATAGAGAACGATCAGGTCCACCACATGTCCAAGATATGTTTGATTCAAGGATATAGGACCATAAGGTCCACTAATCATCCAAGCTATGCTCCATTCAGCGATAGAGGACCATATGGTCCACCACTTGTTCAATATATGCTCTATTGAAGCATAGGGATCCATAACGTCCACCAAGCTATTCAATCATAGAGAGCCAAAAGGTCCACCAGCAAGCGGTGGGCATTATAGCTTTTTATGCTTCAACAAAGCATGGATTTGACAAGTGGTGGACCTTGAGACTCATATTGTTAGTTAGGATGTTGCCTCTTGGAGTGCACTAATTTCTCGATATATGCCCAACAAGGCTAGGGCGAGGAATCTTTGGGTTGTTTTCAGTCCATGTGAGCCAAGGGCATCTCCCAATTGCAATCACCTATGCTTGCATCTTGAAGGGGTGTGCCACTATGCAAGAGACTGACTTTGTTAGTCGATGTCCACTTCATGCAAGGTATCACATAGAGGCTTCCTCCGTTAGGTCTTGCCCAACCTACTCCAACAATCATCCCACAACAAATCCCCACCTTCACCAGCAGCCACGACTTCAACACCATATACCGTGAGACTCCACCCCTTTTCCATTCAGCCTTTGCTTTCAAACTTTCTTTGATCCTCTCAATATGACATATGATATTGTACTTGAAGAGTGCTATTGCAGGTAATGCATGAAGGGTCTAGGGAGTACATGTGTTGATCATCATGATCTACAAATCACACATCATTAGTAAGCCATGATAATTAGCTTATAACCAAAAAGATAATTTAGATAATTACTTAAGCCAAAATAGACTGATTTTTCTTGTAGATTAAAAGGAGAAATTAGATAATTACAAAAGAATTATAAAAGGTAGAAAACATCATCATCTCTCCATAAAACGTATATCATAATTAGTTACTTAATTTAAGTAACTATAATTAATCAAAAAACCTTATTTTAAGCTAAAATTTAATTAAGATAAATAGAAACTACTCTTAAAGTTTCTAGGAAAATTAGTGGACGCATAAATTTATTGATAAGAAGCTAAGAAAACTCAATCTTTAGGAGATAATGAATCTAATAAATATTAAGCCAAAATAAGTAGATTTTTGGCTTAATAAAGAAGGAAAAATTAGAAAAAATATGCAAAAATCTATAAGAAAATTAAGGGAGATTAGAAAACCCTTAAGGAAGCTAAGATAAACTTATCTTACCTATATAAGCAAATAGGAAATTACTAGGCAAGAAATTACTATCTAGGATTATAAACTTAACCTTAGTTGGGATAAAAAGAGGAATTAGATTGTATACGGTGGTAAAGTCAAGTTTTTTGATGATTTACCTAATAAATAGACGTCCTTTGTCATAAGGATAAAAGTGATGGCACCAAAAAGGACCCGAGCAAACCCTCAATCTGAGGGTAGTATTTTCAAGAGGCTAAAACATCACATGACAATGAGGCCAGGCCTAGTAGTAGACCTACTGATGAGAGCATTCAAGCCTAAACACTGCAACAAATTCCCGACCAGTCCTAGGTGGGTCTTCATTATAGTTTAAGATGAATACTTCAAGTTTTTCTTTAAGTATTAACATTGCATATGTAAAAGAGGGAGTAAGGAATTAGGAAAAGTAAAATTGGCTCCAAAAAAGCAACATATACTTGTTTGTAAAATAGGAAATAAATGTTTGGATTAGCCTGGATTGAACTAGGAAAGATATATTTGATCATCCTTTAAACACCTTGTCTCAAGACACCTCAAACTCCTTAGCATATTTTGATGAATAATGATGGCTTTCCACGAATAAGTTGGTTACCCCCAGGAACGCTGAGTTTCTACCTCGTGTCATGTCTTGATGTTTCTACATAAGTTAGGATACCGTTTTCATCATAGGGAAGCCACCCGGTTGTACGGGCAATTGGTTTGGTGTATGGGCACCCCGAGCTTTGGGTGATGGGTTTCCATCTTGGATTATGACTAAGGAATGGGTGCCATTTTTTCAGAGTACTGTTCATTGTTATTATGGTCATTGTTTTTTATTGACAGTACCTTGTCTTACATTTAAATATGTCTGCTTGCTAAAAGAATTCTTTTCAGTGCTGTCTTTAATACTTGATCGAAGGAATAACTGTGACGGAAAGTTAAAAGAAACCATTACTTTAAATATTAAAACAATGTGATAGTAATTAGAAAACAAAAAAATCATGTGTGAGTGCGGGGTGGTAAGTGGGGAAAGTGGACCCCATCTCTCGACTTTGGTGTCGGCGGGTTGGGGGCCTCATATTTGGTATTAGAGTGTGTGTTAATTGAGATCTTGAACTAGTAAAAGATTAAGGTGTTAGGTGGAAATAAGTGATCTTTGAATGATTCAATTAAAGAGGTATTTAATTGAAAGAGGGAGAGAAAGAAGAGAGAGAATTGTTCCCATATTTGCAGGAAGATTTCCATCAGGCGTATTGCAAATTCAGGGATTTCAACATTAGGTTTATGAGGGCCTTGGCCTATCCTGACGCTATTCAATGCGAAAAAGCATGATGAAATGGATAGACATGAGATTTTCTCCTCCCACTTGGAGGATCAGGTGGTCAAGATCTGGTGGAATTTTCTTCATTGATGTAAGAGAGGCCATTACTGACCTGCCAGGGACACAATTAGCAGCAGCGGGTACCATCTTGAGCCTGGGGGCTGCTTGAGTTGCAAGCATCTGCCATTTTCAGCCTGTAAGAGCTTGTGAGTCCTAGGAAAAGCTATAAATAGGACCCTAAGCTTCTCATTTTCACTTAGACTCGAACTCTTGGCAAGAAATCTCTTGTGCCAAAGAGATACTTCATAGAATCACTAAGAGAGCACAATCTAAGTGATTAAGCAAGATAATTACGCTAATCTCAATTAATTAACAATTTATATATAAATTTTTTTAAATTAATCTATTAATTAAAGAAGATTGGATTATTGTCTATTACTAGATACTCCATTACACTGTATTTATTTATAGATTACTTAAACTTATTAAAGATTAATAATCTACTTAATTATTAATCCTAACTAGAGCTAAAATTGATTAAATTTAGCCTTAATTAATGGAAATTATATTGAACAAGCTTAATTAGTTTTAAGATAATTATAAAATTTTGATTATTATATTGGTAAGCTAGAAAAATGTATAATATTTTTTTGATTTTTTTGTAATTATTTAGATAGATTTAGATGTTTTTAGCTATAAAACTAATGGAAAATTTAGTAAAACAACTTTAAAAATCACAAGATAATTATCAAATCAGTAAACATCACTAGTAAGTCATGATATTAGCTTATGATCCAAAAGTTAGTCTAGCTATTCAATCAAGCCAAAATAGAATGATTTTAACTAAAAATAAAATGGAAAAATTAACTAATCAACTTAAATAATGATAAGATAACTATCAAATTTATTAAACATCATTAGTAAGTCATGATAATCAGATTATGACTAGAACCAATCTACGTATTTAATTAAGCCAAAATATATTGATTTTAGCTGAAAATAAAAAATAAAAATAAGCTAATCAAGCTAGGTAATTTTAAGATAATTACTAGAGTTAATAAACATCCTAGTTAAGTTGTGATAATTATTTTATGATCAAAAAGTAAATTTTGTTATTTAATCAAGACAAAATAGGCTAATTTTAGCTAGAAATAAAAGGGGAAAACTAGCTAATAAAGTTAGATAATTATAAGATAATTATCAAAGTTAGTAAACATCATTATTAAGCCATGATATTTATCTTATGACCAAAAAGTTAATCTAGTTATTTAATTGAGCCAAAATAGACTGATCTTAGCAATAAATTAAAGGGGAAAATTAGCTTGTCAAGTTAGATATTTAAGGTAATTTTTAGGGTTATAAACATCATTAGTAAGCCATGATCATTAGCTTATGACCAAAAAGTTAATTTAGATTATTATTTAAGCCAAAACAAATTGATTTTTTAATTAGATAACTAGCTTGGATAATTACAAGGTAATTGTCAAAGTTAGGAAACAATATCATCTATTTGTGATAATTATATCTTAATTAGTTACTCAATTTAGGTAATTTTAATAGATCAAAGAATCTTATTTTAAGCTAAAACTTAATTAAGATAAATACAAACTACTATTAAAAGTTTTTAGAAAAATTAGTGGATGTATAAATCATTTACAAGAAGCTAACAAAATTCAATCTTTAGGAGATAATGTATCTAATAAATATTAAGCAAAAATTAAGTAGCTTTCAGGCTTAATAACGAAGAAAAAATTAGAAAAAAGATGCAAAACTTTATAAGAAGATTAAGGGAGATTAGAAACTCTTAAGGAAGCAAAGATCTTACCTATATAAGCAAATAAAAAATTACTAGGTCAAGAAATTGCCATCTAGGACTACAAATTTAACCTTAGTTGGGATAAAAAGAGAAATTAGATTGAATATAGTGGTAAAGTCAAGTTTTTGGATGATTTACCTAATAAATAAATGTCCTTATTATAAGGATACAAGTCATGGCACCAAAAAGGACCTGAGCAAACCCTCAATCTAATGAAGAGGGTAGTATTCCTAAGAGGGCTAGAGCGTTGTACGACAATGAGACCGGGCCTAGTAGTAGACCTACTGATGAAAGCATTCATGTCCCAATCTCGACCAATCCCAAGTGGGGCCTTATTATAATTTAAGATAAATAATTTAAGATTTTCTTTAAGCATTAACATTGCATACATAAAAGAGGGAGTAAGGAATTAGGAAAAGTAAAATTGGCCGAAAATGAAAGACATCTTCCAAGAAACCAACATATACTTGTTTGTAAATTGGGAGAGAAATGTTTGGATTAGCCTGGTTTGAACTAGGAAAGATATGCTTGATCTTCCTTATGACAGCTTGTCTCAAGACACCTCCGACTCCTTGGTATATTTTGATGAATAATCATGGCTTTTCAACCACAGATAAGTCGGTTACCCCCATGAACGATGACTTTCTACTGCGTGTCATGTCTTGATGTTTCTACTGAGGTGGTCTGGGGCGGGCAACAAGAAGAGCTTCCTCTAAACACGCTTCGAGGCTCCCGTGCTGCTCAATTGGGGCTGGGGCAAGCACAATCAGAGACAACAACAACCCACAGCCAGAAACTAAACAAGAAAAGGGGCACCACCTAGTTGTAGATGCGAACTAGGACGCACGTGATATCTCCTTGTACTCAAACGCACAAAGAGAGGGGAATGCAAGATAGCCACACACACCAAACACAAACATTCACCATGCCAGAGAGAGGTAAAGAGCACAAATCAACTTGAGCAACTCAGTCTTAGCCTTAAATACTAAACTTGACCTTGTTGCCAATACACAAATTGTCTTAGGGTCACGGGAGCCCTCTCACTGAGCACCCTCTTACAATTTACCTTTTAGGCAAACAATTCAACAAGCCCTCAAACCACCAAGCATGAAATGGCACAACAAACTTCAAAGACAATATACCTTCAACCACCTGATTAGCCAACTTATCAAGTCAATTTGGAGAGAAGAGTCGTAGTTGCAACATACAATTGCACCCAAAACTATAAATCTTATTTATGCACAAGAGTAGGCTACAAGTGTGGTGAAGAGTATGGCATACACTCCACTCCTCTAGATGGCATAACTAACTTCAAGCTTCTCCATGCACCTATGTGTAATGATGGAATAGAGTACTCACGATGCACACACTCTACACAACTAGACTTGAAGAGTGGTGTGTTATGTGTTGAGAATGGTGTGGTGTAGTGTGATCATGTGATGATTTACAAGGGAGAGAAGGGCTCTATTTATAGGTTTAGAAGTCCCGATTAGGATTAGGCCTAATCAAGTTTATTTGAAGGAATAAAAGATTGTGCATTTTTTTATTTTTTTTAATGAGGGTGGGTCTCTCTTGTCCTTTGAGTCACATGGATGTGGGCTCAAGGGAAGAGAATTATTGAGGATGAAAGGAGAGAGGATTGAGTGAATAATTTGGGAGTGCCTACTCTAGTAGAGGGTGCATTTTACAATAAGGTTAGTGGTTAGTAGTTAGCAATTATCACTAAAAAATATTTACAAAATTATTCACCAAATGGTGAGATATATGATGAGAAAAGTTAGAGAAGGGATAAGCTTGTAAAGCAAGGTTGAAGCTTGTAGAAGTTGACATTCACCTCTTTATAGCACCGGTAGCAGAAGCGGTCAGCATGGCGAAGTAACGCATGTCGATGAAGCTATGTTATCTTCAAATCTTGGAAAATTCATGATAAAGCCTTCATTTGCAGAGGTTAACCTTGGATTTTTGCTGATTTTTTTGAAGTTCTTTACAAAGCTGAAGAGAGTATGGTAATATGGATATATATGTAGAGAGAAAGGGGGACACCTAGGGTGTAGAAATGGAGGATGAAGGCTATGGAGGTGTGAGAGAAGTGGCAATGGTGAAGAGGGAGAATTGGGACATGGGAGTTGCAGGTTTGGAAGTGGGAAGGAGAGGGAGGAGTGTGTGTGAAAGAGGAAAATGATAAAGTGGAAGAGGGAGTGTGGCTGCATAGCATGGGCAAGCTAGGGTCCACCAATAAAATCATAGCTCACAGCTCGTATCTCAAAAAAATATGAAAAAATTTGAGGTGAAAGTTCAACTCACGAGCTACAACTTTTGTTTATATCACCTTTTCAAATTCGGGGAGCATGTGATCTTTAAAAATTCAGCAAAACCGATTGTTTTTTCCACTGCACAATGTCCTTGTGAGGTCCTTCTTTGGATGATTCTTTTGAATACCTCCAAGAGTGAGCTCCCCATGGTGCATGCATGCATGCCACATACCCTTGACCTTATTTGGTAGGTCTATAATTGAAGATATTATTGAGATCATGATATAAGTGAATAGTACAACTAAGAAAATCAAATATTGAGGGGTCTAAAAAAAATATGTACATGTCAAATATAAATAATATAGGTGGAAAAAATATAAAGGGGTCAAAATAAATCTCTCTCATTATAAGTCTACCATAAAAATATGAATATTTTTGGTGGTCTAATTTATGAGAGTAATAGAGAATATATGTAGGAAGAAAAAAAAAAAAATAGTGAAAAAATATACACATAAATAGAACTAGTTTTTTTGGATTTTTGTTGGGATGGAGTTACACCAAAAATAAGAGAAGCTTGCATGAACTTATTTTTATATGGAATAAAGAGTATGCAAAATGGTAAGAAAAAATATGATAATGGTGAATCAATGTACATAGCATAAATAACACACCATAGGTAGAAATATTTAAATAAATACCAAAATAATTATGAAAAATCCTTTTATTTAGGCCCTATATAAAATGAAATATTTACACACAAATGGGCCATAATATACTTATATTTTCTTTTCTTTTTTTTGGCTCAACTAGCCCAGTGACTAGCTAATTCAGGGTTTTTAAGAAGATATGGGAAAAGTCCCCTAACTCACACACACCTATATACAGTGAAATGGTAGGGATAGCCACAGTGTTTGGATGATTTTGGTAGGGTGGGTTAACTTACTATGGCAATTATGGAAAGGTGAAAAACGGCTATCACTACATAAGTTAGGATACCGTTTGTGTGGGCAACTGGTTTGGTGTATGGGCACCCGAACTTTGGGTGATGAGTTTCCACCCTAGATTGGGTGCCGTTTTTTCACGCTTAGGTGGTCTTGAGACAAGAAGAGTACTGGTCAAGGTTATTATGGTGAATGTTTTTGATTGAAAGTACCCTGTCTTAAGTTTAAAGATGTCTATTTTCTAAAAGAATGCTTTTCAATGCTGTCTTTAATACTTGATCGAAGGAATCACTGTGATGGAAAGTTAAAAGAAACCATCATTATGAATGTTAAAACAATGTGATAGTAATGAGAAAACAAAAGAATCATGTGTGAGTGCAGGGTGGTAAGTGAGGATTGATTAAGGTTTTCAATCATGGATGTGTGGACCTGATTAGTCAGGTAGCTATCCATCCCCACACGTTAATAATGTTTAGAAAACTTCTCCACTTGGAAAAGGAGTTCACCAGCAGTTGTGCCCTCATATCTGCTGGGGGGGGAAAGTGTTGGTTGAGAATACCTTAGCCCAATTTTTGGAAGTTATAGGTCCAAAAACAATTTGTACTTTTAAGATGTTGTCCCATTTTTACTGTGAGATAGGACTAGGTCTTCTTCTAGGGATATAGACCTAAGCCATTGTCAATGTCTATTCCCTAGATCCTTTACTTAGAGACTCCGAATTTTTAATGGGCCTAGAGACCTATCAAGGACCCCATCTCCACTTTGGTGTCGGTAGGTAGGGGACCTCACAATACAATTTGAGACTAAAGTTTTGACCAACTCTTGACACCCAAAAGACAAAAGACGGAGTGTTGGAAATGCAAAATAGAGAAACTTGTAATACTGAATATTTTTTTGCATGAAGATTGGTAGAAATTCTTGAAAACCAGTGCTAGAGACTTGTGGATGAGTTTGAATGAATACTGGCAAAAAATTCATCAGTAGACATCATACACGTATGATGTCTCAAGGGTAATTCTGGTAGCAAAAGTGAACTTTTGACTTTACACTCTTATTTTGCATGTTGTGTTGAGTACATACAGCAAATTTCATTTCATTTGGACATACAGATGTATTGAGGGGATTTTACTCTTTCGAGGGTTTTCCTTGTCTAAAAATGGTGATTTTGTGCAATTTTGATTCCAAAAATTTGTTGTGAGCACATGTGCATGTTGTACACATCAAGGGGCACTTGGGGTAGAAACAAAAGTCCATTTTGACTAGATAGACATCATACCCATATGATGTCCCAGAGACCAAATTTGAGGTCAAAACTTACATCTGAGTGCACCCTTGGAATCTAAAGAATTTAAGAAGCAAATAGGCCAAATTTCATTGAATTTGAAGGATTTTTGGGCTAAAGCCCACAAGACAGATCTAGGCAAAGTGAATTCTTGAATTGGTCATTACTTGCACACAAAGTGTTGAAATTGAATTCTAAAAGTTGTTGTGAGTTTCTTGTGAGGTGGGAGACCTCTGGAGTGAATTTCACTTCATTCTGACCAGATAGACATCATACGCATATGTAGAGGAATGTGGCTAATAAGATGGATTGTAGCGGAATTAAAGTAAAAATAGTGAGCATTTCTTTAAGAAGATTCTTAATGAACATAAGGAGAGTATTTTATTGAAGGTACCAAATAAACATTATACCTAGTTAGCTTGGCATGAACAATACTTGAAAAAGAGAGAGAGAATTAGAGAAATTGACAACAGTTCAGGACCCGATTTACTTGGAGCTGGTCCCCCCTCCAAAAGGATTTTGTATTATAGATTCTCCCTTGAAGAGAGGCTTGGTATAATACATGCTTTGTGTTCCTTGAGATCTTGTTGATGCCATGAAGATGGTAAGCTTCATGCACCAATATTATGCTCGTAACTAACTCGCAAAAACTTTAGCTTGTCCCTGGCCTCAATCCCAAGACTTCCAACACCTTCAAAGGTGGAGAGAGCTAGCAGGGAGTGAGGAAGATGAAGAGAAGAAGATGTATCTCTATGAGAAAGAAGTAGTCTCCTCACACATAATCACTCTTAGAGCATAGCTTAGCATAGTGATGATAAGCATTGTTTTGAGTATAGATCTTGGCTGTATTTGCATTTCATAGACAATGGGTGTTTGTGTAGGCTCTCCACTTCTCAAGATTGGAGACGGAGATGACTTGTGTGCACAATGCACAATGGGTGAGTGTGTGTCTGGCTTGTGGAGTATATAAGAGAGAGAGGATTCAATTTTACTACTTTAATCTTGCTACAAGCCTATTGGCTCAAGCCTTGGGCTAGTCAATGAATGGATCTAGTCATAGCAAGCAAGGGGTGTAGCATTTGGACAAGTGTCCTCCTTTCCCTCTTTTAGAGAAAGATCTTAATTATTTAATTGTAGCATTTGGACAAGTGTCCTCCTTTCCCCCTTTGAGAGAAAGATATCAATTATTTAATCCAATCTAAATTCTTATTTGACCTCCCTATAGGTCATCCAATAGGATTCGAGCACATTGTGAAGGGCAATACTGCTAGGGCCTGACATGTGTCTTTTATGCCACTTGAGTCTTGGGCTTGCCTTGCATGTATGTGTGTGTGTGTGTGTGTGTGTGTGTGTGTGTGTGTGTGTGTGTGTGTGTGTGTGTGAGTGTTTTCTATGCCTCTACCTTTATGGCTCATCTTTGACTTGAACACCTCAAGCACCTTGGTCATCAAGCAGGACAAGCACCTCAATCACCTTAGTCATTAAGGATGACAAGCAACTCAAGCACTTTAATCACATGCCTAACATGCATAAGTTTTAAAGTACCTAAAGGTCCTAGGTCTAAGGACTTTTAACACAAACCTCTGGAGGCTTTAATGAAGCTAACCTTAAGGTTGATGAACATTTCTCTTTGTTGTTAGACTATCTCCTTTTGGACCCCTATTGAGATGTAACCATCTCTCCTCTTGGTCTCCTGCTAAGGTAAGTTAAGAAGCACTTTTTGCACATTGTTCTTTGGTAGACCATCTTCTTTTGGACCCGTATTCAGATGCAACCATCTCTCCTTTGGGTCCCATGTTGAGATAGGTCTAGAAGCTCATATCTATATCTTAACTCTTGTTCCCCTTTTATCTCTTCATATGAAATGATCAGTTTATTATGATAAAATTAATTTGGTAAAGTTAGATATTAGATTTTATGACATTATCTCTCTCTTGAAATCATAGTCATCCTTGACTATGAGGTAGAAAAGATAAAGCCTAGTCTTTAGTCCATGTTTCTTAGCAGGTAGAGGATCCCTTTTGACCCTACGACATCATTCTAGAATGGATGACTAATCCATTTGGTGCTCGAGAGGCTTAGTTTCCACAAGCATGTGCGCTCTTTAGTCCATATCATACTTCAAAAGTAGAGTGAAAAGTCCTACTTGGTGTTTGGGAGATGTCGTCGCCACAAACATGATCCTAAGCATCCATACACAATAAAAGAAAGAGAGAGTCTTACAGGGGAAAAATTTGTTCATTTAAAATGCATTTTCATATGCTTACTCTAAAGCATCATTATAAACTTGACAAGGTTCATATTATCCTTAAGTTAGGTTCCTTGCATCCATCTAGCATCTTTAAAAGGACAATTCTCAAACTTAAAAATTTGTTCATTTAAAATGCATTTTCATATGCTTACTCTAAAGCATCATTATAAACTTGACAAGGTTCATATTATCCTTAAGTTAGGTTCCTTGCATCCATCTAGCATCTTTAAAAGGACAATTCTTAAACTTAATAAGATATCATTGAATAATCTTGCCGTTTCTTAATAATACCTTGTCTTCATATCGTGGGATGGACTCAAATTGAAGTACCTCTTCTTGATCTTTGGTTTTTGGAGGGTCTACAACTATTGATTCTTTTGGTGGTGCTCCTTTGTAAGGCTTAAGTACGCTCCCATGGAAACATTATGCATGAGACAATGGTTGGGTAACTTTAATTGATAATCCATCTCATTGATTGACTTAAAATTTTAAAAAGGACCATAGAATCTTTTTCCTGGTTTAGCATAAAACTCTTGGTGGCCTGTAGTATGCCTTAGACAAGCCTTGAAAAACTTTAGTAAGACCCATCATTTTCCTTAAAGGCTAAGGCTCTTTTGTTCTTATTAGCAGCAATCCTTTTTGCCTTTGCTGTGAGATAGATATAACCTCTTTAATTTTTGGAAAATATTCTTGTAAATCTCAGCTATATTATCATCATCGAAGATCTTCCCATGTACTCTAAGTAGTAAGGGACTTTTGGATCTTCCATCTTTAACCTCGAAAAGTGCTTTCCCTATAGAAGTATATACAATGTCATTGTATGCATACTCTATAAGAGGTAGGTACTTCTGTCATTGAGAACGTTGATCTACTTTCATGATATAGGTTTTTAGTAGATCAAGAATCATTAGATTCGTTATTTCACTTCGATCATCCATTTGTGTACGGTAGGTCAAAAGAGAAATTTAATCTAATTCCTAGATTCTCAAAGAGATCCTTCCAAAAATTAATGATCATTCTAGGATCCCTGCCCGGCACTATGAATGTTGGCAAGCCATTGAGGTGGTCTGGGGCGGGCAACAAGAGAGGCCACCTCTAAATACCCCTCAAGGCTCTCGTGCTGCTCAATTGGGGCTGGGGCAGCCACAAGCACAAACACAACAACAAACCCACAGCCAAACCCAAATAAAATAGGGGCACCACCTAGTTATGGTATGCAAACTAGGATGCAAGAGAGATTTTGTGACAACCAAGAAGAGGCGCCACAAAACACACACATGCAACCTCACGCCAAGACACACACAAAATGGAACAGAGAGAGCTAGAACAAAAGGAAGAGAGAGAGGAATGGATCTTGCGTAATACCTTATTTGTGACTTGAAAATGGAGATGATTCGTTATGATGCTGTCGTAGAGCTTGTAAAAAACTCACTCATTGCTTAGTGAATGCTAAATATTGTCAACACACACACACTGTCTTAGGGTGTGGGAGACCTCTCACCACAAGACCCTCTTACAATGGACACAAAATTGGCAATGAAAACACACTAAAACACTTTCTAAAACAAGATCAACCGATAGAAACTCAAAATACACAATTCACCTTGAATTCACCAAACCGTATTGCATAAATGGAAGGACGAAGATTTGAACGTCAAATCACGCCTTTGATGTACCAAATCTCAATTTATTGATTATGGAGGAGCATATACAATAGTGGTTTTGGAATTCTTGAACTCACGCTCTCTCACTTCCAATGTGTAGCTTGAAAGCTTCTCTCACACCAAGAGTGAAGCTCACAAAGTGGTTGCTACACCTAAGTCTCTCCTCACGCATAGAGTGTTTGGGTGTTGTGTAAGATATTGCAGGTTCTTTTACAAGAAGGAAAGGGGCCTATTTATAGGTTGGAGACCCCTCGTTAAGATTATTGGAAACCCTAATTTACAAGCTAACAAATCAGGATTATGATTTTTTTCAGAATATCAAAACATTGCGGGCCTTCTTTGTCTGCTTGAGTCATGGATGTGGGCTCACAAGAGAGAATTATTGATGGTAGATAAGGTGAAAGTAAAGTTTTAAGTAAGGAGAGAGAGAGAGAGAGAGAGAGAGAGATAGGGAGAGAGAGTTACTATGCACATGTCTTGAGGTGAGGTGTATTTTATGGTTAGGTCAATGGCTATTTTGTGGTAGTATGTTAGTGGTTAGTGTTACTAATCACTAACACTATGGTTAGGTGTCTTTTATGGTTAGGTCAATGGATTTTTTGTGTTAGTATGTTAGTGGTTAGTGTTAGTAATCACTAGAAGTTAGTGGTTAGTGTTAGTGTGTTAGTGGTTAGTGTTAGTAATCACTAGAAAGTTAATGTTATATTTACAATGGGTAAAATGAAGTGGATGGTTGAATGAAGTGAGGAAATCCTTGTGATGGTGAAGCTTGAAGAAGTATTTACTTGTGTAGGTTCCCAAAATGACTATCGATCATCTTCTTCTTCTTCTCTTCTTTATGCCACCGCCGTCGAGTTGATTACCACGATGAAAATGCCAATTTGGTTGATGAGATTTCTCAATTTGCAGAGGTTAAGCATGGTTTACATACTGAATTTTATGTATATAGAGAAGGGGTAAGATGAAATTGTACTTTGGAAGTAATAGAGAGAGGCACAAAGATGGTGTATGTACATGTAGAGCTCATATGAGAGCTATGGAAGTAAGAAGGGAGGTTAATGGTGAAGAAGGCGAGAGAAACCATGAAAGGTACAGGTTTGAGTGAGGGATTGAGAGGAATGTGTGTGTGTGTGTGTGTGTGTGTGTGTGTGTGTGTGTGTGTGTGTGTGTGTGTGTATGGAAGTGTGGAAAAAGGTGAGAGAAGACTATGGGCTACTTGTGAGAAAAGTGGGCAAACTGGGGTCCACTCAAAAAATCCTAGCTCACCGGTGGTTGCTCCAAAAATCACCAAAAGTTTTGAGGTGATTATTCAGTTCTTGTTCCACACTTCCTCTTTTTACCACCGCTTCAAATTCGGAGTGGAAATGGATATAAAAAATCTCACCAAAATACCTGTTTTTCTTCACAAAAAAGTCTTCAGTGGCCCCTCTTTTGTTGAATTTGCATATGGCTCCAAAGGTGAGCCCCTCCTTGCATGAGAGCATGACCTAATTGATTCTTAGGGGTTTGAAAATATGCATGGTTGTGGATTATGAAAATATAATACATGGATAAGATGGGAAAAAACAGGCTAGTATATATAAACAATTTATGGAATCTAGAATAGTGTCATCTATAAATAAATATAAAATGGAAAAAAGAGATATATAAAAATATAAGGAATCAAATGAGGGGACTCTCATTTTTTGTTATTGAAGTATATTTATTCACAAGAGATAAGAAAAAATACCTCTAGGAAATAGGAATTTAGTGAAATGCAATTTTTGAGGTTTTTCCTTGGAGTGTATTCACACCAAAAATAAGAGAAGCTTGCATGAAATGACTTTTTATAGAATACATAGGTAAAAAATATTATGGTAATGGTGAGTAAATGTACATAGCATATATAGGAAAATAACGCACACCTAGGTGAAATATTTTAATAAATACCAAAATAATTATGAAAATTCCCTATATTTAGGCCCTATATACAATGATATATTTACACACCAATGGGCCATAATATACTTTGGATTTTTTTAAAAAAATTTATTCGTCTCAACTAGCCAGTGACTAGCTAGTTGAGGGTTTTAAGAAGATATAAGAAAAATTCCCTAACTCACACACGCCTATGTACAGTGAAAAGGTAAGAATAGCCACAGTGTTTAGGTGATTTTGGTAGGGTGAGGTAACTCACTATGGCGATTACGGAGAGCCGAAAAATGGCTATCATTAGCCATGCCCCAGGGTGATGGTATATTTATGTACCATCATAGAGCATCTTTTGCAAAGAGAGTGCTTTTGAGTCCTCTATGATATCTGGCCCCTTGACAAGATTTTCATCATGTGGCTTTTTGTCACACTCATGCTTCATGCAGCAAAACTTACCTGAGATAGTCACTTTTTGACAGTCCTTTGGTAGATCCTTTAGTATAATAGGGCTTCAAGCGATACCCGTTTACCTTCCTGGAGTGCTCTTTACCATTCAAGTCCATAAGCTGATAGTAACTTGAATTGAAAGCCTTCTTGACTATGTATGGCCCTTGCCATCTAGTTTCAAACTTGGCATCGGAACGATTGTCAAGGCGATTGTCATACCTTAGCACAAGCTCTCCTTCCTTGATGCCTTTGTCCTTGAGTTTCTTGTTGAGCTTTTCTTTTGCTTGTGTAGATTTCCTCTTGTAGCACTCGTACCCTGCTTCTCTTTTCCACTCAAGCTCCACTAGTGTAAGAAGTCGATCCATCCATACCTCTTGATCATCTTGTGCACTTCTGCCATGAAGCCATATTGTTGGGATGTTGAGCTCGATAGGCTGAAAAGCTCTTGACCATACACTAAGTGAAATGGTGTGAACTCCGTGGCTTCCCTATATGTGGTTCGATATGACCACAAGGCACCATCCAAGAAGTCATCCCATACCTTTGTTTTGTTTTGCACCATCTTTCTAATGATGCCTGCAATAACACCATTAGCCTTCTCCACCACACCATTTGATTGTGCATAGTAGGGTGTGCTATGACGATGTAGAATGTGAAGCTCTTCACAAACTTTTGTGAGTAAACCCTTCTTGAACCCTGGACCATTATCCAAAACAATCTCTAGAGGTGTGCCAAATCTACAACAAATATTAGTGTAGACAAACCTGCTCATTGTTTTCCCATTTACCCTTGCTACACTTTGAGCCTCTACCCACCTAGTCATGTAGTCTACAGCCACTAGAATGTAGAGTTTACCATTCTTTGTTCTAGGAAAAGGACCCATACCATCAATGCCCCACTTTTCAAAGGGTCCATTTGCAAGCACTATTTGCCTTGGACCATGCACCAGCCTTTTATTTCCATTTACTTGACAGTTGTGACAACTTTTACACCAATGTTGGACATCCACATGCAAGATTGGCCAAACATACCCCACAAGCAAAATCTTCTTTACGATTAATTCTTGGGAAAAATGACCGCCACATGCCTCTTCATGCAAACCTTTTAGAATGGCTGGAATTTCATCGATAGTTGGTACTCTTCTGCACACTTGATCCTTCCCTCTTTGATAGAGGGAGCCTTCTAGGAAGAGATAGAAACTTTCCTTTTTCATGAGTCTCCTCTTTTGAGCTTTCGTAAAGTCTTGCGAAAACTCGCCCTCCAAAATGTAGCCAATAATGGGAGCCAATGACTCCAACCCCTGGTATCTTGGTTCCTTGACAATTGCTGTCACCATGATGACCTGCACTTCTTTGTCAACACATGTAACTGCTTGTTGTGCAAGTAAATCGGCATCTTCATTTTGTTTCCTAGGAATATGATATAGTTTCACTTCTTCACATTGATTAAACAACCTACGAATGGCATGAACATTTGTCCTAAGGCTTTCATTCTTGCATGCCCAAATGCCTAAGATTTACTTCACAATGAGAAGTGCATCCCGCTTTACCATGAGACTTTGTATACCTTGACTAATACACATCTTCAAACCATAAAGTAGTGTGTCATATTCTTCTTCATTGTTGCTAGTTGAACCTGGTAGATTGACCTTCTCTTTCATGACCACCTCTCCACTTGGGTTGAACAACACTAGCCCTCCCCCTGCTTTTCCTGTGACTCGTCGAAAAGCTCCATCAAAGAACAAGGTAAAAGAATTAGGAATACTTTTTGGTGGTGGCAATGGTAGGCTCTTTACTTCGGGAACTTTAATCTCCTTTTCATGCACGCACCCTATAAGTGAGAATCCCTGCCAATTGTGCACGCACACTATCTTCTACCTTGAAAGAATATTGAAACTCTTGCAACTCCATAATCCACTTTGAGATCCTAGTACTAAGATTCATTTGAGATGACACCCAAGGGAACAAATTTTCTATAGAGAATTACAAAAGATTTTGGTAGCAAGTAGGATCTAAACTTTCTCACCGCAAACATGAGAGAAAGCATCATGAGTTTTGCCTCCGTGTAGCCTCTCTCCAAAGCATTCATGACCCTACTAGCAAAGTAGATGGGTCGCATTCTGGTACTGTGGGGATCTTGCTGTAGCAAAATAGCACCAATTGTTTCTTTCCCAACACTGGAGCTAGCAAAGAATGTGTACTCCCAACAAGGAGGCATAAGTGTTGGTAGCTCTGACAGAATGACTTTGATGTTACAAAAATATTCTTCAAGCTCATCAGACCAAACAAACTCGACTTTTTGTGTCAACTTTTGCAAAGGATGAAGCAACTCCAAAGCTAAGTGAATGAAGCGTGACATATACTTCACCTTTTGAATGAAAGAGATGACCTCCTTAAGACTCTTTGGTGACGGTAACTCAATAAGAGCCTTTGGCTTTGAAGGATCCACCTCGATGCCTTTGTAAGAAACTTTGTGACCAAGCAAGATCACTTCATCCTCACCTATGTGGCACTTGTCAGGGTTGAGTTGACCTCCCATGTCATAGAGCTTCTTCAAACCTTCTTCTACCCTTTGTAGATGTAATGATTTTGAACTATAAATGCAGAAATCATCATTGAACACCCTAATTGACTTTCCAAAGAATGCTTGAAACACCATGTTCATGAAACGTTGGTAAGTTGCAAGAGCATTTGTCAAGCCAAAAGGCATGACTCTAAAAGCATAACAACCCCAAGGAGTGATGAAGGTTGTTTTCAATTGATCCTCCAATGCAATCCATATTTGAAAGTAACCTGAGTAGCCATCACACACGGTGTACTTCTCGTGACCAGCTACTTCATTTAGTATCTCATCCTGAAATGGGAGGGGAAAGTGATCTCTTTTTGTTGCCTCATTTAGTGGACGGTAATCCACACACACCCTCCACTTGCCGTTCTTCTTGGGAGTGACAAAAACGGGAGAGACTCACTCTGAATTCTCCACTGGATAGATAAAACCTGCTGCTAGAAGCTTTCTTATCTCCTTAAGTAAAGCTTACTCCTTGATGACTCCTAGCCTTCGTAGCTTTTGAGCTTTAGGTTTGGCCTCTGGCTTTAGCTCAATCTTGTGTTGAACATCATCTACTCCACGCACGTCGGTGTAGTCTTTAGCAAAAAGCTTAGAAATTTCCTTGACGCACCTTTGAACTCCTCTCTTTCATCCTTTGTAAGTGTTGTAGACAACATACATTCTAACATTCCTTCATCTTCCACATTTTGGTTCTCTTGGGAACCTACCTTCTCCAAAAATTGACAAGAGGTCTCTTGGTTGGTTGGCTTAAACCTTACCCCCATGACTTCGATGGAAGACTCCTCTTCAGTAATGCTGCCGCTACTTTCTTCTTTTGAAGTGTTATCAGTCCAATCTTCTTCCGTCTCACTTTGAGATGATTCTTCATGGAGCTCCTCTTGGCATTGCTCCTTCATGTCAAAGACAACCTTCTTATGATTGTCATTCCTGCAAATTAACTTTCCACTCTCCCAATCTTGCAAAGCTTGCATTTTCATTAGCCACGGTCTTCCTAGGATAAATGGATAACCACTTCCCTTGGTCGACATAACATAAAAATCCACCGCCTTTTTAATGCCAAAGGCCTCTACAAAGACATTTTTATAAATGCCTACACACCTAGCCTTGCTATTGTTTGCCATCTTGACTTTGATTTCAGGTGTCTCATGGATGTGAATGCTTAGTCTTTGCATGAGTCCCTCTGTCATGATGCAAATTTGTGCACCCCCATCCACTAGACCTTTCCTAACCAATCTTCCTTTGATGTAACAATCTAGCACCGGTGTAATGTCCTCATTCATTTTAGCTTGTGCAATTTTTACAATAGGCACACTCTCTTTTACCTTTCTCCTAGTGCTAACTTCCCTTGTTAAATCCCTCCTAACTTGTGGACATAATTCAAGAAATTGAGGCCATGAGATATCAGGACCCTTACCTCTCATGTCTTCCAACAAGTTGTACAAAGCCATACCATGTCCAAGAAGTCTTGGAGGTTGATACGACGTCGAGTCCTCTTGGTTTCCTTGGTCTCCTTTGCCTTCTTTTCTCGTCCATAATCACTTTGTGACGTGACTCCTTCTTTCTCCTTACCTTTTCCACAACCACGCTTAATGCCACCTCATTGGAATTTGTCACCTCTACCACATGCACATTTGGGTCTGGCAAAGGTGGAACTCGTTCCACTCTTCATGGAGGTGGTCTTGCTCCATTTGGCCTTTGTAAAAGCCGTGGTTTTTGACTAGTTCCTTCACCTGCATTCAGCACTGGGTAATTCAAGTTAGGTCTCCCTGGCTCCCCACGGGGCCAAGGACAATTATACATCCCATGTTCAGACTCTACGCAATTCCAACATTGCAAGACTCTCCTAGGTTGTGGTGGCACTCGCTCTTCTAACTTCTTTGCTTGTCCCTTGGGACCTACAGCTTGTGCAAGGTGAATTGACAAGTTACTTAAGGATTCATTCAACTTTTCAATTACCTCTGTTGTTACCTCCGGAATCTCTCTAGATATTGATGCTTGCAATTTTCCCTTAGGTCGAGGACCCTCTATTGGAACCTCTCCTCTTAGAAACTTGAGTTTCCTATACTTCTCAACAGCTCTAGTTTCAGCTGCGTCAAAGGTAGCAGGTGAACCCGCTTCAACCTTTATCTTGAGTGTGGGAAAGAGACCGGCTATAAATCTGTCCTTCTTTAGGAACTCTGCACCCATACAACCCAAAGACGTAGAAACTCTTGTTTATACATGTAGTAGTCATCTAAGTCCTTTTGTTTGTGAGAAACAATGTCTTGCCATAGCTTTTGAGTGTTTTGAGTGTTTTGGGGATCAAAGAAGTATCTCTTGAAATGATTCACAACTTCCATGTAATTCCCTTTAACTTCCTCAGGCAAAGAGTCAAACCAAGTGCTAGCATCTTTCCTAAGGACCACCTCAAACATTTCTACACCTTCTTGATCAGTTACTATCCTCTTGATAGAGCAAGACATTTTGAAATTTGCTAAAAATAATTATGCATCCTCTCCAGGCTCTCCAAAAAAAAGAGGATATCCGGGCATTTGGCGTTGGGCCTCCATTGAATCAGTTTCAAAGTGACAATACGTTTTTGTTTTTTCTTTCTTAAAAAAGATTTACACAATAATATTTTCTACATTGAAATCTATTCTACAACAAAATAAAAATATTCACATCAAATGACCTATGATAATCAATAAGAGGCAGGATGACAGGGTTTGGTGACACGAGAATTTCTCCTACTCTTTGGGCACCAAACATGAACACCATACGTTGTTGAAAATGGATTTTTCTACTAATTGCAATGTTTATTCTAATTTGTGGAGTGAAATGGAAGGGAAAAACCTCTATTCCTGGGCCATTATCCATTGTCTATGCATGGCCTAATGCTTAAAACAAAACAAAAATATAGACTTCCAAACTAAGGTGGTACCTAATGAGAGGCAAAATAAAAGGATTTGCTGAAGCGTTTATCGCGGCCAACCTAAGAGGGTCCAAAATTCTACGAATTACTCATTGAAATTGCAACTTAGTACTAACAATTATGTGCACCTTTTTCCTTGCAATGGGAATAAAAGGATCATACAAATTCTCGTGATTCATGCAAGCTACTTGATTATGCTAAAGGTTGAGCCTACAAAAAACATACACAAGCCCTCCTCAGTGGGGGCACCAAAATTGGGGCGGGCAACAAGAGAGGTGACCTCTAAATACCCCTCAAGGATCCCGTGCTGCTCAATTGGGGTTGGGGCAGCCGCAAGTACAAACACAACAACAAACCCACAACCAAACCCAAACAAGATAGGGGCACCAACTAGTTATGGTATGCAAACTAGGACGCAAGAGAGATTTTGTGACAACCAAGAAGAGGCAACACAAAACACACACAACCAACCTCACGCCAAGACACACACAAAATGGAACAGAGAGAGCTAGAGCAAAGGGAAGAGAGAGAGGATTGGATCTTGCGTAATACCTTATTTGTGACTTGAAAATGGAGATGATTCGTTATGATGCTATCGTAGAGCTTGTAAAAAACTCACTCAGTGCTTAGTGAATGCTAACATTGCCAACACACACACACACTATCTTAGGGTGTGGGAGACCTCTCACCACAATACCCTCTTACAATGGATACAAAATTGGCAATGAAAACACACTAAAACACTTTCTAAAACAAAATCAACCGATAGAAACTCAAAATACACAAGTCACCTTGAATTCACCAAACCGTATTGCATAAATGGAAGGACGAAGATTTGAACGTCAAATCACGCCTTTAATGCACCAAACTTCAATTTATTGATGATGGAGGAGCATATACAACATTGGTTTTGGAATTCTTGAACTCACGCGCTCTCACTTCCAATGTGTAGCTTGAAAGCTTCTCTCACACCAAGAGTGAAGCTCACAAAGTGGTTGCTACGCCTAAGTCTCTCCTCACGCATAGAGTGTTTGGGTGTTGTGTAAGATATTGCAGGTTCTTTTACAAGAAGGAGAGGGACCTATTTATAGGTTGGAGACCCCTCATTAAGATTACTAGAAATCCTAATTTACAAGCTAACAAATCAGGATTATGATTTTTTTCAGAATATCAAAACATTGTGGACCTTCTTTGTCTGCTTGAGTCATGGATGTGGGCTCACAAGAGAGCATTATTGATGGTAGATAAGGTGAAAGAAAAGTTTTAAGTAAGGAGAGAGAGAGAGAGAGAGAGAGAGAGAGAGAGAGAGAGAGAGAGTTACTATGCAGATGTCTTGAGGTGAGGTGTCTTTTATGGTTAGGTCAATGGCTATTTTGTGTTAGTATGTTAGTGGTTAGTGTTAGTAATCACTAGAAAGTTAATGTTATATTTACAATGGGTAGAATGAGGTGGATGGTTGAAGTAAGATGGTTGAATGAAGTGAGGAAATCCTTGTGAAGGTGAAGCTTAATGAAGTACGTACTTGTGTAGGGTCCCAAAATGACTATCGATCATCTTCTTCTCTTCTTTAAGCCACCGCCGTCAAGGTTGATTACCGTGATGAAAATGGCAATTTGGTTGATGAGATTTCTCAATTTTCAGAGGTTAATCATGGTTCACATACTAAATTTTATGTATATAGAGAAGGGGTAAGATGGAATTGTACTTTGGAAGTAACAGAGAGAGGCATAGAGATGGTGTATGTACATGTAGAGCTCATATGAGAGCTATGGAAGTAAGAGGAGAGGTTAATGGTGAAGAAGGTGAGAGAAACCATGAAAGGTGCAGGTTTGAGTGAGGGATTGAGAGGAATGTGTGTGCGTGTGTGTGTGTGTGTGTGTGTGTGTGGAAAGAGGTGAGAGAAGACTATGCGCTACTTATGAGAAAAGTGGACAAACTGGGATCCACTCAAAAAATCCTAGCTCACCAGTGGTTACTCCAAAAATCACCAAACGTTTTGAGGTGATTATTTATCTCTTGTTCCACACTTCCTCTTTTGACCACCGCTTCAAATTCTGAGTGGAAATGGATATAAAAAATCACACCAAAATATCTGTTTTTCCTTACAAAAAAGCCTTTAGTGGCCCCCCTTTTATTGAATTTGCATATGGCTCCAAAGGTGAGCCTCCCCTTGCATGAGAGCATGACCTAATTGATTCTGAGGGGTTTGAAAATATGCATGGTTGTGGACTATGCAAAATATAATACATGGATAAGATGGGAAAAAACAGGCTAGTATATATAAACAATTTATGGAATCTAAAATAGTGTCAACTATATATAAATATAAAATGGAAAAAAGAGATATATGAGAATATAAAGAATCAAATGAGGGGACCCTCATTTTTTTTATTGAAGTATATTTACTTACAAGAGATAAGAAAAAATACCTCGAAGAAATAGGAATTTAGTGAAATGCAATGACTGATAGTGAAAGGTATTTTTGAGGTTTTTCTTAGGAGTGTATTCACACCAAAAATAAGAGAAGCTTGCATGAAATGATTTTTTATAGAATACATAGGTAAAAAATATTATGATAATGGTGAGTAAATGTACATAGCATATATAGAAAAATAACGCACACCTAGGTGAAATATTTCAATAAATACCAAAGTAATCATGAAAATTCCCTATATTTAGGCCCTATATACAATGAGATATTTACACACCAATGGGCCATAATATACTTTGGATTTTGTTTTTATTTTTTATTTTTGCTCAACTAGCCAGTGACTAGCTAGCTGAGGGGTTTAAGAAGATATAGGAAAAATTCCCTAACTCACACACGCCTATGTAAAGTGAAAAGGTAAGAATAGCCACAGTGTTTAGGTGATTTTGGTAGCGTGAGGTAACTCACTATGGCGATTATGGAGAGCGAAAAAACGGCTATCACCATGATACTTGAAAATTGGAGATCTGAAGAGGGTTTCCATTTGACGTGCCTTAATAGTCTTTTCGACAAGCATAGAGTGTATTTTCTTGCTAAGGTTGTCGATTGAAACAATCCAAGTTGCTTCCCTCGGTAAAATTTCAACTTTTGGCATACCATGCATTTTGAAACATACACTTGTATGTTTACTTTTCATGGTAGGCCAACAAAAATACATTTCTACTCTCAAAGAGTAGATTATGGATTCCCTCTTTGCCCCGCATAAGAAGAAGCATGGGATTCATACATGACTTGAATCTTATTGTATGGGTGAGTAACACATAGCCTATTGATGTTTAGAAGATAACCATCCTCAAAGGTTAATGGTTCTCTTTCTTCCCTAATTCAAAGGTTGTAATTACATACTTGAAGTCTCGATCAATAGCATACTCATATATCATAAAAGATAGATCATTGTGAGTTGCTATTGACACCCCATTTACACTTGGCCATCATGAAAGTGCATCGACCACTTGATTGTGCTTGCCAGCAACGTGAGTAGTATAAAATAAATTACGAAATAAAATTTTCCCACCTCATTTGTTTGTATGAGAGCTTGGTTTGTGTCATGAAGTTCTCGAGGCTTTGTGATCCATTTGTAGGATGAATGGAGTCTCCAAGAGATAGTGTTTCCACGTGTCTAGGACATATAGAACGGCTAGTAGGTTTTTTTGTATTTACCCAGTACTTGCTTATCAGAGTTGAGTCTTTGACTTTCATATGATATGGCATGTCCTTCTTGAAGAAAAAAATCTCCAAGACCATCACCACAAGCATCACATTGGACCTCAAATGCTTGGAGAAATCCGGTAGTGTAAGCACAGGTTGATAGATAAGATTCTCCCTAAGGTTTTCAAAAGCTTCTTGCTCTTTTGCACTTCATAAATACTTAACATCCTTTTTTGTTATGTCATGTAATGGGCTTGCTATTAGCGAGAGTTTTTCTATGAAAGAGTCTATAGTATGCACACATACCAATAAAGCTTCGTAACTCACGTAGATTCCTTTGATTAGGCCATCGTTTTATTACCTCTGACTTTGTTGGATCCATACGGACGCCATCCTTAGAGATAATGTGACCTAAGTATTGAATATCCCTTAGGAAAAATTCACTTTTCTTTTGATTAATGAAAAGATTATTCTATCTCACAACTTGAAAGATTACCTAGAGGTGTCGCTTGTACTCCTCAAGAAAATTTAAGTGTCTTGAAGATTTTTGTCCCCCCTGAGTTTGAATGTGGCTGGAGCATTTGTCAGGCAAAAACTTATAACTTATCAAATAGATCTTCTACCCTCAGCATGGAAAATCTTAGTTTTTCTTTTTGATAGTGATCCTATTTAGTGATCTATATTTGACACACATGTGATGTGTGCCATCTTTTTTTTGCACTAAAAGTACTAGTGAATAGAATTGAGAGAAGCTAGGCCTCACCATCCCTTTTTTCCACCAATTCATGTACATGCCTTATGATCTCCTCTTATTGAGCTTGTGAAACTCGATAAGGAGGAGGTGAGCTTCTTGGTAGAAGCTCTTTTGCATAGTCATCATCCCTTGGTTTTGGAGGTAGCTCACTCATGATGTCATCAATGAAAACATCTTGGAATCCATTTAGGAAATTAGAAAATTCTAATTCCTCTTGATTCCCTTTATTTCTACTTGTGAAAACATTAGAATCGTTTACGCATTCTTTAACAAGAATCATATACGCAAAAATAGAGCTTTTCATTGAATTACCAAAAGAAAGCGTATTTACGAAGGATATGGTGTTTGCCAACTTATTAGAATCTATCTACATGGATTTTTCCCTATAGTTGAAATAAATTCTCCTCTTTGGGAACTTCATAGTGGAAGCCATGCAAGTGAACCATGGTGGCCCAAGAATAACATCTTGATGTTTGAGAGGTGGGATTAAGAATCCTCTTTTTCCACATAGCTTTGGACATGAGGATTCAATTTTCCAATTAAGGGAGTAATTAAGACATCTTGTCCCTTGAAAGCTCCATTGGCTTCCAATGCATCTTCCATATCGTGGGCTTGTATGTCTATCTTGGTGGCCAACTCCGTGGATATGAAGTTGTGAGTTGAACCAGGGTCAAACAAAATAAAGGAATCATGCTCTCGCACCTTTCCCCAAGGATAGGAAAGGAGAAATACTTGTCAATGAGCATCCTCTTTTGGATTTCAACCATAGAGGCTCTAGGAGTCTCATTGCACACATTTCTTTAGGGTCAAGCACGATAGGCATGTCCTTGCTCCCAACACTTGAAGCACCGGTTATCTTTGCGATAACACTCTAACTCCTCGAAAGAAATTTTATTCTTGCCTTTGTAGACTCCTTTGTCCTTAGCTTTATTTTTGTTTCTAGAGTTTCCTTGGGAATAATTTTGAGCATTGTTCTCCCTCTAGGTTCATTTCAATCTCTAGTTTCCATGGGCTTCAAATTCCTTTTAGCCCCTTGTTGGAAATTGATTTGTGAAGCAACCATAGTATGGTGAATCACTTTAGTGATACTCCTAGGCCTTTGAGACTTAATATACTTGGCCATATCTTTAGGTAGTTCCACAGAAAATTGATGCTTTTGTTTGGCAAAGTCTATATTTTGGTGGACGGTAGCTTTGAGATGTAAATCCCAAAACTTGTCCACATACTTGTGGATAGACTCATTGAGATAGCTCCAAACTTCTCCATTTAGTAAGTACTTGGTCTTTGGCATCACTTGCAAGAAACTGCTTCATCATGGAAACTCGTAGAACTTTCCATATCTTTAGAGCTTCACCATTACCTCGTACATTATCCCACCATTGTCTGGAAGACTTTTGAAAATACATAGCTGCATGGCATAGCTTAGAGGACTTCACGAATCCCTCATCTCCAAAGGCTGCATCAAATTGTTGGATGAAGGCCAAAACTTTATTTGTAGCACCAAAGGTGCCATCATAGCTCGAGGGATTCACTCTATATAAAAAATGGGACGCCACCTGCGAGCGGATAACTTTGATAAAACCCCTATATACGACTCATATTAGGAAATATGACCCCCCTTTTTATGCTTATACGACAATCCATGGAAACAACTATCATACCCCTATCTTACATATAAAATTTAGGTCTTACATTATCTAACTAAGTAAAACTAGTCAAAGAGCGTGTAGCATAGTGATTGGCAGTGTACTAAGGAACCACTTCTATTGATAACTAGATGTAGATCCTCAATGTATCTTAGTTTGACTTTCAAACTATGTGCTTGTTCAAACTGCACTCTAGCTACTTGTCCAATTCTGACCCATCTAAATTACTCAAAAAAATGGCTATAAAGTTTTGTTATGTTCTTTGTGTAAATTTGCATCTATACAAACTCTTTATAGCCTTCATCCCTCAACAAATGAACTATATACAAAGTACTGTTAGTTCTTCCATGTATCTTTGTAGCTATTGACTCACAATTTCAAGGGAAAAATCTTTTGTGAAGCCATGATTTTGAAAGACAAAAATTTCCTCTCATGTTTCCCTTTTCTCACTTCTCTCTCTCTCTCTCTCTCTCTCTCTCTCTCTCTCTCTCTCTCCCATAAATATGATACCCCCTCCCTTATATTTAAGCTTGGGAGATAAATTACTGGGGGCCTACCCCTAACTTATACGCTTATGTAACTTGTTAAAAAAAACCCCTCCCTTGCACTTACGTGATGCGGTAAGTTTTCCATGGTGAATCCCCCGGGCATCATAGGTGAGAAGAGATGTTGTTTCCTCCCTCCTTGAACTTCTTAATCTTGTAGGACCTTTTCCAAGAAAAATAGGATTTGTGATGTCCTCTCCTCTTGTACTGTATAGGAGGAAAAACCGTTGCTTTCATCAGAATAGGAGGAAGATGATGAAGATATAGAAGAGGGTGACCTCTTTATTGCCTTTTAATTATTTTGATTCCTCTCTTTCTTCTCAACAGAATGACAAGGAGAAGGACTATATGAAAATATTTTCCTCCTGAGAGGAGTTGAGGATCATCTTGACCGCCATCTTTGAGGATCCACATCTTCCAAAAAACTTGGGAATTCACTTATTTCTCTTTCATAGGATTCTTTCTCTTCTCTCACTAGAGATTGTTCTTTTGGAAGTCTCTACAAGAGGCTTCCTAAGCTCTCTCTCTTGTTGGGGGAGTTTGGAGAATCCCATGGGTGCAAAGTTGCTGGGTAGCTTCGGCTTGTAAAGTAGGGTTGCCCATGGCTTGTTGCAGCCTAGAAACAAGATAGTTCACAAACATGGGGGAATCATTAGTAGAACCTTCATGTGCAAAATCAAAGTCGTCAGTATTCATTCCACTCTCTTTATCATTATCTGCCATGCTAACTAAGTTTATATATATGCTACTTTGTGCTTTGGCAACCTTAGAACTTTAGTTGCTACTCTTCTTAACTTTTCTAAACTAGCTCTCAAGAAACCACACCCATGTTTTAGATACTGTTGATTACAAAGAGTAGTGGAGAGGGTCTAACACTTCCCGGTTGATTATGGTTCCTGGTGAGCTTGCTAGTAGCTCAATAATGGTTAAGCCAAAGGCATGCCCCGAAAGACTCCATTATTAAGTCTATAGTTCCCAATGGTGTACCTTGAACTTAGTTCATTCCAACGGGGATAATAAATCCCTGTCCCACTTACCAGGGATTTCATTGACATGATCACAATCGTGTAATTATGTTAATAACTCTAGTAATTACACAAGAAAAACATGTGACCATGTTAATTGTTAACGTGAGTTTGATGATGACTTGCAAAAACCCATAGAGCCAGTTAGACCGTTGGGTAAGAGCATACTCCCTGAGGGTCTCACCGGGGTTTGTTAACGTGAGTTTGATGATGACCTGCAAAAACCCATAGAGCCAGTTAGACCGTTGGGTAAGAGCATACTCCCTGAGGGTCCCACCGGGGTTCTTTATTTTCTCGACGGGCCTGCCAGGTAAAAGGCATTGCTTAGCGGGCTCGTCGGGAAAATAAAAAATCCCGACATGTGTAATTATATAAAGTAAACCTCGTGCTTATCATGGTGCTTTGACTAGGCAAATCCTTGGGGAGTGTATCCGAGTGTCGGGTACAGCCATCTCCTTGTGAATTGACCTAAGGTTACAGAGTCGCAGGTCCTTTTTTTGGGCCGAACGTGATTCTTAATATTTAAATATTTCTAGAAGTGTTTACCGAACGTGATCCGGTAAACACTTCTAAAAATATTTAAATTCTTTACCAAACATAAAGGTACAAAAATTGGGAGAGTCATTCTCATTGCGACAAAGCCATTGGTCCAAATGAGGACTGTAATTGGTTTTAGAAGATGAGCATACGCGCAAATGACGAGTCAATAGTCAAGGGTTGGATGTCCTGTACTAGTGCACTAGGCATATAAAGATCCTTGAAGTCTTGCACTTTTCACCATCATAGATTTAAGTTGATATACATTGTCATTGCACAATATAAGAGCTATAATCCTTAATTGGGTGAAACTTGCTTTTATATATTTAATTGGTTGCATAAGGGGGCTACAATCCTTGACTGGATACAAGTAGTCCTCAATTGTGTGATTATATTGAAGATTTCTTTGCATTATTTCATGCATTGGTTTATACAAAGAGTGCATTATGTATTATGAAATTTATTAATGCATGACATGACCAATCATAGATATTATTGCTTTCATGTGTCTTTTGCAAATAATTGATATCGTTCAGTGTAGAAGTTGATTATTCTCTGTAGCATTTAAAATTAGATGTTTCTTGTTATTTGCAAATCAAGAGGGCATATAAATAATAATCATAATAATAATTGCATTGAGAAATTCATAGAACTGTTGTATTTATTATTGTTACTATATACATATGGTAGTGATGTGTGTGAACACACTAGGACCACCGGGGCCTTTTTTCCCTCTTTAAGAGGTTTTCCCCCCTGTGCATTGTATATACGCCCACTCATTGTAGGGCTATCTATCTTTCCATTGCACACTAAGTAATATACTCTCTATTCTGTGCCTTGAGCTTCCTTTGTCTTCTCCAAGCTGTGTGCAAGTCTCTGCAACCCTAATTCCAACAATTGGTATCGATCAGGTTGTGTCCTCTAGGGCTTAGTCGCCAGCTGCTCCAGCACATGCCTGCTCACTTTCTCCAATTTAAGTGTTGTTTGGCGAGCATTTGTCTGCTCAGATTTCTGATTCGAACTCATTTTGGCCTCCGTTTCCACTACAGGCAAGTTTGCACAGGCAATTTTGTCATTTTGTGCAAAATTTATGTCAGTACTGTTTTGCATTGCAGGTGCCTTCCAGTCTTCTATGGTTTGTGCTATGTAGCATGTGTTGTTCTCACTTTGTTTCTCCTCTTTTCGGGCAGTTTTCACATCTGGTGCAACATTTACCATGGCTGACAAAAACACAAATGTGTTCAAGATGTTTGCTACTAAGGACATGTTGGATGGGGATAATTACCCTATGTGGGCTTATATGATGCAACATATTCTTGTGTCAAAGGGCATCTAGAATATTGTGCAAGGCATTGATGTACCTCCTGATTGTGAGGATGTAGACGATGTTGAGGATGTTGCAGGTCTTGTTGCAAGGATTGCTGCTATTAGAGTTGTTTTGCCTACAATAGAACAAGCTTGTTGGGATGTAAAGGATGTGCAAGATCATGCGTTGATTGCGTTTTCTGTGAAGCGCACCATTATTTCTCACATTCGTTCAACGAAATCAGTAAAACAGGCTTGGGATATTCTAGCAAGTCTTTATGCAAGCCGCAATGAAGCTAAAATTGCTTTGTTGTGTAAAGAGCTGGAATCAAAGATTATGCATGAGGAAGATGATCTGGACACTTTCCTTGCTGGTGTCAAGGATATCAATGAGTAACTTATTTTTGCAGACGAATTCATTTTAGACACTTCCCTTGTGCAGACTGTTCTTGATGCCTTACCAAATTCTTATTAGACTTTTGCTAGTACTTGGAGACTTATGACCCAAGGAAATTCTGAAATTGTCAAGATTGATGCATTATGCACATTGTTGTTTCAAGAGTCACTTTCCAGAAAAAACAGGACTAGGCAGTGTGCAGTTGAACACGCTTTTATTGCTTCTCAAAGAAAGGGTGGTAACAGCAATGCAGCCACTTCTTATGGTTCTGCTGCGAGTGGCAAAACTTCTCTTCCTAATGCTTCTGCTGACAACAATTCGTCTAGAAATTCTGGTGATAAGGTAAAAAAGAAGATGGGTTGCCATTATTGTAAAGCTAATGATCACTTGATCAAGCAGTGTCCTAAGTTGAAGGCCAAAGAGGCTAAGAAGAAAGAGGGTGGTTCCACTGCAAATGCTAGTTCCACTACAAATGCAGCCATTGTTGAGTCTTCTGTGAAAGGAGATTGTGATGCTGATGTTGATGTAGAATGGGATTTTAGTGCAAAGTGCACTCACAATCTTGCTATCCATGATGCATGCATGTCAGTTGCTACAGATTCACATGTGTGGTCTTTTGACAGTGGCTACACATTACCTCACATCATGAATTGTTCACCTCTCTTGAGTTTGTCCCTCATGGGAATTCTGTGACTTGTGCCAACAATGCCTCTTATTCGGTTCAAGGAGTTAGAAAGATTGTGCTTACTGCTGTAAATGGCAGTTCCTTCACACTTGTTGATGCACTTTATATACCTTGGATCAAGAAGAATCTTTTGTCTATATCTGCATTTGGGAGAGTTGGACTTGTAGTTAAATTTGTGGATGACAGATCTACATTTCATGATCTCAGTTTTGGTGATGGAATTGTTGCATCTGGCCTTTTGTGCCGTGGGATATATAAGCTCACTTTGTATGAAAAGTGTGGACAAAATCTTGCAAATACAGTTGCAGATTCAACAGCTATTTCAGATGCAAAACTGTGGCATGCATGTATTGGGCATCTGAATTTTTCTAGTTTGCTGCGTTTACAAAAATCTGATATGGTTGTTTCTTTGCTGCCTCTTGAAACACCTATCAAACTTGTTTGTAAAGGCTGTATTTTGGGTAAGATGCAACATTTAAAGTTTCCAAAGGATGGTTCAGCTAGGGACAGATGCATGTTGAAGCTTGAGCACTATGATGTTTGTGGGCCCATGCAAACTTCGTCCTTCAAAAATTACCTTTACTTCGTGACTTTCATTGATTATTACTCCAGGCATGCATGGGTATTTCCGCTTAAAAGGAAGTTCGAAGTTTTTATGTGCTTCAAATAATTTCTGTCTATGGCTGAAAATGTCTCAAAATGTACTATGGGCACCATCCATCCCGATCAAAGGGGGGAGTACATGTCTCATGAATTTAATGCATTTCTGGTGGCTAGTCGTGGGATAAAACACCAATGTAAAGTCCCTTATACACACCTCAGTAAAATGTGTTGCTAAGAGGAAAAACAGGTCACTTATGGAAATGGCATGATGTATGGTCAAAATTCAAAAGTCTTTGTATGGGTTGAAGCAATCTCCTCATTCTTGGTATGAGAAAGCTGACACTCATTTGGTCAAACGAGGCTTTCGTAACAGTCCAACAGAGAGCACATTGTATGTAAAGCGTGAGGGTGATGTACTTCTCATTGTTGTTCTTTATGTGGATGATTTGCCAAGCACTGGTCCCAATGAGGCACATATTGCTGAATTTAAGGCTGATTTGAATTCTACTTTCAAGATAAAAGATTTGGGGTTGTTGCATTATTACTTGCACTTACAGTTTAAGCAGTGTGATGGTGGTATTGCCTTGTGTCAGAAAAGTTACATAGATACATTGCTTTTGTAAGTTTGAACTTGAGGATTGAAAACCTATTGCCACTCCCATGGAAACAAGTTTGAAATTGAGTCTACATGATGTTGGTGATCTTGCTGATGTCACTCTTTACGAAACTGATGTTTGCTGCCTCATTTTTGTATGCAACATGAGGCCGTATATTCAGTTTGCAGTCTCACATGTCAACAGATTTATGCGTAGCCCAAGGTCTAAGAATTGGCAGGATGTCAAGAGGATTTTCTGCTACTTGAGTGGCACTTTACATCTTTGGCTTGTTTTATCCCAAGGGGGGATCATTGCCACCAGACTTACATGATTTTTCGGACTCAGATTGGGCTGGTTTTTTTGACACGCGAGTGTCCACAAGTGGTTTTTGTTTCATGCTTGGCAGTTCATGTATATCATGGTTAAGCAAGAAGCAACCTACTGTGGAAACTTCAAGTTGTGAGGCTGAGTACAGGGCAGTCTTCACAGCTATGATTGAGTGTGTATGGCTCAGACGCCTTATGGCTGATTTGGGTGTTGGAGAGGACTGCCAACACTATCTACATTGACAGTCAGAGCGCATTGGTAGTTTCGAGAAACCCAATTTTTTGTGCTCTCACAAAGCACATTGAGGTGCACTATCATTATGTCAGGGAGAGGCTCTCAACAAGAGAGATCAGCTTGGCTTATGTGCCAACAAAGGACAACCTTGCAGATCTTTTCACAAAGGCATTGTCTCGTCATAAGTCCGAAGCTTTATGCAAATCTTTGGGCTTACTCCCCTTTGTGAATTGATCATGTCCTCAGGGCATGGCACTTCCCTTTACTCATGTGCCAGGTCTTGTTCACCGCATCACTCCAGAGGGGATTAGTTACCATATACATGTGGTAGTGATGTGTGTGAACACACTAGGATTGTCGGGGCATTGTTTCCCTCTTTAGGAGGTTTTTTTCCGGTGCATTGTATATACACCCACTCATTCTAGGGCTATCTATCTTTCCATTGCACACTAAGTAATATACTCTCTATTGTGTGCCTTGAGATTCCTTTGTCTTCTCCAAGCTGTGTGCATTTCTCTGCAACCCTAGTTCCAGCAATTAAGCCATGCAGAGAGTGCATTGCAATGTGTATGTTTTCTCACAACATAGGTGATTGATATGTGGATTGAGTAGCATGCATTGCAAATCTCATATCGTGCAGATATGATTACTTTCTTAGTGATTGGTTTCTTAATATATTGAAAAGAAGAAAAATGTTTAAAAAATTGAACATCTAGTTCATTTGCCTTCAATTTTAAAGTAAAAGCAATGGAGCAAAATGTTGACACAAGTGGTACGAAGAAGCCAAAGAATAAAAAATCTCCTCACAAAGAGTGGGATTATGCTCACAACATATGCGGTTGATATATGGAGTGCCAATGCAAATTTTGCTTCACAAAAAAATCAAACCGTGCACCACGTATTAAGGACCTTTTTTTGGGTGGCATTAAAAAGAGTTGTAAGAAATGTGAACATTCTTAGGCACCTGCAATTGCAAAGTGTTTGAGAGAAGAGCCCCCCAAAAAAGGTGGCAAGAGGTAGCTGATATATAGATCTATTATGGATGCAAGTCAAGAGCAGTGAGAGCCAAATATTCACTCTACTGATCCTGTGGTGACACCAACTAACCTTGGAGAACAGCCTACGCAGGGAGAGGAAATGTCAAGTAGCAATCCTTTTAAGCGTCACAATGAAGGTGGACTTGGTCAAATGCATCAAAAATCATTGCATCAAAGCTTTTAGATGCAGTCTCTAGAAGAAGCACAAATTGCACTCACCAAAGAAATTTTCTTCACTAGAAGTGCTCTGGTCATGGTAGACAGCAATCATTGGAAGGCCGCTTTTGGAAGAAAATTGGTGAGTTTGGCCCATGATTTTTAGCTCCTTCTTATCACAGATACAAAATGTTCTCTTGGACAAATGTTACATCGAAGTCGAGTGTGTTGCCAGAATAATACTTGGGAATATTTCGCTTTCAGGATGCACAATTGTGAGTGATGGTTGGTCAAATGTTCAAAGAAGACCACTGATCAATGTAATGTTGGTTTGTCCAAGGGGAGAGACGTTCATAAAGGTGATTTACAGTTCTGGTGCAATTAAAAGTGGCAAATATATTTTTGAGGTCTCGATTAATGTAATTGAAGAAATTGGTGCTGAACATATCATTCAAGTAGTCATGGACAACGCAAAGAATTGTGAACATGCTAGCAAATTAATAAATAATTTCTTTCCACACATTTTTGTCAATGGTTTTAATACGCACAACTTAGACTTGGTGCTGAAGGATTGGTACACTAGTGAAGAAACCACATGGTTTGCCAAAATAATTGAGACAGCGATTATACATAGTTTGTGGATCTCAATTGTTATGCTCAAAACCAGCACTCTTGGTCACCAAACAGATTTATAATTGTGCTAGGGGTATCTTGGCCGGCTTGCTTGAATTTATACTCATTTGTCATGCCAAATATAACATATATTCCCTGTGAAATATTTTTTGAACATATTGCACATCGGCTACTATTTTACATTGAACTAATTAATGACCACATGTCGATGTATAGTATCCACTCCATCCATCAAGATTCTTGTAGCAAACTAGACATTGCAAAGATGAAAATGCATCCGAAGTAGATGAGGGAACCAAATCTGGATGCAAGACAAGGTGACTGATGTGTGTCCCTTGTACAAGCAAAGGATTCGCTCGTTGTGTCAGATTCTGAACATCTTGCTTAGGAGGTGAATACTTTTCTCCATCCGGACCTGTAATGGTTGGGGTGTCTGGGTGGCTATAGAAAGCCGTATTATTTTTGTATCTTTCTCTGCCAGCTGTGTCGTGTAGATATCTTTCTCTCTCTTTAGCTGTAGGTTGACGCCTTTAACTATCAATGCCAGCTCATCTCAAGTGAAAGTGACACAACTTTCCCTGATGTCATGTGTGGCAACAGTTGTCTCCTTCGATAAAAATTCTAAGGATTGCTGTTGCACAAAATGAACATATAACATTTTTACAAAATATAACTCACAATCTGCATTGTGTAGTGGATGGCCATAAACTTCCAAGTGGATCCTCTCAGCATTTTCTTTGATCGCTTCATGGAGGCACTTCGATACCTTCCACCATCCTTTCTTTATGTCCACGTCCTCACATGGCCATATTGTTTTGATCATGTCCTTGGTCACTTCTTTATTGATCTTTTTTCATTGCATGTGGTTTGGATTTTCCCATTTTGAAAGTCGTCGAGCAGTGTGCCTCGCTTGCTATGCCGGCATACCATGTGCTAGAGATTTCATGCATTGAAATGCATTACCAGCCGCTTGTTGTTGATTCATCAGGTGCTGATTGTGTACCACAAACTTGTTCTTCATCGGCCATAGTATCTTAGAGTTGCAATGGACAAATAGACAAATATTCAATATCATTGACAAAAATATATTCTCACTATTCAACAGTCTCACAAATACACAAAGTAGATCCATCTCGTCCACTACATAACATGTCATATGATGACTAAATCAAATCATTGATGCAAAAAAAAAAATCACAACTAACAGAATCAATTGCATCACAAGACAAATTTGAAATACCCCGGAAAACAAGACAAATTTGAAATGTCTAAAGATAATTGATCCGATTAAAATACAATACAATTGATTCAATTGAAATACAAGACATGACTCAATGAGGTGAATCAACAAGCGGTCATTGGACAGGATTATGGTTTGTCTTTAAATGTTCTTTGAAATATATCAATACATTAAATGCATTTCTTCTAGTTTCCCACTCTCTTAACTTCATCCAATAGTCTACTTTTATCTGAATGGCCCTCATAACATCTTGATCGGGGTGGTAAAATAATTCTTCTGGGAAATAAAGTTTTCTGACTGCACTCCAAAAGTCTATCAACATATCAACTAGATAACCCAATGCATCAATGTCGCTTGCTTTTGTGTATGCATCTATGCACCATGGATTGTATAGTTCTAGAACAATCCACCGTCACTTTGCAATCTCTCCTTCCCCTGCTTTCTATGCCTCCAAAATTGCACGGTCCAACTATCCGCTTGGATGCAGATAACTATTTGATACGTGCTTAGCTGGCGTTCTAAGTATCATTCCCCAATCAATGATTTCAACGTGGAGTTTATTTGTGCGAGTAAAGTCCAACATTATGTTGAAAGGGTGTAGGTCGTTGTGCATTATACCAGCCGAGTGAGCAGCCGCAGTGCCATCAATTAAGGCATGAAAAATTGTTGATATCTTCCTCGGGGGGTTCACCGTTCAGTACCCCCTATATAACGTGTGTTCGCTGGGTATTAAAAAAACCCCTCTTTTAACATGTCTAAATGGATCAAATGACCCCTTATTTTAGGAAATTTTCCCAAAATTGAATATAAAAACCCCTTATTTTAATGTATCTCTGTTAAATTGCCTAAACTTTTTTCATTTTAAAAACCCTTCTTTTGAACTCACGTTATACATTAGCATGATTACATAGTGCACCCCCCGAGGTATCTACTCAATCACTGCTTTGATCTGTGTTGTCTCTATCACTGGTAAGCGCTAATTTGCTGGTGGCAATGACCTCTAGCCATGTTGTAGTCTGTGCATGTGGTGTCTGAATGCTCTATGGGTGAATGACAAGCGGCACATCATGTCCCCAAGGTGCCCCCATTGTAGTATGGAAATATTGTGATCCAGGGAGCTTCAGTGGTAAAGCCAATGCATCTTACAATGGAGGGGTGAAGTGTTTGCATTCCTTACTCTCTCTAGAAGCTATCAAATTTTGCCTCAGTCCCTCCCTTGTAGCACTTTTCCACATAAGTAATGTGCTCTGGAAAGAAAGAGATGCCTTTGATGGTGTATATTATGCACACACCAAAAGAGCCTGCTCCAACCCTTGTACCTTCTACCAAGGCCTCGTGTGGAATGACAATTAGATGACACTATAAGAGGAAGAGGAGGAGTCTGTAACCGCTATTATTGCCGCGGAAAAACAAAGGAAAATGGAGAGAGAAAAAATTGTGTATGCGGCAATAACCGCAGCTATGAACGTGGTAGTGGTTTAGCTGCAATAAGTGCGGTAATTGCTATGATAATATACCCGTTGATATTACCGCATCTATTGCCGCTGCTATTACCACACTTATTGCCGCTAAACGACCATTCAAAAATAAATGTGTTCATTTGGGCCACCCAAAATTGGGTGGCCCAAATGAGCACCTTCATTTTTTACCTGCATAAAACAATGAAACATCAATTGTTTTTTGAAAGAGTATACAAGAAAACCAAAGAATTGAAACTAATTTTACTTTACCTTGACAATTTAATATGCAGAAGATCAACTATTTAAAAAAGTTACAATAACCTGCATAAAACAACGAAACATCAATTGTTTTTTGAAAGAGTATACAAGAAAACCAAAGAATTGAAACTAATTTTACTTTACCTTGACAATTTAATATGCAGAAGATCAACTATTTAAAAAAGTTACAATAAAATGTAAATGGTTGTAATATACATTGTGCCACATTGGGACTTTACAAAAGTTTGTAAAAAAAAATTATATCTAATCCTCCTCGATCTTGTCATCATTGAGAGGCATGTACGTTTGATCATCTTGACTCTACATAAACCCAAACCAAATTAAACAATTATCAATAGCTCAAAAAAATTGATACAAAATTACTTGTTTAAACTTACCACTTGTAGTGATCCAATCGCCGCATCGCATTTCTCACAAGAGAGATGTGGTTGTTCTCGAACAACCATCGCCAAGTATCAAATTCTGTATGTCGCTCCTGATACTTGACCATCTCTCTGGCTGGTCGAGGTTAGCAATAACAATAACAAATCATCAACTAGAATCTTTAAAATCACCAATCCATGTTATATTTTAATCAATCTTACATATTTGTCCTTCCACGCAGCCTTGCCTCTTGAGCCATAGTGCATGGGAGTTCGTCTGGTGTGAGCTTGGTGTTGTTGTTTGTAGGATGAGCCCGTCCCCACCTAATCACTCTTTTCTTGCAGTGCCCACTCCCACTCCGCATTTACCATGTTCCCACCGCAATCGCTCGTGTCTGGATCTCTAACTTGGTTGGCCACTGTGTGCCGCACATTGGACTGCTTGTTTAAAAAGAAAAAATTATGTAGCCCTCCAACCACTATTGTGAAAAACGATGATTGGGGGCACTTGGAAATCTAGCTAGCAGTACGTCCTCAATGTAGCATGCATGATCGGGCAGTTGGTCTCTAAATTTTACAAAATAGTTCTTATACCTTGAATGAATAAGAATTTGTAGATGGCGTCGAAATGCCCTGCCTCTTGTGATGTGCCAAAGTCCACCTCACCGCCATATTTAACCCTATAGTAGCACCATGTGTGTCTAGCATGGGTGCATCAGTATGCTTGTCCTCTGCATCAAGGGCGGCACACTCTGAAAGTGGGAACTCCGTTCCCCCACCACTACCAAAACAGGAAAAGCCACAAGATCCACCACCGCTTCGTCTCTCACGACTCTCGTTGCCTTGAGGGGAGCATCAATGTGTGCTACTAGAAGAAGCTCATCGACCCTCTGATGCGAGGATAGGACGATAAGAAGGGGCCGTAGACTGAGGTGCCATTTGTGCGAGGTTCTGTAGATAAGGAGTCCCTCCTTGACTCCCCCATGGTGTGGTCTGCTAAGAAAGACCGTAGGATGCAAGTTGATGTGGAGTGTAGCGGCCAAATAAATCCTTTGTCAAATGGAGGTACTACTGTCGTAAAGATATAGCCCATTGTAGGTCTGGATCTATGACCGGTGAAGGACCTTGAGTAGAGTAGGTGTAGGATGGCCATGCCTAAAAATAACAAAAATAACCCTATGACACTCATGCTTTAGGGTTAACTAGCCAGAAACAATCTTTATTTCTTTGCTTGTTCTCACCATCTCAAGACTCGGGTCCAGTGGAGGCAATGTCCACCCCGGGTGGGAGCCCACCTGGGATGTGAACCGACCAAAAGAAGAGCCAGATGGATGCTCCCCACCAGGTGGTCTCTCGTCTGACATCTATATTACAAAGAACAATATGAGATTTAGCTTTTCCCCTACTCGATCATCTATGAATACGTACTATGCGCGTTTGTCGCACGTGTCAAAGCAAGGGACTTGCCGTACATTGTTTGCGAGACAGAAATGGATGCAAGCACACAACCATATTAATCTAGCAAGCTCAAGAGAGCAAGGGTGTGTCACTAATTGCCCTATGCTCGCCTTCGTGGAGGATTCCTCACTGCAAAGAAGAGGGAGCTACCGCCGTGCCACGCTCAACTGTCTCGCCGCCATCGTGTCGTCGCAATGCTTGATCACTCTCTCTCTCTCTCTCTCTCTCTCTCTCTCTCTCTCTTTCTCTCTCTCATGCATACACACACACACACACAAGGAGATAAAGAAGAAGATGGAGATGGAGCAAGAGCACTCTTCAATTTCACAAATGAGAGCATGAGTGATTTTTAGGTTTATGTGACTTTTATATGAGCTCACCCATTCACACTTGGGTGCCCATGCTTAGCCAACTAACCCTTGAATGTTCCACATAGAGTACACCTCTCATCGGTGATCACTCTTATGCTTTTCCTATTGGATCAACAAGCCCAACCCCTCGGGGGGTTCACTATGTGTAAAACTACCATATCATGTGCGTTCAAGACATGTTTGTAAAACTCCTTATCTGTGAATTTTGTTAGGAATATAATGTACCCTTTTCTTTTAAAATCTGTAATTTTTTCTCAAATTTAAAAAAATAATGCCCTTCTATATATATATTTCTGTCAGCTTCAAGAACTTTAAATACCCTTCTGTTGAACTCACGTGATAGGCTACATTTTTATTAGGTGACCTCCCCGGGCCCAGCCCATGACTACTAGAAGTGGACACCGATGCTTAACATGCGTGTCTGTTGCACGTGTCAAAGAAAGGGGCTTGCCATACACTGGGTGTGAGCCATAAATGGCTACAAGCACACAACTAGATTTATCTAGCAAGCTCAAGAGAGCAAGGGTGTGTCACTCACCGCCCTACGCTCACCTTCGTGAAGGATTCCTTGCCGTAAAGAAGAGGGAGCTACCACCGTGCCATGCTCAACCACCTCGTCGCCGCCGTGCCATCGCAATGCTCGATCACTCTCTCTCTCTCTCTCTCTCTCTCTCTCTCTCTCTCTCTCTCTCTCTCTCTCTCTCTCTCGCATACACACACACACATAAGGAGATGAGGAAGAAGATGGAGATGGAGAAAGAGCACTCTTCAATTGCACAAATTAGAGAATGAGTGATTTTTAGGTCTAGGTGAATTGTATATGAGCTCGCCCATTCACACTTGGGCACCCATGCTTAGCCAACTAGCCCTTGAATGTTCCAGATAGAGTGCACCTCTCATCGGCGATCACTCTTAACCTTTTCCTATTGGACCGACAAGCCCACCGGTCCATGACTACTAGAAGTGGATGCTGGTGGTTAACATGCCCCCCTTCTTGAAGTAGATTCCACCCTTAGAATCAATATAACACTGCAGCATCGGGATCCATGATAGGAGTACCTGTAGCAAAAGAAAAACAACATTGCCAAAGCTAAAAGGCAGTATGTGTAGGCGTGCAATAAGTGACATACATACACGATATTCTAGGAAATGCAAAAAAATCCATGAATTTTAACATTGCTAACTAGAACAAGCGTAGTACCTGAATAAAATGCAATTGAGTTAAGGTCTATTAAGTTGACTCTAAGAGAACACAACAGCTAGAGCTAAAGTAAGTACTAGATTGACCAATGTTAATTAAAAAATATTAACTAAAGAGTAGTTAACCCTAGGAATGCTCGTTGGGGTCTAAAGACTAGTGATCTTGTCACTTATACCACTTAAGTGTGATCAATATAAAATACAAGGAAGTTTGTGCTATTTGCTGTCTCTTTCTTTTTTTTGGTCATAGTTGCTACAAGTAGCTAGGGGACTCCAAGTCTCAAATACGAGCAGTTGCGAGACTCGAGGTCTCAAATACCAACTTGAGCATAAACTAGCCGGGAGACTCAAGGTCTCAAATATCAGCTTGAGCATAAACTAACCAGGAGACTCGAGGTCTCAAATACCAGCTTAATACATGGACTTTCACAACACAAGTAACACTTAGGTGGAATAAGCTAGAGAGAACTATATCATCATAGCCTAAAACATTACTAAAGTTACTACAATTAATAAACTATTTAGAATTAAAGTCAGCAATTAAGTGGCTTAGTTTAGCCTAAGGTCCTGATACCTACTTAAAGCCAATTAATAGACTAAACTCAAAGAGAAAAACAAGATACTAGAATTTTGAAAAAATTATAGCATCTAAATTGGCAATGTCACAACTTCATAAATTTTATGCATTGTTAGAAACTCAAATGACAAGGTGAAAATGTAACTGTGGAAAGCATAGACAAAAGGAAGTAGTACACCTGATATAATGGAGAACATCCATTGTAACATGTAAACATCCATTGTCCTTGTCCTTCAAAGGCATCCTTATGTAATCACAAACTGCACAATAGTCACCACCAAACATCCACCTTCCAAAGGCACATTTGTGGGAAGAAATACCAACCCTTATTGAACACAATTAAACAACATAAGGAACTCTAACCTAATTATTTTCACTCCCCCTAGAGAGTCAAGCGAATAGGACATTGTAGAGATTGGGGGGGAACCCTAAGGCTAACCCATATCCTCGTTGTTGAGAAAAATAAAGTCATCATCTATGAGACCATATTTGACATCTGTGTAATCATGTAAATTGTCTTCATCATTAGAGGCACCAATTGATACGTCTCTTGATCAATCGTGATCAAGAGACGTATCAACCATTCTAACTCCTCGAAATTCCTCACATGCTAGCGTACCTATCAACTTCCATTCATAGGCAAGCACCTAAAAGACCATGTGAAACACTTGTGCAAAGTAAAGAGGGTACCTCTCACACAAGGTAGGAGTGGATGACTCTAGCGTACTAGCCTTATCTGTACACACAGATCAATGATGGTTAGAGTGCAACTATTACAAGGGTCATGTCAAAAGGTCGTGTCATTGTGCATAATGTGTTTTTATGATTTTGTGCTATGTATAGAACTCGCAGGTTTCCGGATTTTTGTTTGGTGACTCTTACTCTTTTACTTTCTTATTTTTGTCTTGTGGGTATAAGGCTTTATATATACAGTCCCTAAGATTGGAGATTGAGAGGTCAGGGAGGAAGGTTGAGAGGGAAGCAAGTGAATGATGAATTTCAGCAAACACTCCCTCCTTCCTTGGGTAGATCATACCTTTTGGAATGATGTTGTCACCTTCTGAAACCAATTGTTTCAAGTTGTTATGGGTGAAGGCTTTAACCAATAGTTTTTGACCATCCTATACATTTCATCTATTTTCAAGGATGGTAAGGTACTCTCCCATGATTTTATTTGCAACGTTGTTGTAGGTGGTGAACTTACAATGGAAGGTGCAAACTCTTCCTTGTTTGTATGGATATGTACAATGGTAGGTGGAGGTTTTATGTACAATGGTAGGTGGAACTACATGAAGGTCAAGAAGCTTCATTTGACTTCCCTGTTCCTGATCTAGGTGGAACAAATCATTCTTTCTTCGGTACCCAAACTAGCTATGGAGCGGGTGTGTAGCATTGTGTGATTTTTCTATTTTCGTGACCGTCAATTTGTTTTGGAGCTACAGGATTGGGATCACATGGGTCAAGTGACAGGTAATAGCACAATTTACATTTTGGCACCCAAATTTGATCATTTCCTTCATAGTAGCCTTGGGCTTCCAATAGTTTTTTAGAAATACTATGCAATGTTTCTTTACATTTCTTGGGTTGAGTGGACGTCTCTTACTAGGCTCATGTCTTTTAGCACTAGCTATGGTTGCTAAAGAAGCTTTAGGGACCCACTTGTATGTTTTCTTTGTTATATTATGATGGGTCTTGTGTGTCTCAAGCTTTATTTCAACTACATCAGTTGAAGCTCTAGAGACTTGGGCTATGGGGACATATGGTTCAACCTCTTGGACATGCAATGTTTTGATTTTTATCTCCTTAAGAGGCAATGTCTCAGGGACTATGGATTGAGTGGTAGGGCTAAGATTTGGTTTCTGCATTGTGACACCCCCAGTCTCCCAATCAATAGTGCATTTGGTGGCTATCATCCACGTGCATCCTAGGTTTATATTACGCTCCATAGTTTTAGCAGGAATGACCAGAAAGTCTTGAGCTACAACCCCGTTTTTATAACTGACAGAAGTGTGACAGATTCCAAAAACCATGGTTTTTTTCTTGTTCACACCCTTGACTTGGATAATACTCTCAGATAGAGGTGGCTTCCCTAACTAACACCAGGCTCCATATGATAGCAGATTATACTTAGCACCCTTGTCCAATAAGGCACTATATAGCACTTTTTCATAGGTTCTATTTAGCACAATAGGGTATCATAGAGGTGTGTTAGAGTCCAACCAATCATCCTTTGTTTCAACGTGGAATGCATGTGTAACTCCAAGGTTGGCCTCTCGTTGGTGTCTTATGCGTTGTAGTCGCTCTTTAGCCTCAGCTTGAGTTTGTATCTTCTTCAATTCTGTTCATGCCTTGGCTGCCTTTCTTTTATGGATGGCACGTAGCTCCTCTTGGCTTAAAAGATCATAGTATCTTTTAAATTTTCTCCCATTGAGGAATCCAATGGTTTCAAGTCCATCAAGAGTCTCCACATGAATGGTACCTTGTGGGGTGATTTCACATACTCTATATGGTCCTTTTCCCGTATATTTCAACTTCTTATTTTTGTTACGCACTCCATACATGAGGACCGTTATCACCAAAAAATTTATCTTTGTTCTTTTTATGATGGTCAAACCATTTCTTCCTTCTATCTTTCTCCACAAGTGCATTTTGCATAGCCAATTGTCTTTCTTCATCTAACCTCTCAAGGATGTATAAGCGCTCAACTAAAGGGTTACCATCCCAACCTTCTTTTGAAGCTACGTGCAGACTAGGAATTACAAACTCCCATGGCATAATTTTTTCTTGGTTATATACCATTTTGAATGTTGTAAAATTAATAGCCACTCTGTAAGAAGTACGATAAGCCCATAGAGCTAAAGTCAGCTTCAAATCCCAATGTGTGCAATGAGCTTCCACCATTTTGGTCAAGATAGGTTTAAGGTCTTGTTAGTACTCTCCGCTTGGCCATTTGCTTGTGGATAATAAGGTGTGAACTTATAATGAGCTATCATGAAGCTGGTAGTGAGTTCTTTAATCACTTCATTTATAAAATGAGTGCCATTGTCACTCACAATCTCAAAGGGACAACCAAATCTTGTAACAATATTCTCAAAGAGAAACTTGGCAATTTGCATCAGCCTTACGTGTCACCCTGGCTTTCGCACACTTTGTCACATAGTGAGTGGCAACGACAATATATCGAGAGTGAGTGCTACGAGCTGCCGGACTAATTGGGCGTACAAAGTCTAAACCCCATCTTTCAAATGGTTAAATCACTTTAACAGGATGTAAGGGCATCTTATCCTTTTGTTGTGTGATCTTGTAACGTTGGCATTCATCACATCCATTTGCAAAAAGTGATGCATCCTTGAATAAGGTAGGCCACCATTAGCCTGATTGCAACACCTTTCTAGCTGTTAGTTCCCCTGAGAAATGTCCTCTGGCTATACCCATGTGGTCCTCTTACAGTATGTACAAATACTCATCCTCACACGCACAATATCTAAGAACATCGTCCATCCCTAGCCTATAGAGAGTTCTTGTAATGAGAGAATAAGGTTCACATTCTTTTAACAGTTTTTGAGCTATATCCTTATGAAGCTCTTTGGGTGGAAAACCATTCACAATCTTCTCACTCCATTCACGTATGGTCTCGACTAGAAATAAGGAAAGATCGGGCAATTCATCATCGACTCTAGTAGGGGCTTCACCATTGCGTATACGAGACAAATGATTCACCATGACATGTCTTTTACCAGGTCTCACTACAATGGTAAGATCAAACTCGAGGAGAATTAGCAACCATCGTGCAATTCTTCCTGTTGAATAAGGTTTATTTACTAGATACAACAATGCTTGATGATCAACATAGAAAATAAACTTGTTGGGCTAGAAGGTAGTAGCAAAATTTCTTCACTGCATAAATCATACCTAAACCTTCCCGCTCTTTAGTGGTGTAGTTTCTCTCGGCATCATTCAATTGACAACTTGCAAAGCTAATGGAGTAGTCCAATTTATGTTTTCCTAGTTGAGCTAGAACACACCCAATAGCAAAGTTCGATGCATCAATATGAACATGGAAAATTACATTCCAATCGGGCACTCAGAGAATAGGAGCACTTGTCAAGGTCTTTTTCAATGCCTCGAAAGCATGGTCACAGTCCATGGTCCAGTGGAACTCAATAATAAGCTTGTACAAAGGACAAGATATCTCGGCAAAGTTTAAAATAAACCGTTGGTAATAACCAACATGGTCATGAACCTTTGAACTCCTTTATAGCTCGTAGGCGTTGGCAATTTAGTAATAGCTTTCATTTTGCTCTCATCTGTGAAAATCCCATTTTTGGACATAATATGCCATAAAATTACTCCATGTTTAACCCAAAATTATCATTTCAAAGGGTTTAAGGAAATGTGATACAATCTGCACTTTTCAAACACTTTTCGTAAGCATGATAGATGTTCTTCCAAGAGGAATAAAAGGTCATCTAAGAAAGCTTCCCAAAACTCCCTCAAATATTCTCTAAAAGAAGTGTTTATTAATCTTTGAAAGGTAGCAGGGGCATTAGGTTAAGCCAAAAGCCATAACATGAAATGTGAACACTCCAAATTTGGTTATAAAGGTTGTTTTAGCTTGGTCCTCTAGCAAAATTGTGATTTGATCGAGTACCCATCTAAAAAGCTATAAGCTTCCTTCCCTGCAACTCTTTCAAGCACATGTTCTGAATATGGCAAGGGGTAATGGTCCCTCCTAGTGGCGCATTGACCTTCTTGAGATCCACGCACACTCTGAGTTTCCCATTCTTTTTTGGTACAATCACTATTGGAGACACCCATTCTGAGTGCTCAATAGGGTTTATGAATCTGTATTTCACAAGCTTTTCAATCTCTTCTTGAACGATCTTTGCATATTTAGGATTCATCATTAGGTAGGGTCATTGTTGCCATGCTATTCATGGGGATTGTGTGTTGCACCACGGAAGATGAAACACCTTTCATATCATGATATGTCCAGGCAAATATATCCATGAATTCCTTGAGAAGTTCTTTAAGTACATACTCCTCAATCTCTATCAGATCTTGGGCAACGAATACAGAATTGAACTCTTCTCCTAGGTCCCCTAACTCTATTTTCTTAACTATTACTAGACCATCATAAACTCCATTGCTTCCATCGATAGGTTTTCTTTGAGCCTTTGTATACATAACCTTATGTTCCTCTGTGTTGTATGATTTGACATGTTCAGGTGTGTAGGGTGTAAGTTTGTGGGGTCCTGTTGTTCTGTGGACTGTGATTTCACTTTTGATTTCTTTTGTTGTTGAGCTAACTCTTGATTTTGTCATCTCCTTACAATACGGCTCAGCTTTGGCTTCTCTGTAGCCTCTACTCATTAGGAGAAAGTTGGACTCACTTTTGGGCCTTGTAAGAAGTTCCGCGTCGGCTTAGAGAGATAAAATGAAAATGTTAAATTGTGCATTTTATGTGATACTTTTTTGCGCCAAGAAAAAGCCAAAATGACATTCTTTGGTAGGTAGCCACCATCTTTATCATTCCTATCCTTTGTTCTCTTGTCAAGAATCCAACTAACCATATGACTAATGATTTGAACTTCCAACTTACAAGCGTTCCCTCCAGAAACATAAGCCACATGAACTCTATCAACTCTAAACATGAGAATATGATCTTCCCTCCCAAAACCTGAGATATTTCATGAGTTTCGAGTGTCTGTCTATTTCTCTATCAACTCTAGGAATGGAGAACGCTTCTTTTTCTGATGAAAACACCAATTTGAACTTGCAATCCTCAACCCCTTCATCTTTAACACTTACCCAAAGTAAGAACACACATCATCTTCATGTTGATGTATTGCAAGAATACGCACCATTGCAGAAACGTAAGAGGGAGTCTTTCTTATCTCAATGGGAGAAAGAACTTAGAAGGACAAACAAGGCACATCACTTGGATTTGTGGACCAATGGGTCTATTTATCTAAAGGATCCTACAACAAATGCGCCACCTCCCTTTGCTAATATCACTAACTTCTTACATTTCATAGGCAATGGCAAGGATGGGCTATTGGGAAACACCGAACATTTGGAAATGAGAGGATTGAATGCGGAAAGGCAAAGAAACTTCCTGGCGATGGAGAACATGCAGCTGAAGAAACTTAATGAAGCATGCTCTCGGAAGATTTCATCAAACAAAGAGACAATCTAAGGCCTTGAGAAGAAGATCACAAGTTTGCGAGAGAAAGACATCGTGCTTGGTAGTCGGAAAAGAAAACAAGATTTGTGCAACATTGAGAACATGAAGATTGGTAATGGTGGCCTGAAAAAATGAATACGATCTTTAAGGTAACTCGAAGTTTGTTTTTGCTTTTGTATCTTCAATGTGCTTCACTAAGAAACGGATACACTTTCCTATACATGATCATAACGCATGGTGCTTTTTTGGCAGGTCTTTACTGCATCCAAACTCGAACGGTGCAGGCTTCAATGCCGGAGTGCATTACAACCATCTAGTTCCAAAAGAAGCAGTTGAAGAGATAATAACTCAGAAAAAATTTTGTAAGTTGAAAGGGAGGCTCCTTACTTCATGAACAAGAATCAGTTGGAACCGATGGAAGTGCAAGAAATACTTGATGAGAGTAGCATCTCGCTGATGGAATACAGGGCACTCCTTAAAGCATTAGCTAAAAAGTCTCAAAATAAACTACAAAGAGGATCATTGGTGCCTAAGCCATCACATGTAAAGGCTGCTCGCCGCCATGTAAACGATGAGATGTTTGAGAAACTTGGGTCACCATTCCATATTGAAGCAACGTTCTTAGGCAAGGGCAGCAGAGAGGTACAGTTTAACGAGCACAACTACCTCTTCGTTGATCTTGAAGCATTGCAAATGTATGCAATTCACTTCTTTGACATCAGTCGAGAGGAGTGTGGTAGGGTTCTCAAGTTTGTTTTGAAGCTCGATGAGTGCGAGGTCCTGAAGAACAAGATGCTGGAGAGAGTCACCATTACCCTCATGAACAGAGCTCTGGATCCATCAATAACAAAAGAGGATCCACGACACTTCAACGTGCAATCCAAAAACAACATTCTAACTTTAGGATCATTTCAGGTATATTTTGTTCATTCTATAATAGCAAAAATATTGATTATTTGGTTGTTGATTTTGTGTTTTTGTTTTTCACTGCGGGTTGATAAGGAAAATTTTGAAATCCTCGATTGGGTTTTTAGTCAAACCCAAATTTCTTCTATCATTAGTGAACAAAGAAACGGAGTCGTTCTTTCAGTGGAAGGATTTGGTGACTATACAGTGGAATGGAACATGGCAGGTGAATTAAAGACTCTTAAGTGTATGTACAACAAAACACACGAAGCAATTGTGGCAAATCCATGCTTACATTGCATGGCAGATGCACAATCTCTTTAGAGTGTGCAATGGAATAGAGCTCCCAACAGATATCTTCAAGATAAAACTTTTAGGTCAGTGCTTGATATTCCTCTGAGTAGAGTTCATGTCTGTACACTTCATGCACTCTGTCGAATAATTGAAAAGGTGGTTCATTTGTACATATTTTTTGCATGGACATTAAAGCCAGAGAGTGAGTCGAAAAGAGTGATCAAAGCATTATAGGGAGTGCTCTCAGACATTGGTTTGCATGGAGGCAATGTCAAAATTAAAGAGGACCCTAAGATGTCTCAAAGTCATTACAAGGTACCTAGGAAAGCATCGATAGGCGGCGTGAAGGCCAGAAGGTTTGTTGGGTTTAGCCTCAAAGATTCAGATAGAGAAGAAAGGAGAAACCTATTCAACAAATGGAAACAGTTACATAAAGTGGTTAAACATAATGCTGTGGTGGGGCAATCCAAAATCACAAGGAAAATGTGTGGAAATCACCCGATACAATTTTCCACTACGTTGAGGAGCATTCTTGGGACCAAAATAAGCTCACATCATTTCAAGAAGCCTTGCTGGATTGGAAGAAGGCTTAAATTACAGGGTGGGGTGGGCAACATATCACACATAACATGGTGGGCTAACATTCTATATATACAAAACAAAATTTTAAATTGTACTCTACTGACCATTTTGTTTTATTTCAATGCAGCACATACTGTTCAACCATGGTCCATATTTTGCCAAGACATACGGATCACTATCAATATGGTCTACACAAGGCATTCAAAAAACCACTACATGGCAAGAACAGATTATTTTAAGCACACTAGACATGGGGGAGGAAAGGATAAGGCTAATAGCCTATTAGAGTTACACCAATGGACTTATAGACGACTCATTCATAGAGCAAGGTAGAAGGATCTTCTTAAGAGTTAGAAATTACACGGTCTTTACAACACATCCGCAAACAGAAGAAACAGATGGCTTGGGGAAATTCAAATGTGGGGGAGCGCCATGCGAGGTGGCGACAATCATGAGTCAGGAGCAGGAGAAGATGGACCTGAGAGAGAAGATGGACCTGAGCCCGTCGTTTTTATCCTCTTCGATGCACCTCCTTCTTCCTCACTTTGTACCTCTTCGATGTGCAATCTCTGTAGACGAGCTCGTTCCACTGTTGATGGTAGAATCCCCACGGGCATCAAGCGTCTTCTTTCCCTCAAAAACAGCCTCTTGTTGTATGGATCTAAGCTCTCCGGGTCTTCAACCCCTACAGACAGAGCCTGAGCTGTGTAGGACATGAAATAGGGGGCTCTGAGTGCTTGGTACCTATACCCAATGCCAAAGATGTGTAGAGCAAACTATTTCTCAATCAAAATTAGTATTTGCATTTAGTGGGAGGGGGTGCCCACCACACAATCTTGTAATGACTTTCATTGCAAACAATGGGAAATTTGCATTTTCCTCAGAGTATTCCTTGTGGTATATTATGATCTACAAAAAAATAGTAAAGCATTTATGGGCTGTAAGTGAGATGAGTACAATTGCCAAGTACTTAAATTGTTTCTACAAACCTTTTTGTGGTTGAAACGTCCGACGTAGTGAGACAACTCCGCATCCTTGCCTTGTACTCCAGTGACAAGCCCTTTCCATGAGCCTCCCGCTCTTCTAAGGAAACTATCATCATACACTAGAACCTTTCAACAAAAAGATTGATCATGATAGTTTATCATCGGACCATCTCCAATATCATTTTAATGCCTTTAAAAATTACCATCTGATTCTCGTTCATTTCTAGCATCGACCTTCCCCACAAGTGAATAGACTGACTATTTATTACTTGTGCTCTGTGTGTAACGGGCCTACCCATGTTTTCCAAGCCGAGTTGTTTTGTTGTCGATTGAAACTACTCATCTGTTGGCAAATTGGCCTCTCCAGACTTCGCTTCATTGAATGTATCTTTAATCAATTTCCACCCTGAAGTAAACTGTGAGTCATGGACAGCTGTGTCATCGATAAGATGTTGGTTCACTCCATCATCATCCACAAATCCCATGTTTGCCTAACAAAAATTCACAATTGCAACTAGGCAGCAGTCCTCTCGTATATTCAGCTCATGCATGATGTCTGTGAGCATAACGTAGTGGGTGTCGTCCGCCATAGCAAAGCTGGGAGCACAATTCAGAGGTAAAGCCACTTCCTTATTTGGGCTTTCTTGCTTGCACCCTAATGCTGCATCTGCAAGAGAAGCAAGAGTTAAGCTCGCATCCAATTTTTCCTTTAATACCTCTACCCGCTCTTCTTCTGGGTCAAACTGCACCTCCACATCCTCTACCTCTTCCTCCGGTGCCAATGAACAACTACCGAAAGTTGTTGACAGGGAAGTCTCTGACTCACCATCCGTCCGTAAGTACAAGTAACAAACAAACCCGTGGTAGAATTCCACTAAGTGACACTTTTTGAACTGCTTTCATACACCTGTCTTGTACAAGCAGTGCATTGGAGGGACACTTTTCTAGATAGCGATTCAGTCTCCTTGAATCACTCTTGTCAGGGTCAAGGTCGGCTGGGTGCATATATCTCATGCCATCAATTGTCATGGAATTGTCACAAATGAATGTCTCATACTATTGCAAATGGGTTTGTAGGTACTCAAATGAGCAATCTATAATCCTCTGTATAGAAAACTCTGCATTAAACCTTCCTAATAGTTTTTGTGCACGATGATGAGGCACGGGTGTTGTATAAGAACGTGAATAGTTTTTCTTCACATGTATCCTCACCCACATTGTCTGTCTTCAGGACTATGATCCCCATGACTAGAAGAAAAAGCAAGCCAAAACTACTATTCAAAATTGGTCTGTATTTGGTGTCATAACCAAGTGAATATTGAGCCTTGATTATCCCGCAAGGTCTCTATTCAATTTTTTATGTCCCGTGCGCTAATGTCAAAATAGGTGACGTCACTTAAGTCAGAACCAAGCGAATAGGGGCCCCAAGAATTTTTGAAGGGCTCTATTCGCTTGGTTCTAACCCAAGTTCAATTTACATTGTACCCACAACGTCTGTCTCCAGGACTATGATCCCCATGACTGAAAGAAAAAGCAAGCCAAAACTACTATTCAAAATTGGTCTGTATTTGGTGTCATAACCAAGCGAATATGAGCCTCGAGTATCCCTCAAGGTCTCTATTAGCTTGGTTCTATCCCGTGTGCTAATGTCATAATAGGTGACATCACTTGAGTCAGAACCAGGCAAATAGGGGGCCCAAGAATCTCCGAAGGGCCCTATTTTCTTGGTTTTGACCCAATCTGAATTTCCGTTGTACCCATTTCCATTCGAAATAGGTGGATTACAACAGAGCAGTTAATGTTATCAGTAGATATATAGGCCTACTCACTCACTATGCCCAAACATAGCATTGAATAACAACTCAGGCACGGTCACATAAGGAGTAATTATTCCAACCATGTGGTGCGAGACTTCTAATCTTACCCTAACAACCACTCTTGGCCCTTGGAGTGTTGTTCCCATTGTGCTCTAGCCCCGTAACGCAGTGGCTTCGGTGTGCACACAGTTAACAGCACACAGGAAGGAGAGAGAGAGAGAGAGAGAGAGAGAGAGAGAGGGACAAAGAACCTGTCTCTGCAATATCCAATGGCATCGAGTTCAATGGTGATGTTGCAGGTCGTTGAGAACAAGAACCAGAGGTGGCTAGGAGGAAGAGGAACAAAAGGCGAAGGCAAGGGCGATGGCGACGCGACAGCAAATGCCTCAGACCAATGGAGGTCGCTCAACGCAGGATCACGAGAGGTGGCCAAGGAGAAGAGCGTTGAAAAGGTGAAGGCAAGAGCGATCTGTTTGTTCTACTTGGAGATGGAGATGGCGATTGCAAGGGTGATCGACGTTTGACTCTAAACGGTCACTTGAAAAAGGCACGTGGGTTGTGCTCACAAGGACAACCAATAATAAATAGGCTCATATTTCCATACAATACAATCTACCAACCACAATTCGAGTGTAATCAAGTGCATAAGTGAAATTGTCACCCTTGCCGAAGTAAGCATTCTAAGTTTAGAGACAATACCCCCGCCAAACATTTGAACTATGTACCCTCGCGGTAGATGAGCGCTCTTCTGCCTCTTTTTGCATCCTCTACTGCCCATCATTTTAACTCTACCCCCGTCAATGCTACACGGTAAGAAAACCATCTCTTTTGTGCTCCCAACCCTTTTTATGCATCTCCTCTTACTCTCTAGTGCTCCTCCTTTTTGCGGATCCTCCTCTTACTCTTGTTCTGTAGTGCCTTAGTGCTGCAAAACTCCACACAGTGAAGAGGTATGCTACTACACATTTGTGTGGTCAGTACCAAGCGAATAAGGGAAGGTAAACCCTATTTGTTGCACCTGTTCGCTTGGTACTGACCATCGTCTTTATTAGAGATGTTTGCTATTACACTTTTTTGAGGTCAATACCAAGAAAATAAGGGAAGGCAAACTCTGTTTGATGCACCTGTTTGCTTGGTACTGACCTCAAAAGATATAAATGATGTTTGCTATTACACTTTTCTGAGGTCAGTACCAAGTGAATAAGGGAAGGTAAACCCTGTTTGTTGCACCTGTTCGCTTGGTACTGACCATCGTCTTTATTAACGATCTACAGTAGAGGAGGCTTGGAGATGACTCGTGGGCCATGGTGTTGCATAAAACAATCAAACTTTAAAGAAAAAGAAGAGGCTCAAGTATTTTCAGCTAAAATTTGGTGGATTGACATACCCTCACATAATGCATCGTGTGTGTGTGTGTGTGTGTGTGTGTGTGTGTGTGTGTGTGCGTGCTGACAAATAAGTACAATACATAAGTACATAGTGAAAACTCTAGCAAGAAGAGAAAATTGTGGCCTAGTAGGAAAGATATGCAAGTGGGTTCAAAAGACATAGAAGATTAGGTTTTGTACGAATGATCTTTCTTAGGTGGGAGCTAGTCATGAGCCAACCACAGCTAATAAGTACACAAATTGTCAGGTTCTGCTACTTTAAACATGTCTAGAAGGCCAAGAACTATTGACTTTTCGAGAACGTCATTGAAACAGCAAGTTTCACGAAGATCATTCAAGAAACACTACAAGAGGTTCTTCATAGTAGCGACGCTAGCATTGCGACGCTCAAATGTGAAAATTCACGGCGTCGCTATACTCGTCGCTATGCAACAAATAATATAGCAACGCTCATAGCAACGATTATAGCGACGTCGACTAGGTAAACAAAATAATCCGTGAGCACCAAAAACTCAATCTCATATCTGAGTTTCGACGCTCTTGCGAAATAAGTATACCTACACCGCTTTCTCTCTCTCTCTCTCTCTCTCTCTCTCTCTCTCTCTCTCTCTCTCTCTCTCTCTCCCACACACACACACACACACACAAGAGGAGAGGAAGGAGAGCTAGGTATGCTCCTTCCCTCTGCTCCCTCTTATGTTCCCTTCCCCTCTTTCTCTCTCTCCCTCTCTCCCACACACACACACACACACATTGTGTGTGTGTGTGTGTGTGTGTGTGTGTGTGTGAGAGAGAGAGAGAGAGAGAGAGAGAGAGAGAGAGAGAGAGAATGTACACACATGCATAAAAAAGAACACATACACACACACACACATTGAGAGAGGATGAGAGAGAGAGAGAGAGAGAGAGAGAGAGAGAGAGAGAGAGAGAGAAAGCAAAGAATGTACACACACATGCATAAACAAAGAACACATAAACACATATTCAGAGAGGAAGAGAGAGAGAGAGAGAGAGAGAGAGAGAGAGAGAGAGAGAGAGATAAGGGGAGAAAAAAAAGAGAGAGAGAGAGAGAGAGAGAGAGAGAGAGAGAGAGAGAGAGAGAGAGAGAGAGATAAGGGGAGAAAACAAAGAGAGAGAGAGAGAGAGAGAAATAGAGAAAGAGAGAGAGAATATGAAATGAAATGATATAATAAACATTTTCAAATTTCAAAATGATTTATGAGACCAATCCGATAAAGTCCTTGTGGATCTAATATAATGTCTGCATTGTCCAAGAAAATAGTGCATCAGTCGTTGAAGAGCTTCGTCAATGTCTTTCTTTGTAAATAGATGTACTATGACATATATATATATATATATATATATATATATATATATATATATATATATATATAGAGAGAGAGAGAGAGAGAGAGAGAGAGAGAGAGGCGACATAGGTTTAGGATTTAGTTTTTATATTTAAGTTAGAGCTTAGATTTAGATTTAATATTAGAGTTTTGGGGCTAGTTTCAGGATTTAACTCAAGATTTAAGGTTTAGAGTTGAAGAAGAGGCCCAACAATCTCTCTCTTTTTTGTAGAGCTTAAAGGTGTTTGAAGCTAGTTAGCTTTGGATTATTCAAAGGGTAGGCAACAACACTAGCTGTTGAAAGCGTTCTCCTTCTGTTGAGCTTGAGTGATGGAAGAGGAAAGTGGATAACTCAGGACTTTCACAACGTATCAAGTTGGCTTGTGTGTGTGTGTGTGTGTGTGTGTGTGTGTGTGTGTGTGTGTGTGTGTGTGTGAGAGAGAGAGAGAGAGAAAGAGAGAGAGAGAGAGAGAGAGAGAGAGAGAGAGAGAGAGAGAGAGGGAGGGAGGGATGGAGCACTCGCGGTGCTGATCAAGAATTAGAGCAGCTAAAGTGGATGACGTAGCAAGAGCAATTTTCAAATTTACATTTTCGTTTTGTGTATGTGCATGCATGTTTGAGAGAGAGAGAGAGAGAGAGAGAGAGAGATTAGGTTATATTTAAGATTAGATTTTGGATTTAGTTTTATATATTAAAGTTTAGCTTCAAGATTACGTTTAGATTAAGAGTTAGGTTTATGATTATGTTTGCAGTATTTTGCATGTAGCCCACATGACTTCAACCGGGTATGTAGTTGTTTGCAAGCTCACAAGTGCAAACATCTCTCTCTTTCTTCCTCTCTTTCACTCCACAGATGCGGCATTAGGTTGGAAAGCTTTCAACGGCATGCAGACATGTAATGTGCACATAATATCTCGAACAAGGAGCTTCTATGAAGACAGTGTTAAGCTGACATGAATGCTACAGTTGAACAAGAGGCAAAGGGGTTTTTTCCACTATATGCATTGTCATGTAGACATGGGTGTGTAGATTTCTCGTACTAGCAAATATAGGCATTGATCAAAAAAGACGATATTATAACCAATGGTTCTGATCTTCGTGCACCTCTAGCCAGAGGTGTGCGGGGATCAAACATGGCTAGAGAATTTGAAGTAGTTTATAGTGTGATCTATGTTTTCTTGATTATGACGGAAGTAAGAGAGAGAGAGAGAGAGAGAGAGAGAGAGAGAGAGAGAGAGAGAGAGATAAGAGACGAAGGATGACAATAAAATATTAAATTTATGTTCAGGTTATAAGGTTTTTACATTCATTATGAGTAGTGATGTCGATGTGGGGCCATCCAACCGAAACACCTATCTCTCAACAATCATCTTATGTCCTTGTAATCAATGCAAACATGCTGTGACATACAAGATGCGTTTGTTTGCAACACATTTGCGAATTTGGAGAGTTTGACCCATCTACTATAGATCAAGTTGTTGCCAATTACAACTCATCGAACTCTGACACTGGCCAACAAGCAGCAATCTTGCAACCCAATAGACATGTTCGCAAACGCTTTACTTAAGCAACATATGTGAGGCTACAAGATACACCCTCTAATAGCTCAGAGGGTGATCATGCAGAGCATATTTTCAACAAGGCTATGTTTGAGCCGAGATTGATGAAATGATCAAGATGATCATAAATTTAGAAAGGCTTATCTATGATAACATGGAAATTGAAGCCGATACGCCATTGTATGGTGTAGCACATTGTCTAGATTGAAGGTGCTCCTAGTTCTTATCAATATGCAGGCAAAGTTTGGATGGAGTGACACTAGCGTCACAACACTTTTCAGGTGATATATTACTAATGTACCAAGTTACTTACACAAGTGTACCATATTTGTTTTCGCTGTGTAGATTGCTCAAAGAGCACATACTGCCAACTGATAATGTGACGCCAGATTTCAGAGAGAAATCAAGAAAGATCTTGCAAAACTTGGGGATGGATTACAATTCTATTCACGCTTGTCCTAATGACTGTATTCTTTTTAGAGGGGAATACATCTAGACATGGAGAAGTGTCAGAAATGTGTTGCTGAGAGATATCGAGTAGATCTCCACGAACAAAAAATTCCACAGAATATTTTGCAGAGATGTCTAGATGTGTTTTTAATACCCTTTCTAGATGTGTTTTGCAGTTTGTTTCATCGTTGGCCATTGAGGGTTCTTTGTCTCCTGGAATCCGTACCACAATCTACAAACTTGCGAAGTTGGTGCAATGGATCTCCCAAAAGGAGATCCATGTAGGTTCCATACCATCCACCAAACTGAACTTTGTGGATATTGTATGCATGTTTGAGAAACACTTTCCTACTACCATGCTAACCATTTAAGTGCATCTTTTTGTTCACATAGTTGATGAGGTGGAAATAGCAGGCATAGTGCATTCCAAATGGATGTTATTTTTAGAACATTTTATGAAAACGCTCAAGGGATATGTGCGTCAGAAGGCACGTCCGGAGGGTAGCATGGCAGAGGGTTGGCTGGTATCAGAGTCCCTAGTTTACATTAGAGAGTGGCTAGACGGACTTGATCATGCCCGAGATACACTTTGGCGAACCATAGATGATGAGCACATATCTGGGATTGTCATGTGCAAGCTCGGTGTTGAAAATAAATGACAGAAGATCTAGACTCTAAGATCATCGATTTTGCATGCTTCACAATCTAGCGATGCAAAAGTGGATTTCACAGTACGAGGATGCAAAGCAAGAGTGACAAAGGGCACAAATTGAGTGGAGATGGGAAAGACGACCACCGATGCATTATCCGGCGAGTCTTCAGAGCCTACCGACATTCATGAGCTTAAGATGGTTTCACAAACCAATTGAAAAGTGCACAACAATGCGGCAAACAAGTGACTGAAGAGGAGTGGGATTACTCTTGGGGTTGCACGACCAAGGTATGTTTGCAATGTATGACTTATGGCTTTCTAGATGTTTGGATGGCCACTATAAATCTTTGTTGGTTGTAGTTTAAGTCATACACTGTAGCATGGTGTAAAGGTTGACATTTTAGGGTGAATGGATCAAGAAAAAGAGTTTTACACAAGATTGTGGAATCATGGCAAAATTCAAACAATCTAGTCAATGATAATCCTCTGACGCAGATCTTGTGGTGGCAGCAGAACTCACTTACTTCAGTATGCTACAAGAGATTTTGCGAATCTATTAAAGAGTATTTTTTGTGGATTTTTTTGACGTGCAATGGTTCAAGATAAACATGGAGGGTTGCAACGCTACTGTGCACAGAGGAGAGTCAGATTTCCATGAGGCGGACTCAACCAAAAAATGGACCGACCTTCAAGACACTTTCTATTACCCGAGCATTATGAACAAGTAAGCCTATAATTATTTAACATCCAACTTTAGAGCACTGGTGGTCTGGAAGCACTCATGTAAGTTATGTGGCTCTTGTAGGTGGTATTTCATCCTACAAAGTAGTGGTATGTCATAGAGGTAGCCCCTCATAGTGCATGGACATATGCGGGCTACAATGTGTCAATCACAGTGGCATCAGGGGGAGAAAGGAGAGGATGCTGATTTGAAAGATGCTGAGGTGGTGCCCGACGAACCTGGCGCTGCTACTCTCTATGGGATGCATACGCAGGACCTACAAAATGAAACGGAGGACATCTACCTAAACAGAGATATCTATATAGACATAGGGAGTTATGTTGAGTTATACAAGGATGAGAGAGAGATCTTAAAGCCATAGACATTGTATCTGAGCAATTTTTCTCCTCTTTATAATATATATTGTATTCATGTGGAGTTTTGTCCATTCTTGTCTCTATGCTATACTTGTGAAATTTAAATTGTGATTAATCAAATTATAACTTATTCATATTTTCTTCTCCATTCACCATTAAGATTTAATGTTTGTGTATTTAATGCAGGTATGGATGCTAATCAATTTCTTTCTTCCTTGGATCCCGAGCAGAGGAGATGGTACAAGGACCACCATCGCTCTAGAGCACCGTCGCGCCATTCCATTCATTCAGTGTCTCCCTCTGCTTCAAAGTGAAAATCACGCTCTGAGAGTTCGGTGTCAACTAGATGATCTACACACTCTTCTAGCCGCCAAAGCTCTAGTGGTGGCAGCAGTTGTTGCTATGGAAGAGCCACCAATGATTCTTCCACATCGACTCATAGTCGTCGAGGCTCCTTACCTTCCCCTTCTTTTTTCATCACCACACCAGCCACGGCATCTCCCTCTACTCCAGGTTTTGCACGACTATCGACCGTTCCTGGCTACACACCACTCTCTACTCCTCCGGGAGTCACCCCACTCAACACTCCTCGCTTCGAGGCCCAGACTCCAGATGAGATACCTGTCATTCGTACCCCCATCAAGACGCCAATCGAGAGTCCTACCAAGACACCCATATTCACATGTCACAGGCGAGAGAACTTGCCGTACTCGATCGTCATCAATGGTAGTATCATCTTGGATGAAGACGGTGTTGAGAAACAAGCAAACTAGAACACCTCTATAGCGATGTCACCCAAGAGCGTTGAAAGAGAACTACAAGACACCAAAAGCTTCTCAAAATCCTTTTGAAACACCACAAGTCCAATAGGAGTAGACCCTTGGTAATTTACTAGACGTCGCCCACCCAAGAGACTATGTCACATAGGAGAAAAACCCTGCCAAAGCACGGATTTACAGCACACGTCGACCAATGCATATGAAGACAAGAGCCTCTCCTTACACAATCAAGCATCACAAACCCACAACTTCAACATCAATTCCACAATTCATAGATACATGCCCTCCGAATCTGTCTACACACAATTTGCCACTAGGTTGCCATAGCGATAACCCTGCGGAGAACTAGTCGTAACCTAATGAGCACAACTCCAATTGGGGCACTTTAAAGCTTGAGAGAAATCTTGAAAAATGACTGGCGAGAAATCTAAAGATGACTAAAATTGATTCCATACGCCCCCATGAGAAAAATTGACGCGAACAGAGAGCTGTCCCAGCACGACTACACGTAGAGAAGGCTAGTTGGGGCAAAAAACTGCATCCAAGAGCACCAAGGAGACAAAACGAGCTAAAACCTGAAAATTTCTGATCTTTTGCTGAATTTTTTTTAGTTTTTACATGAGTTTAACTTATATACAAGGCTCACTTCAAAAAACTCACTCACGGGCACTTACAGTAGCCCGACAGCTGTCACTAGACTAGCGACTTGCAGTGCATGTACATGTGATTGCTAAATCAAGCTAAAAAACCCTGTTTAAGACCAAGAAAGGACCTTGCCACTTGATTTGAAATTTCTTTTGAAAAGTGCTATCAAGCTTACTATTGTAACGAAGCACCATGTCACCCTTCTTGATGTCCTTGTTCTTTACCTTCTCATTTGCCTTTGCTTGACTCTTCTTCAAGACCTGCTCATAATGCTCAAAATCTAACACCCTATCCAATTGTAAACATTGCAAATATAAAAGCCTTTCCTTGAATGCATCCTTGGGCTCTTCTTCAAGCTTTAGCATCATCTTCAAGGATGGTATCTCCACCTCAATAGGAAGTAAAGCCTCTTTGCCAAAAACTAGATGGAAGGGAGAAAAACCAGTACCTGATTTGATGGCAGTCCTATAAGCCCATAGAGCACAAGGTAGCTCTAAATCCCAAGTCTTCACATTGTTTCTTGTCATCTTTGTAAGCATCCTTATGAGCTCTCCATTAAACCTTTCATTCATGCCATTGCATTGGGGATAATATGGAGTAGTAAACCTGCGATGCACATGAAGCTTTTCACATAGATAATCCACCAACTCTCCCCTGAAACCTGGACCCTTGTCAAAAAGTAACTCCAATGGCATGCCAAATTTGCAGCAAATATCTTCATATACAAATAAGGAAACATCTTTACTCGTGATGTGCTTAACAGCTTTGGCTTCGGCCCACCTGGATAGATAGTCAACAACAATAAGTATGTAACATTTGCCTCTAGCTGTCATAGGTAGAGGACCTATTGCATCAATACCCCACTTCTCAAACACATCATAAGCCACAATGGTGCCTCAAATTTCTGATTTGAGAACCCTATTTACCATGCTTTGACACTCTTTACAAGACTTGCACCAATGATGAACATCACGTTGAACACTTGGCCACACATAACCCTCCTGCAAGACTTTATGCAAAGTGATCTTTGCAGCAAAGTGACCACCACAAGAACCCTCATGATTCTCCGCTAAAATTTTGTAAATTTCCTCTTTCCAAGGCACTTTTCTCATCACAAGATCAGCCCCCTTCATATACAAGGCATCACCAAGTAGCACATACCTTTTGGCATGACGTAGGAAGGCGTACTTTTTTGGCTTTTCCAAGTCTGATGGAAGCATACCTGTTTGTAGAAACTCTTCCTCCCTCTGTAAAGCTTCCCTTCCCAAATAAAGAGGAGAATCAGCCCTTATCACATACAATTGCCCAATTGAAGCTTGCGCTGCACCATGTGCTTCTTCATTTTGAGACCTGTCCACATGCCTTAAACTCCAAGCTTCAAAATGCTTAAGCAGATTCTTCACTTGAAAACACATATTTTTCAGCCTTGGATTCTTACTTTGCCACACCCCAAGTACTTGCTTAACCACCAAAAGAGTATCACCTTTTACCCTCACACGACAGATGCCTAGCTCAAGGAAAAGGTTGAGACCTTTCTCCAAAGTAGCATACTCAGCTTCATTGTTGCTTTGTGCTGTAAGCTTCAAACTCCTTTTAGTTACCAAAGCACCTTGAGGATCATAAACTACCACACCTCCAGAAGCTTCACCATGCGCTTTCCTGTAAGAGCCATCAAAAAACAATAGATAGGCATTGTCTATGTCAGGAGCTTCCATGTGTTGCTTCTTCACTGCATCCTCCTTAAGAAGAAGAGGGCTTTCCTTATAGGTAAGAAAATCAGCCAATGTAGCCATTGTACTCTCCTCAACAAGAAAAGAGAATTGGAATTCCTGTAGCTCCACAATCCACTTCATGAGCCTCTTTGACAAAGTAGGGCTATTCACCAATTGAGGTAGAAGAGTGTAGCTAGTGAGGAATGTGAATGGTTTAGGGAGAAGGTAGTGCCTAAACCTTCTACATGCATAAATCACACTCACCATAATGAGCTCCACCTCAGTATAGCCTCTCTCCACCTCTAGCTTCACCCTGCTAGTGATAACCGTTTTTCGGCTCTCCATAATTGCCATAGTAAGTTACTCCACCCTACCAAATTCACCCAAAAGCTATGGCTATCCCTACCATTTCACTGTACATAGGCGTGTGTGAGTTAGGGGGCTTTTCCCCATATCTTCTTAAAAACCCTCAGCTAGCTAGTCACTGGGCTAGTTGAGCCAAAAAAATAAAAAAAATAAAAAAAAATAAAAAAATAAAAGTATATTATGGCCTCTTTGTGTGTAAATATTTCATTGTATATATGGCCTAAATATAGGGATTTTTTATAATTATTTTGGTATTTTATTTAAATATTTCTACTTAGGTGTGTGTTTTATTAAACCTATGTACACCTTCTTTCATCCTCTTACACCATAATTATATTTTCTGCCAATATGTACATACTCTAACCTCATATTTTTCCTTTATACAAATCACTCCCACATTTTCACCCTCACCCTCGTGAAAACAAAAAATTGATTTCTACTCATTGGTTACTTTTATTATATTATTTACTTGCATACCTTTTCCTCTTTCACCCAAAATAATTCAAGGAGGGACCATATCATATGATTCCAATATATCTTTCCATATCCATAACTCCTCCATATTTTTATTATTATTTTTACGCATTATTCTAACACCATGTGCTCATTGAGTTAAAGTCCATGAATAGTCCATACACTAGTCCCACCATGTATATATTTCTTTATTCACCAATAATCCTCCTGCATGCATGGGTCAAGGGAAACTTGGATGCTTTGTATTATAATATGACAAAGGAGGGGCTCACTCTTGGATGCATTGTACAAATTCAACAAAGGAGGGGGCCACTAAAAGACTTTTGCAGGCATAAAAAATAGGCTTTTTGGTGAGAATTTTGGCACCTATCTCCACTCTGAATTTGGAGCGTTGGTCAAAAGAAAAAATTTAGCCCACGCTCTGAATAATCACCTCAAATTTTTTCATGATTTTTGGAGCTACCAGCGGTGAGCTATGATTTTTTGAGTGGACCCCAATCTGCCCACTTTTCTCACAAGTAGCCCTTAGTCTTCTCTCACCCTTCCACACACCTACTCACTCTTACACATCCCTCCCTCTCCTTCCCTCACTCAAACCTGTAATTTCCATGGCTTCTCCCACCCTCTTCACCATTACCCTTCTCTCTCATCCCTATAGTTCTTTTATGAACCTCTACATACATACACCCTCTCCATGTCTCTCTCTATTGCTTCTATGTTACAATTTCATTTACCTCTCCTAAAAATATCTAAAATTCAGCATCTTAACCATGATAACTTCTGCAAATTGAGGATTTTTCATCAACAAATCCTCTTTTCATCGTGGTGGTCAACCGTGGCGGTGGCATAAAGAAGCGAAGAAGAAGAAGACCAGCGGTCATTTTTTCCACAATCTACACAAGGGTGAGTTCAAGCTTCTTCAAAGCTTCACCATCTCAATGATTCTCTTTTAATTCACCCCTCTTCCTTCATCAAATCAACTCATCCTACCCATTGTAAATGTATCACTAACAATTCTAGTGATTATTACCACTAACAACTAACTTCTCTTGTAAAAATGCACCCACACTATCAACATATGGAGTAGGCAACCGCACAAGTAAACCAAATTCACTCACTCCCATGGAATTTTCTCTCCTTTCACCACATCAATAATTCTCTTACTTGAGCCCACATCCATGTGACTCAAGAGAAAAGAGAGACCCCATTCTCATTTGAAATTCATAAAAATTCATAATCCTTGCTCTTTCCTAATAAAATTGATTAGGCTTAATCCTAATCAAAGCTTCTAAAATTTTAGTGTGTGAGAGTGTTCCATTGGTGTTAGGGTTAGTGTAAATTCCTTGCTTGTTTGTGGGTTGCTCTAACGATTCTCCTCTTTTGCGTCCTAGTTCGCTCTTAAACTAGGTGGTGCCCCTTGTGTAGTTGGGATTTGGCTGTGGGTTTGTTGTGTTGTGTTGTGCCCCAGCCCCATTGAGCAGCACGGGAGCCTTGAAGAGTGTCTAGAGGTTTCTCTTCTTGTTGCCCGCCCCGGACCGCCTCAATTTTGGTGCCCCCACTGAGGAACAGGCTTGTGTATGTTTTGTGAAGGCTCAACCTTTAGCATAATCAAGTAGCTTGCATTAATCACGAGAATTTGTATGATCCCTTCATTCCCATTGCAAGGCAAAAGGTACACATAATTGTTAGTACTAAGTTGCAATTTCAGTGAGTAATTCGTAGAATTTTAGGTCCTCTTAGGTTGGTAGAGATAAACGCATCAGTAAATCCTTTTATTTTGCCTCTCATTAGGTACGACCTTAGTTTGGACGTCTATATTTTTGTTTTGTTTTAAGAATTAGGTCATGCATAGACCATGGATAATGGCCCAAGAATACAGGTTTTTCCCTTTCATTTCACTCCACACATTAGAGTAAACATTGCAATTAGTAGAAAAATCCATTTTCAACAACGTATGGTATTCATGTTTGGTGCCCAAAGAGTAGGAGAAATTCTCACGTCACCAAACCCTGTCATTCTACCTCTCATTGATTATCATAGGTCATTTGATGTGAATATTTTTATTTTGTTGTAGAATAGATTGCAATTTAGAAAATATTATTGTGTAAATCTTTTAAAGAAAGAAAAAACAAAAACGCGTCACTTTGAAATCAATTCAATGGAGAGCCAACGCCAAATGTCTGGATATCCTCTTTTCTTTGGAGAGCCTGGAGAGGATGCAGAATTATTTCTAGCGAATTTCAAGATGTCTTGCCGTATCAAGAGGATAGTAACTGATCAAGAACGTGTAGAAATGTTTGAGGTGGTCCTTAGGAAAGATGCTAGCACTTGGTTTGACTCTTTGCCTGAGGAAGTTAAAGGGAATTACACGGAAGTTTTGAATCATTTCAAGAAATACTTCTTTGATCCCCAAAACACTCAGAAATTATGGCAAGACATTGTTTCTCATAAGCAAAAAGACTTAGATGACTACTACTTGTACAAGCAAGAGTTCCTACATCTTTGGCTAATGAAAATGCGAGCTTTGCAGGATTGGGAGAGTGGAAAGCTAATTTGCAGGAACGACAATCATAAGAAGGTTGTCTTTGACATGAAGGAGCAACGCCAAGAGGAGCTCCATGAAGAATCATCTCAAAATGAGACGGAAGAAGGTTGGACCGATAACACTTCAGAAGAAGAAAGTAGCGGCAGCATTACTGAAGAGGAGTCTTCCATCGAAGTCATGGGGGTAAGGTTTAAGCCAACCAACCAAGAGACCTCTTGTCAAGGTTTGGAGGAGGTAGGTTCACAAGAGAACCAAAAAGTGGAAGATGAAAGAATGCTAGAAGGTATGCTATCTACAACACTTACAAAGGATGAAAGAGAGGAGTTCAAATGTGTGCTAAGGAAATTTCCTAGGCTTTTTGCTAAAGACTACACCGATGTGCATGGAGTAGATGCTGTTAAACACAAAATTGAGGTGAAGCCAGAGGCCACACCTAAGGCTCAGAAGCTACGAAGGCTAGGAGTCATCAAGGAGCAGGCTTTACTCAACGAGGTAAGAAAGCTTCTAGCAGCAGGTTTCATTTATCCAGTGGAGAATTCAGAGTGGGTCTCTCCCGTTGTTGTCACTCCTAAGAAAAATGGAAAGTGGAGGGTGTGTGTGGATTACCGTCCACTCAATGAGGCAACAAAAAGAGATCACTTTCCCCTCCCATTTCAGGATGAGATACTAAATGAGGTAGCTGGTCATGAGAAGTACACTGTGTGTGATGGCTACTCAGGCTACTTTCAAATAGGTATCGCATTGGAAGATCAATTGAAAACAACCTTTATCACTCCTTGGGGTTGTTATGCTTTTAGAGTCATGCCATTTGGTCTGACAAATGCTCTTGCAACATTCCAACGTTTCATGAACATGGTGTTTCAAGCATTCTTTGGAAAGTCAAATAGGGTGTTCATTGATGATTTCTGCATTTATAGCTCAAAATCATTGCATCTACAAAGGGTAGAAGAAGGTTTAAAGAAGCTCTACGACATGGGAGGTCAACTCAACCCCGACAAGTGCCACATAGGTGAGGATGAAGTGATCTTACTCGGTCACAAGGTTTCCTATAAAGGCATTGAGGTGGATCCTTCAAAGGCAAAGGCTCTTATTGAGCTACCATCACCCAAGAGTCTTAAGGAGGTCATCTCATTCATTCAAAAGGTGAAGTATATGTCACGCTTCATTCACTTAGCCTCGGAGTTACTTCATCCTTTGCAAAAGTTGACACAACAAGTAGAATTTGCATGGTCTGATGAGCTTGAAGAGTATTTTTGTAACATTAAAGTCATTTTGTCAGAGCTACCAACACTCATGCCTCCTTGTTGGGAGTACACATTCTTTGTTAGCTCTAGTGTTGGAAGGGAAACAATTGGTGTTGTGTTGCTACAACAAGATCCCCACAGTACAAGGATGCGACCCATCTACTTTGCTAGTAGGGTCATGAATGCTTTGGAGAGAGACTACACAGAAGCAGAACTCATGATGCTTTCTCTCATGTTTGCGGTGAGAAAGTTTAGATCCTACCTGCTACCAAAACCTTTTGTAATTCTCACTGCAGAAAATTTGTTCCCTTGGGTGTCATCTCAAATGAATCTTAGTACTAGGATCTCAAAGTGGATTATGGAGTTGCAAGAGTTCCAATACTCTTTCAAGGTAGAAGATAGTGTGCGTGCACAATTGGCAGGGATTCTCACTTATAGGGTACATGAGAAGGAAATTAAGGTGCCTCAAGTAAAGACCCTACCATTGCCACCACCAAAAAGTATTCCCAATGCTTTTACCTTGTTCTTTGATGGAGCTTTTCGACGATCCACAGGGAAAGCAGGGGGAGGGCTAGTGTTGCTCAACCCAAGTGGAGAGGTGGTCATGAAAGAGAAGGTCAATCTACCAGGTTCAACTAGCAACAATGAAGCAGAATACGACACACTACTTCATGGTTTGAAGATGTGCATTGGCCAAGGGATAAAACGTCTCATGGTAAAGGGAGATGCACTTCTCATTGTTAAACAGATTTTAGGCATTTGGGCATGCAAGAATGAAAGCTTAAGGACAAAAGTTCATGCCATTCGTAAGATGTTTAATCAGTTTGAAGAAGTGCAACTATATCATATTCCGAGGAAACAAAATGAAGATGCCGATTTACTTGCACAACAAGCAGTTACATGTGTTGAGAGAGAAGTGCAGGTCATCATGGTGGCAGCAGCTGTCAAGCAACCGAGATACCAGGGATTGGAGTCATTGGCTCCCATTATTGGCTACATTTTGGAGGGTGAGTTTCCACAAGACTTCACGAAGGCTCAGAAGAGGAGACTCATGAAGAAGGCAAGTTTCTATCTCTTCCTAGAAGGCTCCCTCTATCAAAGAGGGAAGGATCAAGTGTGCAAAAGAGTACCAACTATCGAGGAAATTCCAGCCATTCTAAAAGTTTTGCATGAAGAGGCATGTGGTGGTCATTTTTCCCAAGAATTAACTGTGAAGAAGATTTTGCTTGCGGGGTATGTTTGGCCAAGTCTGCATGTGGATGTCCAACATTGGTGTAAAAGTTGTCACAATTGTCAGGTAAATGGGAATAGAAGATTGATTTATGGTCCAAGGCAAATCGTGCTTGCAAATGGACCCTTTGAAAAGTGGGGCATTGATGCTATGGGTCCTCTGCCTAGGACAAAAAATGGTAAACTCTACATTCTAGTGGCTGTAGACTATATGACTAGGTGGGTGGAAGCTCAAAGTGTGGCAAGAGTGAATGAGAGGACAGTTAGCAAGTTTGTGTACAATCACATTTGTTGTAGATTTGGCACACCTTTGGAGATTGTTTCTGATAATGGTCCAGGGTTTAGGAAGGGCTTGCTCACAGAAGTTTGTGAAGAGCTTCACATTCTACATCGTCATAGCACACCATACTATCCACAGTCAAATGGGTTGGTGGAGAAGGCTAATGGTGTCATTGCAGGAATCATTAGAAAGATGGTGCAAAACAAGACAAAATTATGGGATGACTTCTTGGATGGTGCCTTGTGGGCATATCGAACCACATATAGGGAAGCCACGGAGTTCACACCATTTCACTTGGTCTATGGTCAAGAGGCTTTGCAGCCTATCGAGCTCAACATTCCAACAATGCGACTTCCAGGCAAAGGAGCACAAGATGATCAAGAGGTATGGATGGATCGACTTCTTACGTTAGTGGAGCTTGAGTGGAAAAGAGAAGCAGCATACGAGTGCTACAAGAGGAAAGCCACACAAGCAAAAGAAACGCACGACAAGAAACTGAAGGACAAAGGCATCAAGGAAGGAGAGCTTGTGCTAAGGTATGACAATCGACTTGAAAATCGTTTTGATGCCAAGTTTGAAACTAGATGGCAAGGGCCATACATAGTCAAGAAGGCTTTCAATTCTAGTTACTATCAGCTAATGGATTTGAATGGTAAAGAGCACTCCAGGAAGGTAAACGGGTATCGCTTGAAGCCCTATTTGAGTCGCCTTCTACCAAAGGATCTACCAAAGATCTGTCCAAAGGCCGCTGTCTCATGTAAGTATTGTTACATGAAGCATGAGTGTAACTCCAGCCAAAATTCTGAGGGGTCAAACAATGAAGATTTCGTCAAGGACTCTAAAGCACTCTCTTTGGAAAAGATGCTCTATGATGGTACATGAATATACCATCATCCTGGGGGAGGGCTAATGATAGCCATTTTTCGGCTCTCCATAATTGCCATAGTAAGTTACTCCACCCTACCAAATTCACCCAAAAGCTATGGCTATCCCTACCATTTCACTGTACATAGGTGTGTGTGAGTTAGGGGGCTTTTCCCCATATCTTCTTCAAAACCCTCAGCTAGCTAGTCACTGGGCTAGTTGATCCAAAAAAATAAAAAAAATAAAAAAAATAAAAAAATAAAAGTATATTATGGCCTCTTTGTGTGTAAATATTTCATTGTATATATGGCCTAAATATAGGGATTTTTTATAATTATTTTGGTATTTTATTTAAATATTTCTACTTAGGTGTGTGTTTTATTAAACCTATGTACACCTTCTTTCATCCTCTTACACCATAATTATATTTTCTGCCAATATGTACATACTCTAACCTCATATTTTTCCTTTATACAAATCACTCCCACATTTTCACCCTCACCCTCGTGAAAACAAAAAATTGATTTCTACTCATTGGTTACTTTTATTATATTATTTACTTGCATACCTTTTCCTCTTTCACCCAAAATAATTCAAGGAGGGACCATATCATATGATTCCAATATATCTTTCCATATCCATAACTCCTCCATATTTTTATTATTATTTTTACGCATTATTCTAACACCATGTGCTCATTGAGTTAAAGTCCATGAATAGTCCATACACTAGTCCCACCATGTATATATTTCTTTATTCACCAATAATCCTCCTGCATGCATGGGTCAAGGGAAACTTGGATGCTTTGTATTATAATATGACAAAGGAGGGGCTCACTCTTGGATGCATTGTACAAATTCAACAAAGGAGGGGGCCACTAAAAGACTTTTGCAGGCATAAAAAACAGGCTTTTTGGTGAGAATTTTGGCACCTATCTCCACTCTGAATTTGGAGCGTTGGTCAAAAGAAAAAATTTAGCCCACGCTCTGAATAATCACCTCAAATTTTTTCATGATTTTTGGAGCTACCAGCGGTGAGCTATGATTTTTTGAGTGGACCCCAATCTGCCCACTTTTCTCACAAGTAGCCCTTAGTCTTCTCTCACCCTTCCACACACCTACTCACTCTTACACATCCCTCCCTCTCCTTCCCTCACTCAAACCTGCAATTTCCATGGCTTCTCCCACCCTCTTCACCATTACCCTTCTCTCTCATCCCTATAGTTCTTTTATGAACCTCTACATACATACACCCTCTCCATGTCTCTCTCTATTGCTTCTATGTTACAATTTCATTTACCTCTCCTAAAAATATCTAAAATTCAGCATCTTAACCATGATAACTTCTGCAAATTGAGGATTTTTCATCAACAAATCCTCTTTTCATCGTGGTGGTCAACCGTGGCGGCGGCATAAAGAAGCGAAGAAGAAGAAGACCAGCGGTCATTTTTTCCACAATCTACACAAGGGTGAGTTCAAGCTTCTTCAAAGCTTCACCATCTCAATGATTCTCTTTTAATTCACCCCTCTTCCTTCATCAAATCAACTCATCCTACCCATTGTAAATGTATCACTAACAATTCTAGTGATTATTACCACTAACAACTAACTTCTCTTGTAAAAATGCACCCACACTATCAACATATGGAGTAGGCAACCGCACAAGTAAACCAAATTCACTCACTCCCATGGAAGTTTCTCTCCTTTCACCACATCAATATTCTCTTACTTGAGCCCACATCCATGTGACTCAAGAGAAAAGAGAGACCCCATTCTCATTTGAAATTCATAAAAATTCATAATCCTTGATCTTTCCTAATAAAATTGATTAGGCTTAATCCTAATCAAGGCTTCTAAAACCTATAAATAGAACCCATTCCTCCTTGTAAAAGACATCACTATACCATTGCACACTAGATTGAGAGTACCACATGCCAGTTCTATCTTGGTTGTAAAGAGAGAGTAAGCTTTCTATACACCATCACCTTGGTGCATAGAAAAGCTTGAGCTAGTTTGAGTGAGTGCGAGTAGAAGATATTCTTCCTACCATTGTTGTATCTACCCCAACATCAATGAATTGGTAGTTTTGGGTGCAATTCATGTCCAAAGGCTCACGCTTCTCCTCCAATTTGGCTTGGCAAACTCATTCAGCTTCATAAGGTGACTTGTTTCATTGAAGGTTGTTGTTTTGTTGCTTGTGATTCATTGGCTATTGTTTGGCTACCATTGTAAGAGGGTGGATGGTGAGAGGGCTCCCATAACCCTAAGACAATGTGCTAGTGATGCTATAACCAAATCTTGTCACTTGATTTCGCAAGCTCTAAGTTCCTTTTTGTGCAAAATATAAAGTTGAAGCTAAGTTGTACACCATCTCTCTCTCTCTATCTCTCTCTCTCTCTCTCTCTCTCTCTCTCTCTCTCTCTCTCTCTCTCTCTCTCTCTCTCTCTCTCTCTCTCGTGTTTTAGTGTGTGAGAGTGTTCCATTGGTGTTAGGGTTAGTGTAAATTCCTTGCTTGTTTGTGGGTTGCTCTAACGATTGTCCTCTTTTGCGTCCTAGTTCGCTCTTAAACTAGGTGGTGCCCCTTGTGTAGTTGGGATTTGGCTGTGGGTTTGTTGTGTTGTGTTGTGCCCCAGCCCCATTGAGCAGCACGAGAGCCTTGAAGGGTGTCTAGAGGTTTCTCTTCTTGTTGCCCGCCCCGGACCGCCTCACTAGCACAATAGATAGGCTTCATGTAGTGGGAATTGTTACCCCGTTGAAGAAGCATAGCTCCAATAGCATCCTCACCTACTGATGGATTCACATAAAACTCCTTATCCCAATTAGGAGATTGCATAGCAGGAAGAGAACCAAGAACCTCTTTGATACCTTGAAAAACCTCTTCACATTCATTTGTCCATTGTAGAGGATCCAACCTTGCTACTTGTTGTAGAGGATAAAGAAGTTGAGAGGACAAAGGAATAAACCTTGCCATATACTTCACCTTTTGAATAAAAGTAGAAAGTTTCTTTGTATCTTTAGGTGATGGGAGGAGCACCAAAGCCTTCACTTTGTCAGGATCCGCTTCAATCCCATTCTTTGAGATCATATGCCCCAAAAACTTCACTCTTGGTTGAGCAAGATGACATTTCTTTGGGTTGAGTTGACCTCCACTTTCATCATATTGCTTCAATGCCATCCCAAGCTTTGCACAATGATCCTTTCTAGAGCTATAAACACAAAATTCATCAATAAGATCCTTCACAAACTTGCCAAGAAAGGGAGAGAACACCTTATTGACACGCTTTTGATACCACGCATAGCCATTCATAACACCAAAAGGAAGCACACAATAACAAAAGCATCCCCATGGCGTGATAAATGTGGTCTTCTTTCGATCTTCCAAAGCCAAGGTGAGCTGAAAATATCCAGAGAATCCATCACATACGCTATACCTCTCATGCCCTGCAATAGAATCAAGTATGTCATCTATGAAAGGAAGAGGGTATGGATCCCTCTTCATGGCTACGTTTAGAGGCTTAAAATCAACACATATCCTCCACTTTCAATCCTTCTTGGGTGTGACCACAATAGGACTCACCCATTCTGCAGTGCTCACAGGACATATGAAACTTGCTTCAAGAAGCTTGTCTACCTCTTCCTTTAAAGCATTAAGTTGTACCTGTCCCATTCTCCTTAGCTTTTGGCGTACGGGCTGAGCTCCTTCCTTGATTGGAATGTGGATTTCCTCTCCCTTAAAGCCTCTAATTTCCTCATAAGAAGTGATGAATAAATGGGGAAATTGTTGTATCATATGTAGGTACTCACTCTTCTCATGACTAGCCAAGTCGGGAGACAACATACCTTGTATCAGCTCCTGTTTGACATTAGGTTGAACTTTGGGTTGCATCAGCTCTTCAATTTTCTCATAAGGACCAGAGATATCCTCATTCTCCATAAAGCCAAAAAATCTTTGTTTCTCATCATGCTCTTCTTCAAGAAACAAGGAGGAAACATCTAGATCACTATCGCTGCTATCTTCCACTTCACTGCCCTCATCCCCATTGTCTTCTTCTTCACTTGAGTACTCTTCTTCATCACTTTTCTCATCAAAATCAGCATCCAAAGATTGCTTTCTAGACATGTCAAACCTCTTCTTATCACCCCTTCTATTGTAGAGAGTGATGGTACCATGTCCCCAATCCTGTATAGCTTTGGTTGCCTGTAACCACGGTCTTCCAAGGATGAGAGGGAAAGCACCAATACCCACGGGCATAACATGGAAATTGACCAGCACTGTAACATCAAATACATCCAAATCCAAGTCCTTTACAACTCCCAAGCACCTCACCCTTGATTGGTTGGCAAGCTTTATGCGAAAACCTGAATTCTTCACCATGTTGAGTCCCAACTTTGATACACAAGCTTGAGTAATAACACATACTTGTGCACCTCCATCAATATAAGCCTCTCCAATGCACTTCCTCTTATGCCATGCATCAATAGTAGGACATATATTAGGTAGCTCATTCAAAGACAAGACTCTCACTGACCCCCTTGCAGGCTCCTTCTTCATGGGGTTGACTACGTGCTTCCATTGCCTCTTTAACTTGGGACACATCTCCATGAGTTGCCCAAAGGTAACATCAGCCTTTCTACCCACCAAATCAGCCCTTAAACTATAATTTGGTTGCCCTTCCCCCAAAGGAGAGTCAGATGCATTGTAATGTTTCCTGGGATGTCTCTTCTTCTTCTCTTTACCTGTACCTGTTTCAACATGTTTCCCTCTTTTATGGCTGGGACTTGCATCACTCATGTCATGATCTCTTGTAACCCTCTTACCTACAGGCATGACCATAGCTCCCAAATCATCCTCTTTCTTCTCAAAGCGGATTATGCTTACCACTTTTGTTTTGCCCTTCTCTTCTGCTGTCAATCCACTTGGTCCTGCCTTCCCTTTAATCTCAATACCATAATCTTGAGCTCGAGAAGGAATTTGTGGAGGAAGAGGAAACATGTCGCCACCCATTCTCTTTGTCTTGTCACATTGAGGGCTTTTATGACCCCATTCACCACAATTGTAGCATTGAAACATATCCCCTCTTCCAGCCATGCCTCTTCCTCTACCACCTGTATAACCCTCATTGCTTCCATAACCACGTCCATATCCATAACTTTGACCTCTTCCACCTCCCATCATATGAACACTAAGATTCTTCATAAGACCTACAACCTCTTGCATCTCCTTGCGAAAGGCATTCACATCATGAGAAGCTTGTTGATCATAACCTGGCTCCCTGATGAGGACCCTTGGTTTCTCTACCGCTTTCACTTCAAGCTTTGGCTCCACATTGATTCCAAGTTGATGAAGACGCTCTGCTTTCCACTCTTTATTCTTTGCAATTTCAACTGCCTCCTCAAAGGTCCTTGGCTGCTTAAGCTCTACCTTCAAGCGTAGGTTACTCCTCAAGCTTGCAAGAAACCTGTCCTTCTTCAACATGGCTGGAGGAATTTCAGCCCCCAAAGATGTACACCACTTTGACCATAATGCATTGAATGCCTTGACAAAGTCTTCTATGGTTTGGCCTTCATCTTGTACTAAGCCTTGAATAGACTTCCATACCTTTTGTGGGTCTTCCACCTGTTGAAAGTGTGTAAGAAAAGTATGCCTTACCATTTCATAAGTCATAACTTGAGGAGGTTGGGCTGATTGTAGATCCTTTTCGTAGCCTTCCAACCATTCCCTAGCATCTCCCTTCAAACAGAAGTAGAAGATTCATAGCACCAACGCTGGGTCTTGCTTGTCAGCAAGAAGGCAAGCAAACTCCATTCTCTCAATGAAAGCTTTGAAACTTTCATTTAATTTCCCACTAAACTCCGGAAAATTAAACGCCATGTCTTCAAAACCTATAAACTGAAGGTAACTTGAAGCGATTCCTCGGTGGCGGGCACCAAAACACTGTTGGGAAACAAGCAAACTAGAACACCTCTTTAGCGATGTCACCCAAGAGCGTTGAAAGAGAACTACAAGAAACCAAAAGCTTCGTAAAATCCTTTTGAAACACCACAAGTCCAATAGGAGTAGACCCTTGGGAATTTACTAGTCGTCGCCCACCCAAGAGACTATGTCACATAGGAGCAAAACCCTGCCAAAGCACGGATTTATAGCACACGCGACCAATGCATATGAATACAAGAGCCTCTCCTTACACAATCAAACATCACAAACCCACAACTTCAACATCAATTCCACAATTCATAGATACATGCCCTCCGAATCTGTCTACACACAATTTGCCACTAGGTTGCCATAGCCATAACCCTGCGGAGAACTAGTCGTAACCTGATGAGCACAACTCCAATTGGGGCACTTTAAAGCTTGAGAGAAATCTTGAAAAATGGCTGGCAAGAAAGCTGAAGATGACTAAAATTGATTCCATACGTCCCCATGAGTAAAATTGACGCGAACAGAGAGCTGTCCCAGCACGACTACACGTAGAGAAGGCTAGTCGGGGCAAAAAACTGCATCCAAGAGCACCAAGGAGACAGAACGAGCTAAAACCTGAAAATTTCTAATCTTTTGCTGAACTTTTTTTAGTTTTTACATGAGTTTAACTTATATACAAGGCTCACTTCAAAAAACTCACTCACGGGCACTTACAGTAGCCCGACAGTTGTCACTAGACTAGCGACTTGCAGTGCATGTACATGTGCTTGCTAAAGCAAGCTAAAAAAACCCACAAAAATAAAGCCCACACGCCCTTTTGACATCGGGCGTCATGTCCGTATGTACAAATTTACAAAAAACGGGGTGTCAGAAATGCGCCCAGCAACGGCAAGAAGGTGATCTTGCACATGCGCGGTCTTCGATCTCAGGTATTTCGACAGTACATACTAAACACATAGGGTGAAGTGCCAAATGAATTGAAAGACAGAGTCATCAGCATTCTGCATGACGGTTTTCCCGTGTCAAATCGAGATGAGTGCTTCAAAAAAGATCTGATGAAGCTGCGGATGCGTGAATACTACAAGCACAAGAATTCTGAAGTGCAAAAAGCAATAAATCATGAGTGGAACATGCCAGATTGGCTAGCCAAAGAAGATTGGAAGAATGCAAAGCGAGCAGCACGCGAGAATCCTGACAAGTGGAAGCAACAAAAGAAGCAGCCAAACCGCAAGTAGAGGCAGGGAGCTTGCGCCACTTGGAGAGTGGCGGATGGGCATCATTTGAGGCCGGCTTTGTAAGTGTTTTTGCATTGCCCTTTAGGTTTGGTAGTTATGGATAATTGTACTTTTAAATTCTAACATAACGTATTCTTTGTATGTTTTGAACAATGGTTGATGATAGGACGCGACCCCACCCTGTACAAACACGAGTATATGGGTAGAAAGGGCTTAAATACCTTTATAGAGATACTCAGTTCTCACTCTAGCTTGGTAAGTATTTAACTTTACTCTCTTACATTTGTTGTATTTTAATGATAAGCTAAAAAATAGATTGTTTTATAATTCTATGTTTATACTTAGAGAAAGTCTTATTGTTTTTTTCATAATCCGATAGATATGATGCTTGGACACGATGAGACGTCGGATTAGATGATGTTAATCTAGCCATAGCCAGTTAGCACTACTTTTCTTTTCTCATAGCATGTATAATGAGATGACGTGTGTACGTCATTTTTGTAACTATTGGTCAACGATGTATTTTCTCAATAATGACAACTAGTATGTGACCCGGGTGTTGTTGCGGGAAAGTAAACATTGTCTCTATTCTAAGAGTAGAAATCTCTCTCTCTCTCTCTCTCTCTCTCTCTCTCTCTCTCTCTCTCTCTCTATCTATCTATCTATCTATCTATATGTGTGTGTGTGTGTGTGTGTGTGTGTGTGTGTGTGTGTGTGTGTGTGTGTGTGTGTAAATACACACACACATACATGTATGTATATCTATACACACACATATAAATAAACAAACATATATATATATATATATATATATATATATATATATATATATATCCCCAAGATTTGAGATCATTGTGTTTGTTTCTACAATATTAAAAATCCCACCCCCTCTCCCTCCTTGAGAAAGTATGCAAGCATGTAAGCACTTGCGTTCAAGAATCAAAACTCGTTGGCTATATTTTTTAGGTCTCTTGTCTTCTTCTTCTTCTTCTTCTTCTTCTTCTCTCTCTCTCTCTCTCTCTCTCTCTCTCTCTCTCTCTCTCTCTCTTTCTCTCTATTATCTCTCTCCCTCTCAAATCTCATTTGATAGTACTTGTCACTCAATTATTTATTTTCGTGAACATTGTGTGTGTGTGTGTGTGTGTGTGTGTGTGTGATTTACGCTATGGAACAAGATTTCGTGAACATTGTGTGTGTGTGTGTGTGTGTGTGTGTGTGATTTACGCTATGGAACAAGATGGCTTCTTGTGAGCAGTGTTTGAAGAAGGTTTTACCTGAGCTTAGGGGTTGAGAGTTTCATTTAACTGGTCTCAAACCGAGAATAAGAAGTAAAGCATGTAAAAACTATTCAAAAAATGCTCTAAAATTGGAGATTTTAGAGATTATTAGTACTTTTAATGTTCATCTTAATGGAAGGGAGATGTGCACTGTAGATACATCAACAAAGTGAAGGCCATTTTGGCTACAAAAGGGCAGGTGCCAAAAGGTTATGGAGGGTTTGAGAGAGAGGGAGAGAGAGTCAAAGGGGGGGGGGGGGCTAACCTAGTCAAGGGAGACACACATGGGGCCACCCATATTTGTTGATACACTGGGTTGCAAGCATCTTCTCTCGTCAACACTATGCAATGGTAGAAGGGGAGGGTTACTGTGGAGAAGTTCATGTAAATAAGCTATAGAATATTTTGACATCATAGAAAAAGTATCAAATTATTTCAAAGATTTGAAGCATCTCATAAAATTGGAATGATATAGAGATGACTCACATAAGTTAAGCTCTCTCTCTCTCTCTCTCTCTCTCTCTCTCTCTCTCTCTATATATATATATATATATATATATATATATATATATATATATATATATATATATATATATATATATATATATATATATATATATATATATATATGTATATATAAATACACACACACACACATCCATAAATATGTTTGTGTGTGTGTGTGTATGTGTGTACATATATATCTATATGTATGCATACATACACACATATATATGTATGTACACACACACACACATATATATATCACATAGGTCTTGAGGCATCTTCCTATTTCTCCAATACAGTAATTATGCCATTCAAAATTCTATGCTCCCCTTGCCCTCCCCCCCCCAAAAAAAATTGAATCTCTCAATCTCTCTCTCTCTCTCTCTCTCTCTCTCTCTCTCACACACACACACACACACACACACACACATATAAACATGTTGGGTGGATAGCAGTTTACCTAGAGCTCATGTGTGCATACACAAACGACTTGTCATCGTGGCATAGTCTTTGACAAATTGGCTCTCTAGTTGAAGTGATGATCCCAAGTGGACATTATAAAAGGAGAAACAAACTCCTTTTTCTCATTTTTTTTGAAATGAAAAGTATAGATGGCACACACACATAGCAATTATGTGGTCTCTCTCTCTCTCTCTCTCTCTCTCTCTCTCTCTCTCAAAATAACGTGGATAACGACCCCGATATTTGCATTTCATGCATGTCCTCAAAGCAAGACAGTCTCGAGTCAATGTTTGACGAGTTTTTTTTTTCTCAAGCTCTTTAAAAAAATACACTTCCAAAAATTTCTAAAAAATATCAATATTGGTTTTGAAATAAGCTTTTTGAAAAGATAAAGCCAAATATATCTTCAAAAATTAAATTTCCATTGAATAGAAAAATCTCCACTAAAGTTCTCCCTTTTTTGTTATATCCTCAAAAAGTAAATTCGCATTAAGTAGAAAAGCCTCCACTAAAATTATCCCTTTTTTGTCACCTACAATCAAACTAGAACATTTATTCTATATAGAATAGAAAATATTTTAACTTTACATTTGAAAAAGCTTGTCATTTCTTACATTCTGCAAAGGCCTAAGATTGCCATTCCTTACAATTATACACTTTGCTTTTGTATTTTAAATTAGATGTTTTGTAAAGTTGGCTGTCATTTCTTACAATCTTACCCTTAACTTTTGCATTTTAGATTAGATGTTCTCTAAGGTTTTTTAAAAAGTGAACCAAGGAGTGACACATGGAGGCCCTCTCTTTCCTTTAAAGTTTTAAGATGCATTATATATAGTATAGATTGTGTTGTAGCTATTACATTTTGGTCAACGCTTAACAATCAAGTGATTTTGTGTATGATGTGTATAATTTTGTCATTGTATTACTTTTGTCAATTCACTTTCATCGAAATACTTTTGTCAGTTTTGCATTCTTATTCTGGAAACTTCATGTTCAATATGAATGCCCTGCCACCCAAAAATATTTATTCTCGATCTCGCTATAGACATCTCTATTTTAGGTTCTACAACGTCTCTATGAGCATCGCTAAATTGGAAACTACAAAGTCGCTATATACGTCGCTATAAGCGCGGCTACATGTGTCGCTATATAGCGATGCATATAGCGATGCGTATAGCAATGCTTGTAGTGACGTTATCTTTGCAATGTTTTTAGCGACGCCGGGGAAAAAAATATCCCCGTGTATTTTCATCGCTACAGTCATATAACAAGTGCACGAAACCTCTTGTAGTGAAAGCAAGGAAGCGATTGTTGCCATTGGAAAATAGAGGAGCTCTAAAGAGTGGAACAAGGTTATGACTGCAACAATATCGAAACTACATGGGAAAGAGTCTAAGCCTTAACCAGCCTGGTGTTATACTTTTGTCATGGGGTGGCTCCCCTATTAGCCGATGTATTGAGGTTTGTTGGAAGAGGTAATCGCTCGACACAAGAATGACTAGTAATTGTAACTATTTTGGGTTGCTAATATAATCCACTCACAATTGTGAGTTCTACACAAAAAAAACAAGTGGAAGGGTCAGGACGGCTTTCTAAAACAATAAGAAAGTGATATAAACATTAGGTTGAGTCTAACTCGAATCAGTGAAGGATTGCCTCAACTTAGCCTTGAGGCAGTTGAAAATCAAGACTAGCCGGTTGTAAACCATGGTAAAGGGAAGAAAAATCGGTGAAATATCTGAGAAAATAGTTCAAAAATCCTACAAATTTCAAAATTATTGCTAGTATTTCTAGTGTGCTTCTTTGCGAGGAGGAAACTCAACTAACGACTACTTAATAAAAGAGACTTTCTTGAACATCAACTAGAATGAATCTATAGAATGCAAGAAAAGTCAAGCCATGTGAGGCTGTGAAATGAAAGGTGAAATAAAAAGAACTCATGAATATATATATATATATATATATATATATATATATATATATATATATATATATATATATATATATATATATACATGTATATATATATACACACACACACACACATGTATGTATAGAATTTCCTAGAAATATGCATGATAAAGCTTCAATTTAGCATTCTAAAACAATAGAATGCAAAAAAATCAACACATTGCAGGATGTGAAATGAAAGGTGAAATAACAAGTGAAAGGGTCATGACTGCTTTCAAAAACAATAAGAAAGTGATAAAATTGTTAGGTTGAATTAAACTGGTATCAACGTTTGGGACAGGATTGCCTCAGCCAATTAAAAATCGAGATTAGCTAGCTGCAAACCATGGTAAATGGAAGAAAACCGAAGAACCATGTGAGAAAGTCGTCCAAAAATTCTACAAATCTCAAAATTTCTGCTAGTATTTCTAATTTTCTTCTTTGTAAGGAGGAAACTCGACCACCAGTCGCTTAATAAAAGAGACTTTTTTGAACGTTAACACTGACTGGAATCAAGCTATAGAGTGCAAGAAATGTAAATCCATGTGATGTTGTGAAATGAACGGTGAAATAACAAGAACTAATTAATGTATGTGTGTGTGTGTATAGAATTTATTAGAATTATGCAAGGTGAAGCTTCACTTTAGCATTCTAAAACAATAGAATGGCAAAAAAAAATGTGTGTGTGTGTGTAAAATTTACTAAAACTATGCAAGGTGAAGCTTCACTTTAGCATTCTAAAACAAGTGAAAGGGTCACGAGGGCTTTCAAAAACAATAAGAAAGTGATAAAATTGTTAGGTTGAATTAAATTGGTATCAGTGTTTGGGAAAGGATTGCCTCATCTTAGTCTTGAGCCAATTGAAAATCGAGATTAGCTAACTGCAAATCATGGTAAACGGAAGAAAAACCGATGAAATATGTGAGAAAATCGTCCAAAAAAATTGCAAATCTCAAAATATCTGCTAATATTTCTAATTTTCTTCTTTGTGAGGAAAAAACTCGATCAATAACCGCTTAATAAAAGAGACTTTCTCGAACATTAACACTGACTGGAATCAAGCTATAAAATGCAAGAAATGTAAAGCTATGTGAAGTTGTGAAATGAAAGGTGAAATAAAAAGAACTAATTAATATATATGTGTGTGTATAGAATTTATTAGAATTATGCAAAGTGAAGCTTCACTTTAGCATTCCAAAACAATAGAATGCAAAAAAGACATGTGTGTGTGTGTAAAATTTACTAAAATTTATGCAAGGTGAAGCTTCACTTTAGCATTCTAAAACAATAGAGTTCAAGAAAAGTAAAGACATGTCAGGATATGAAATTAAAGGTAAGTCTCAAAATCTCAAAATATCTGCTAGTATTTCTGATTTTCTTCTTTGTGAGAAAGAAACTCGATCAGCAACCGCTTAATAAAAGAGACTTCTCGAACGTTAACACTAACCGGAATCAAGCTATAAAATACAAGAAATGTAAACCTATGTGAAGTTGTGAAATGGAAGGTGAAATAAAAAGAACTAATTAATATAAATGTGTGTGTATAGAATTTATTAAAATTATGCAAAGTGAAGCTTCGCTTTAGCATTATAAAACAATAGAATGCAAAAAATACATGTGTGTGTGTGAAAATTTATTAAAATTTATGCAAGGTGAAGCTTCACTTTAGCATTCTAAAACAATAGAATTCAAAAAAAGTAAAGACATGTCAGGATGTGAAAATTAAAGGTAAGTCTCCATCATGCACTCTAAACAATAGAATTCAAGAAAAGTAAAGACGTGTCAAGATGTGAAATGAAAGGTACGTCTCCATTATGTCAGGATGTGAAATGAAAGGAGTCTCCCTAACCCAACACAATACTAAGGGTTTCTTTTAGACATCCAACAATAGAATGCAAGAAAAGTAGAAACATGTTGGATATGAAATGAAAGATAAGTTTCCATCATGCACTAAATACAATAAAAGTCTCCCTAACCCAACACAACACTAAGGGTTTCTTTTAGAAAGACAAAAAGATCCATTAATATTTTAAAACTGAAATAACATTTAAGGTAAATCTCACTCTCACTGGAAACATTGAAAGTATGACTAACTTAACATTCCTCAAAGTCTTCTTTTAGAAAGCCAAAAACAAGAGGAAAGAAAATAAAAAACATTATGGAAACTCCATATTTCAAATGGTGAACATATGTCTATGCACAAAAAACTATCTTCTTATATATAGAGAGTAAAAGTCTTTTGACTTTGTACAAAGAAGATAGCTTGGTTAGTTGAGCACTCAACCACCGTGACCAAGTCATGGGTTCAAGTGCGGCCAAGCGACTCTGGTAGCGTTTTGCACGAGATATATGCGATTTTCTACAAAAGAGATCTTTTGACTTTCCACTGTCACAAAGATTTTCATTTCCTTCATTCTTGGGACGGTTAAGGAGCGAGCTCAGCAAAGCGAGCTTTGGAGCGAGCTTTTTTTTTTCATCCCACCACCACTACCTCCCATTGCCGCCCCTTAACAACCATCACCACCCACCACCCTAGCCCACCACTAGTGGTTAGTGATGCTAACTTACTACCACCATGTGCCTCCCCTACTCCTACCACCACCGTCCATTGCCGCCCCTCTCTCTAGTGGAGTAGCCAAGGACCTCTCTCTCTCTCTCTCTCTCTCTCTCTCTCTCTCTCTCTCTCTTCCCCCCCCCCCCCCCCCCCCCCCCTCCCCTCCCTGTGTGCATGTGTCTCTCTCTTGCCCGCCACCCCTCTCGCTTGTTGTCTCCCCTTCCCACCCCCTACCTCTCTCTCTCTCTCTCTCTCTCTCTCTCTCTCTCTCTCTCTCTCTCTCTCTCTATATATATATATATATATATATATATATATATATATATACACTTTTCTATAACGTTAAAATTCTCCTCTCTTTCTCTCTGTCTCTCTAAAAAAACCTAAAACATTAGCGATTTTGCTAGTGCCTTTGGTTTTTTTTTTTTAATTCAGACCCTCTCACCGCTCCCCTTCTCTCCCTCTCATGATCCCTCCAACCCATCCTCCCCCCCCCCCCCCCTCTCTCTCTCTCTCTCTCTCTCTCTCTCTCTCTCTCTCTCTCTCTCTCTCTCTCTGGCCCCCACCTCTTGCTCTACGTCCGCCCTCTTCCCTAGCTCCGATCCTTCTCCCCCCCTCTCTCTCTCTCTCTCTCTCTCTCTCTCTCTCTCTCTATATATATATATATATATATATATATATATATATATATATATATATATATATATATATATATATATATATATATATATTGATATGTCCTCCTATCTTGCTCTCCCTATCCCTCTCTCTCTCTGCCCCCCTCCACTTGCCACCTCTCTCCCCACCCCCTTTTCCTTTTCTCTCTCTCTTTACTCCCACCACACCACCCCTCGAGTCCCTCCAACCCTAGAGAGAAATGAAACGAAATGGAATGAAATGTTGTATTAACAATTTTCATAAGGTAAAAATGACATATGAGACCAAACTGATACAGTCTTGGTGAATATAATACAATGCATGGGTACAAAGGAAAATGAGAGAGAAAGAGGGGGGAGGGGGGAGAGAGAGAGAGAGAGAGAGAGAGAGAGAGAGAGAGAGAGAGAGAGAGTGGCAAGGGAGGGGCCAGCGGGGGAGGGAGAGGTAGATAGATAGATTTGTTTATCGTATGACATATGGGACCAAAGTTACATGGGATATATGGGATATGACATATGGGACCAAAGCTACATGTGATGTCGTATTTGTGTCGCTAATGAGTGATTCTTGATGGTCCAAAATTGTGGTGATGAGAGTCGCAATGGAGAGCCCACACTATGGCCGGGAGAGGAAATTGTGTAGGTCTAGGTCATGGCTGAAAATGCGAAGGAAGTAAGTTTACATGTGACCAAAAGCTGAGCACTCTAGAAGTGTGTGGTACTCAGACTCTAGAACTTGTAGTGAGAGAGAGAGAGAGAGCGGAGGGGGAGTGGAGTGTAGTTTTTCTTTTTTTTAAGGGAAAGAAAGGGAGAGAGAGGAGTGCTTAGGCCCCCCGAAAAAAAAAAAACAACCATCCAAAGCAATACTTGCTTTGGATGGTTGTTTTTTTATTTTTTTCGGGGAGCCTAAGCACTCCTCTCTCTCCCTTTCTTTCCCTTTTTTTTAAAAGAAAACTACACTCCACTCTCCCCCTCTCACAGTCTCTCCCCCCCCCCTATGCCCAAACCTTCCCTTCCCTTGCGGACCCCTCTCCCCTCTTCTCTCTCTCTCTCTCTCTCTCTCCCCTTCTTTCTCATTTTATTTTTTATTGAGACATTGTATTAGATCCACCAAGAATGTATCATTTTGGTCGCATGGGTCATTTTGGCCTTTTGAGGACAGTTAACATAGCATTTCATTTCATTTGTCATTAGGATTGGAGGGACTCAAAAAGCGACAATGTGACAGGAGTCAGAGAAAGAAAAAAGGAAGATGCAGTGGGAGAGAGATCGATAAGGCGAGAGAAAGAGAGTGTTGGACAGGAGCGACTCACACACCCATGAACTGCATGCAAACACTACCTAGATCAACAAAATGTCAATCGAGGACACAAAATGTCAATCGAGGACACAGATGACACGATAGGCACACGGAGGAAATCTCTTTAGCTTGTCAGGCTGAGACCATCCTACACATACAACACTCTGGAAGGCCAACTAAACCACAATCAAGAACCTCACTGCCCTCAACTACACCACCTAGCCACATACACACATACGGAAGGTAACTCACCTAATCATGCCAGATTCATACGAAACTTAAGGAACACCATCCCCTCATGCACTAGGATACACCTGTCCCTAAGCTTCTACACTCAAAACCCTCACTCTAAACCCATCTATGGAAAACGCGTAGGATGACAGAGCAGAATTTTGAAAGTGTCCGAAACTGAAATTTATGAGTACCTATGCGTAGCTTATGTCACCACGATTCTATAGACTACTAGCACGCAGAAAACAAACATTGTTTGATACACCTACGGCCACAAATAGCTCGTAGATGCGTCGGCGTGTGCACTTCGTCTCATGTGGAATGCTTGGCGTTGTCGCGTAGCTCTCCTCGAGCCTACAGCAATGGTGCAGTTGGATCTCCAATGTGTTGAGCGAGCCGGGCGTAGCGAGAGGATAAAGCTCACGCTCACTCTCTTTCTCTCTCACACACAGTAGATAGCAGCGCTAAAGTTTTGATTATGATTAAAAGTCCTTTTTTACAAAATGACCTAGGTACCTTATATACTAAGGCTATCTACCTTAGGTTTAACCAAAAATGGGGTTGAAAGGGTCAAATGGCTTTATATTTACAATCTGGAAGTGCCATTGCACCCCGGCTTCTGAAACTAGAATAACTACTCATTACAAATGACGTTTATAGCCATAATCCGCAGCATTTCATAACTCGCAAAAGATAAGACTTTGGTACGAAACTTGAGGTAGGTTGTGTTGTTGACCCAGCGGTCAACACTCCCCCCTTCCGCGTTCATGTCGTCCCCGACATGACCTGATTGTCGATGGCGATGTGGTCTTTGCTGTTGTTTTGTTGTTGTAAAGAAAGTATAGACTATAGCCTTTGCAGTAGCTTGTCTTGTTCGTCCAATCCGATGTACATAGTCTTCGCATGATTCAGGAAAATCATAACTGATGACGAACTTTATGTCTTTCACATCCACGCTCCGAGCTGCAGCATCTGTTTCTGTCATTATAGGTCTACTGCGAGATCTAAATTTAAAAAGAACCCAATGTCGTTTATCTTGACTCTTATCATCATGGATAGAGAAAGCTCCATCCATCATTTGCTCCAACAAATCTGTCAATTCGGAGTATTTGTGATTCTCAGAAACAACTTCTACAATCTGTAGAATTGAGTGATTGGCTTTCTGATCTTGTAAGCCAATGACAACTTTGTAAGGATTTTGTAGCAATTGTATGGCTAAACCCTTAACTTCTTTAGGCCAAGTTGCACTCCAATGCAAAGTCTGTCTAACAGACCGAATCCAGGACTTAATTATTCTAATTTGAGGTTCAAAACCCTGCCAAGCATTCGATGCGCATTATCAAGGACAAGCTTTTGAGATCCTTTGATTACTTTTTTGTCTGCTCTTCTTCATTGGTAACTTCTTTGTTCCTGTGCAATCATGTTGTTAGTGTTTTCTGTAGCTTTGTCATTGTAAGCCATTCTTCGACTCGCCATTGAGGAGAAGTATGCTATGATCTGAAATTGGTGCTCCAATTCATTTGTCAATTGATTTGAGTAGCATTTCCTTATTGTTGATGTAGAAGGAATATGTACAAGAGGATGGTGATCGGTGTCTTTAGATTAGGGTCTAAAACCTGGATGACCAAAGGGAAAAAACCCGGTGGGGAAAAAATGCCTTTGGTATACGCTCTTATTGGAGTTGAGCAGTTGAACGTGAAGTACATGTTCATGAAAGGTGAGTGCTTGGGTGGACACGGAAAGAGTGCCTGATGCAAGTGCCAATTATGCGACACTCTATATGCATATGAGAAATTTGTCAACAAAAGCATGCAATGTGAAAGAAGGAGATGATGGGTGTTTCGAGGAATAAATGTAGCACATGTGACATCAAAAGATGTCTCAATAGCTTCCACCTTTCCAAGAAGGGTTTTCGATGTAGAAGTTTCTCCACTCGCATCTCACTGTGCGCAATACGTGAGTGTCTTTTGGACCTTCTCCTTCACTTCACCAGACGTAAGTACTTAGACTTCGACTCTTTTGCTCACCTATACCAGCATGAGCGACACAACGTAAATATGCTCAACTCTTCCAGCTTGAGCAGTACCTAGAATAGCTAAGACGCTTAGACCACAGAGAATATTACTTGAAGCTTTGTGACTAACACCTCACTCATTTTGTGGCTTAGCTACTCGACTCTGACTTTTATGACTTGTCGGTTACCTGTTGACACTACTTTGTGACAAGTTCTTCGGCTGTTGTAGTGGCTGCTGAGACATACTTCGTGAAGTTTCATCGTTTCCCTGTACCTTCTTCTCTTTGTAGTGCTCAGGCCTCTCGTCAGTCTTTTCTTCATGTGGATTATGGATTTTTTTAATTTTTTCTTAATAATAAACAAATAAAATCTTTTAAAAAAACTTAATCAAAAGAAAAATCATTCAAATAGAAATCTAAATGCTATGTACACTATACACATGTCCCTAGGGGCTCATATATGGATTTCGTCCCCATACTCCTTTGTAACACTACTATGAGGGCATATACTCTAAATTTCGTCAAAAAATTATCACAATAAGACGCAAAAATTCAATGCATCTCACAAAACATTGCCCTCTAATAGTCATAATGTTAGGTCCGCATTCCGAATGCCTCCCCCCTTCCTATTTGGAGCAATCCTTTATGATAGGGTATTGCAAAGGGTATGTGTTGTGCTTGGGCAATTAAAAGTTGTGCCTATGCAGGCCTTGTAATGTAGCCCTATTATGCATACACAGTCAATGCATGGAAAAGATTTATGTTGTGCAAGATGTGGGTATAAGCAATTTGCTTATTGGCATTTGTTGGCGAGGCTTTCTATTCTAAGCAATGTAATGGTCTTTGAAGCTCCTGTATCGTTGCTTGATTGAAGCGACTTGCTCTCTTCTAACTGTACTGTAATCGTAGGAAGAATTGTAAGAATTCAAGCGGCGATGCACTGACAGCAGTTTTGTTGTTCTTCTTTGGGACCCATTTCTTTGTGATTATTGGTTGTTTTGTTGCTGACGCTCGTTTGGGAACCCATACTTGCCCGTGCTTCGTTTGTGTTTGAAGAGACTTCTTTGGGATCCACCTTTTTGTTGTGTGAGTCGACAGTGGTCTTTGCTTCGGCCCTTGTACGCTTGGTTGGTGACGGGATTCAGGCTTTGAAAGTTGATACTGTGGTTGTTTTGGAATCCAAATGAACTATTGACTTTTTTGGGCTTCAATCAACTTCTTTGGAGCCCAAACCTGAGTTGTGAAAGCTTGAGAATTTGTGATATTCTTACCCGTTCGTGCACGCTTTCCTTGTTTTTGTTTTGGTGTTGGATCTTGTGATTTGTCATTAGAGATCTTTGTCTTCTTGATCAGTATATGTTTTTGGCCGATCTGGCTTTTTGGTATCTAGATTTGTCGAGCTTTTTGGCTTTGACTTGTTGTCCTGTTCTTTTGACCTGTCATGGTTGTTGCTGAAGGGGTTGGTGATAGTGATGGCCTGAGTTGATGATAGGGGATGTCGTAAGATTCATCACTATCGCTACTATCCTCAGCAAGCTTGACTTCTTGTACTTTTCCTTGATTTTTTGGCTGGTAGTGGAAAGTTACTGTCTGTTTTCTTGTGGGTGGTAGTTTCTAGGAGGAATTTTCTAGCCCATTGATTAGAGCATTTTTAGCTCGTTGCTCTGGTCGTATTCCTCCTAGCTGAGTCTTTGCATCCTTATTAGGAGCCATGTATGAGGATGCTTGTGGTGGCTGTGTCTTCACCGAGGACTTTGGAATCCACTTTTGATGCACTTTATTCGAATAGCGATGACATTGATTCCCGGGTCGTTGATCTTCTTGAAGCTTGAAGTGTTCTACAGAGTCATAGAACTCGTCGTCTTATTCATCTTTTGATTCTCCACATTTCTTTGTTTGCTCCTTATTTCGAGAGCTTTTTGATGTCTGGTTCTCTTTGTTTTCCTGGATTACACTCACTGCAAAATAAGGAACAACATCATAGCCATTTTCATCACAAAACTTTGTTGTGGGAGCATCCTCCACGGTGCACACGTCCAGAGTAGCCAAGATGTGTTCCCATCCAAAAGGCTCTAACTCTTCTTCAGGAAATGGTTCTGGGATATAGTCCATATCCTCTATAACCCGCTCTAGGATACATTCCTCACGTTTCAAGCTACCACATTGTGAAGCTCCACACATCCACAGTTCTTTAGGCTTACCTAACCAAGCTGGAAGTTCTGATCCTACTATTGTGGCGGAATCAAACTCCTCAACCGGTGTTCTCGTCACATCCATATAGCTATGGTTCCTCAAGTTTATCTTTGTTATGGTTTCCATATGTCTCAGGTATATATGGTCATAACCCCAATCTTGGACCATTTTCAATTGTCGCATGAATGGTCTTCCGAGAATGATGTCATAGTTGTTCTTCTTGCCAAAGTCAACAACAGCAAAAGTGTGTTCATATTCAATGCCACAAGAAGTAACAAGTACTTTTTCTAGCAGTCCTAGGGGCTTTTCCTTGTGTCCTTCTGCAAGCTGCAGGGTCATTCGTGTGGATATCAAGGCAGGTTTTCCCCATTTTTTCCAAACCTCTTTGATTGCAATGGCCACACCAGCTCCACTGTCAAGGATTTCCATGGTTTTTACAGTATTGAATTCCACAGGAAGGGTGGTGTTTCCCTCTTCTCCCTCATAATACTCGCCTACCTTGTTTAATGACACTGGCCTAGTATTTAGTTGAGGCATTTCAAGCTCTTTGATGCCTTCCTCGATTTGAGTCATTGGGGTTTTTACACCAAATTTCTCTAGACATTTACCCACATTAGCCCACATGTTTGGTCTAATTCTCAGCAACTCGGCTAACATTATTGTACAGGTGACTGGGGTAGATAGAATATCTACTAGCCCCTTTGAATCGATGGCCTTGTTGGGAGATAGTCTCTGTGATGGGACTGCAACCACATCTGACTTCGTCTCGTACTGTCCCATGTAGGACGGTAGTGTTCTTAGCGAATGGGGTTGGCTATCCATAGATTGTACAGATCCTTTTTCCCCCCAATACGATCTCACGTCTAGATTCATTTGAGATCTAATCTCAAATTCCTCTATTGGTGGTAGAAACACTCCTCGTTCATCACCAGTCTTGTCTACTCGTCTTTTTAGGTCATCGGCTTCATTGGCCTCTCTGACTTGTTTCCACAATTCATCAAGACCATCTATCTCTTTACAATCCTCAGGTATAGCTTGGTGAAATCCCTCGAAAGAGTTATCCGTGGTATTCAGTACTATCCTTGGTTCTAATGTTGGGTCTTTGAGGTTTGGTATGTGCTCATGACTAGAATCTGGCTCTTTTATTTCCTAGTTTGGTGGGATTACTTGTCTAGGCATGACACGGATCACATCCTCAGGTTTTGCAACTGGTGGTTCTAGTAAAGCTTGGGCTATTTGAATCATTTTTTGGCACATTTCAAACCATTGCTTTTCTAGTTCCTCATAGGGATATGTCATCCACCTGTGTTCTTGGGTTTGGTTGTTTTTTAGCCTCACATCATAGGCTTTCAAGAGGGCATCTAATGTCTCATTAACCTTCTCTGCCAACTCATATCCTCCTGAACTAGCACTTCTCGGTTTCTCATCTGTGGATGGTTCTTCTAGAGGTTTAACCATCTATGTAAGAGAAGGTGCCTCCTTTTCCTCATGTTGTTTAATCTTCTCCTGAGCTTCGGTAAGCTTCTCAGCTAGGGATTTTTGCTCTCGTTCCCTGTGTGCTTTCATCCTAGTCTTTCTAGCTTTCCAACTATTTCGTTTTCTCTTGGTTTTCTGACTAGGTGCGTCTGTCTTTGGTCCATCATCTCTCTTTGGACTCGTGTCACTTTCTGTGTTCTTTGTCTCTAGATTCTCATCAGCTTTCTTTTGAGCTTGTGCTCTCGTAACGACTTGAACTGGTACGACATTTTCATTTTCTGACCTACTAGGGAGCGGAACAATCCCTAATACATTTGTCGTGATTTTCCTGATTTGGTTTGGTTTTTTCGGGCAATAGGGGATCAAGTGAGTGATGCCACACTCAAGACAATAGGCATTTACTTCAGTGATCTCCGTATGAGGACATTGTTTGACCAAGTGGTTGTCACGACTTTTGTGACAATCTGTCTCTGGTTGAGGATATTCTTTTAGCATTTCCTCTTGGCTATAAGCAAGCTTTGACCTAGATAAGCCACTATTTGCAATGACTCGCAATGTCCTTTCGTCCGTTTCATACCTTCTTTCTTTCGAATGAAACCCAGGAGGTGGAGGTTGTACCGGCCTCACCACTCCATGTGTTTCTCTCACATTTTGTTGCTCCGAAGGGTAGTACTCACTTTGGTTGCTATACCACATTGTAGCTGGTACTGGCGTTGGTTTATTTGATGCTTCCATCATTGGCATGTATCTCATGTCTATCTGCATTCTAGCACCTGCAGCGGAGGTTCTTGTCCTAAGACAAGCTGTGGCCTTAAAACTCCTACTGGTGGAGTCGCATTCCCCGTAATGTATCTAGGTGGAGTAGGTGCTTCTGGAACAGGTTGTACATACCTCTCCCTAGCATTTTCCATGCTATAATAGCACTCTTCTCTCGTATGGTTCATCCATTTTCTCTCAATTTCACACCACTTCGGCTCTCCCGAATTAGACCTTACAAGAGAAATCAACCTCTTGACCAAGTCGTCGATAATCTTTTCTTGATCAATAGGTTCCGTTGGCTTGACAATGGACTCACTTATCTGTGAAACACTGTGCTGAGAGGATGTGTCACCTCCTCAACTCTTTAAGTCTTTTTCTTTGTATGCCTCACAGTTATCCACTAGATAAAGAGCTTCTTTGATCAACTCGTTTAGCGTCATTCTCCTTATCATATGGAGATCCTTATGAAGGCCCGCATGTCTCATTCCCTGGACAAAGATCAGCATCAGTCGTGCTTGCGTAGGTAATTCTGCTCTCGGACACAGCTTAACATATCTCTTGAGCCGTAATGATGCTTTGCGTACTGATTCATTCTCTTTTTGTTTGAATCTATGGATTTGCAAGACCGTGTTGTGAGCAATGCCTTTTGGCGAGAATTCTTCAATAAACTCCTCAAACAGCTCATCTAGGGTCTCAAAATCCCAATTTTCCACCGAATCGAACCATGTAGCTACATCATCTTCTAGAGTCAATCCAAATCCCGCAAACTGTGTCGCAAAATCTGAAACTTCCTCTTCTCTAATCACTCTTTTAAAAGCCGCTACGTGATCTCTCGGATCTTTATCTCTGGAGTATTTTCTGTTTACCCATTTCTGGACTTGGGATGGTCTAACTCGTCGATTGTCTACAAGTCTAACCAGAGACTCTCCCAATCCTTCTCTCGTTATCGCTCTTGAAGGGAATCCTGGTGGCTCTCTTCTTGGAACTCCTATAGGAATTCTCGTGTTTGGTGGAGGCATTTGTGATCCTTCATTGACCAAATATCTACCTCTTTCTAGTACAGTCTGTGGATTTGTGCTTTCTACATTTCTGTATTCTCGTCTATACTTGTCGACAACTATAGATCTCCATTGACAGTCAACTCCGTATGTATAAGAGCTTGTAATCCGTTATCTCTTCTAGGTATGGATCTGAGCACCTATAAAGATTGACCTCATTGTCGTCAATGTATCTATATAATCCTTCACTCTCATGACCAATCATCCAAACTCTCTCAACAAGATGGGTCTTTATCAATTGCAAGTTTGGAAGACCCATTGTGGGAGGATATTCCTCTATTGTCGGGATCTCCAAGCTTGTGTAAGCTGCGTTTGAATCTAGGGTAGACATGATTTCTGGGCTTAAGAGCTTTTGCTTGGTTCAAGTAGACTTAGTCCACTGTGTTCAAGTGCTTTGGTTAGGGAAAAGTCAAAACTATGTCCAAAACCGCAACCGTTTCGTCACAATTCTCGCAAATTGTCGCTTTTAGACACCCCTAACTTGCGGATGTATTTTGAGGCCTCAAACGATGTTTTTTTTCAAAGATGAACTAAATGGTTTCCAAAGGCATACATTTAGTTCAAGTTTTGCTCTAAGATCTGTAGAGCCGCTCTCAGGCTATGTTTTGATATAAAAACTTTTTCGATCCGATACCGTTTGTGAAAGTTATGGCTAAAACAGTGAAATGCAGTTTAGAATGGTCAAAATGAGTCCAAATTCAAATTTAAAAGAAGATTTGGGATCTATGTGAGACTGTGAACACTCTTGTATGGTCAAAAGTACAGTTGGACCCTAAAACTGGCCTAGAGACATCCTACGCGTAGGATATCTATATGCGCAGAATTTAACAAAATTTGGTCCAGAGACTTCCCTTGAGTCTAGCAACACAATGGTATGCTCAGAATTTCCTTTGGACCTAAAAATGGCCTTGAGACATCCTACGGCGTAGGATGTCTTTTTGCTTAGAATGACTTGAAATTTTCACCCCAGCTTCTCCTTGATGTGTTGATCACAGTGGTGTGCTCATAGGTTGGTTTGGAGTCGTAAATCAAGCTGGAGACATCCTACGCGTAGGATGTCTAACTGCTCAAATTTTGTCCAAACTTGATCCCAAGATTCTCCTAGTGCTCAGCAACCCAATGGTATACTCAAAATTGAATTTGGATGCCAATAGATCAATATTTAGGCTGCAAGAGCTTCTAGTACACTCCAAGAGTAGGATGTCTGACAATTCTTGTCTTTGCTTGGTAAATAGGCCAAACAAGGTCCAAATTCACTTTTGAAAAAAGTTCTGGAATCCTTGAGACACTTAGAACCTCCCTATATGACCAAAGTAGAATTTTGACCACTTTATGACCCTGGAGACATCCTACGCATAGGATGTCTTTTTGCTCTGTTTCAGCTCAAACTTTCACTGTAGCTTCCCGTTGATGTGCTAAGCTCACATCTATTTTTACTTTTTGATTCTAACACCTATAGGTTGGTCAAATGATCAAGAATCTGTTCCAAAAGCCTGGTGTCTGTTCTGACGAATTCCCAAGTCAAATCAACTCCAAATTGGACCAAAATTGACTAGGAGGCTTGCCTAAGGCTATACAACACCCTGATATGTCCACAGTTTGAATTTGGCCTCTAAATCATGCCTTAGACATCCTACGCGTAGGATGTCTAACTACTCAGAATTGCCCCAAATTTGAATCACAGACTCTCCTTAAGGTGCTGATCACTGTGGTATGCTCAGAGGTTGATTTGGAGTGCTAAATCATGGTAAAGACATCCTACGCATAGGATGTCTAAGTGCTTAGAATTGCACCAAACTTGAGCCACAGCTTCCCCTTGATGTTAGCAACCCAATGCTATGCTTAGATTTGAGTTTGGATGTCAAAAGACCCCAAAACTAGCTATTCTTGCCTTTTGTCTGTCCAAAAACGCTAAAGTCTGTTCAATCTTCACTTTCACTGACCCAAATGAGATGAAATTTATCACATGCACTCAATACAACATTTAGAACATGCCTTTGGAGTCATCCTATGGTTTGGTCTCAAAATTAGGCCTTGGACACAATTTGGGTAGGATGTCTGGAAATTCTCGTCTTTTGGCTTTGATCTGTCAAAATTTGATCAAATTTCCACTTTCCAGGTGAAAATAGGATAAAACCTACCTTCTAAACAAACTGGTAACCTCAGATTTTCAAAAAAGTTCCCAGATCACCCTGTAGACATCCTACGCGTAGGATGTCTACTGCTGATTTTTTGAGACTGAAGTGTCCCTGATGCTTCCTTATGCTCTCAACAAGTGCAAGTATGCTTCACAATTGCAAAAACATGCAAAAATCACTCAATTTAAGACTTTTTTGAAATTTTACGTTTTTTGGCTCCGCCTTTTGGCTTTTGGTCAACAAAAATAGGGAAAAACACTCAAGTCAATATGTTACAAAGATAAAACCTACCCTCTGAACCCACTAGTACAGTCAGAATTTTCAAATTTGGTCTCCAAAACCCCCTTGAGACATCCTACGCGCAGGTTTTCTTCACAGAACCCTTGCAAATGCTCTTTTATATGCACAGCATCAGCCAGTCATACAAAAATATCCACAAAAGCTTCTTTAATGCATTTTTACCCTCAAAAGCACACTTTTCCATGATTTCAAATGCAATCAAACACGTTAGCCAATAATTCAGTGTTGAATAGCTCTAGATCAGACGGGATCACTTACGTAAAGCTACTCCTACAAATCATATGGGGTTTTGCATCTATGAGTAGAAAAACGCTTCACTGCCACACACGGACTAGTAAACGCTTTTATCACCTCACAAATCACTCGACCACCAACAACTACTCTAATCCACAGATCCTAACTAAACCTATCTAGTCGAAGACCCTCGGCAAGACACACGCTTCCTGGCTATCCACTTGATCGCGGAATATCCTCTTCCGGATCCACTTAAGAAAAACGCTTTCTTTAGCCGAAACTAAATCAAGCAACCATCACACGAGTGTTAGTAGGAAACCTACTTGGGTCCTTGTGTCCCCGGTAGCCGCGCCAATGTTGGACGGGAGCGACTCACACACCCATGAAGTGCATCCAAACACTACCTAGATCAACATAATGTCAATCGAGGACACAGATGACACGATAGGCACACAGAGGAAATCTCTTTATCTTGTCAGGCTGAGACCATCCTACACATACAACACTCTGGAAGGCCAACTAAACCACAATCAAGAACCTCACTGCCCTCAACTACACTACCTAGCCACATACACACATACGGAAGGTAACTCACCTAATCATGCCAGATTCATACGAAACTTAAGGAACACCATCCCCTCATGCACTAGGATACACCTGTCTCTAAGCTTCTACACTCAAAACCCTCACTCTAAACCCATCTACGGAAAACGCGTAGGATGACAGAGCAGAATTTTGAAAGTGCCCGAAACTGAAATTTATGAGTACCTATGCGTAGCTTATGTCGCCACGATTCTATAGACTACTAGTACGCAGAAAACAGACATCGTTTGATACACTTACGGCCACAAATAGCTCGTAGATGCGTCGGCGTGTGCACTTCGTCTCGCGTGGAATGCTTGGCGTTGTCGCGTAGCTCTCCTCGAGCCTACAGCAATGGTGCAGTCGGATATCCAATGTGTTGAGCGAGCCGGGCGTAGAGAGAGGATAAAGCTCACGCTCACTCTCTTTCTCTCTTACACACAGTAGACGGCAACGCTAAAGTTTTGATTATGATTAAAAGTCTTTTTTTACAAAATGACATAGGTACCTTATATACTAAGGCTACCTTAGGTTTAACCAAAAATGGGGTTGAAAGGGTCAAATGGCTTTGTATTTACAATCTGGAAGTGCCATTGCACCCCGGCTTCTGAAACTAGAATAACTACTCATTACAAATGACGTTTATAGCGATAATCCGCAGCATTTCGTAACTCGCAAAAGATAAGACTTTGGTACGAAACTTGAGTTATGTTGTGTTGTTGACCCAGCGGTCAACAGAGAGAGAGAGAGAGAGAGAGAGAGAGAGAGAGAGAGAAGGGGGCGACAAAATTTTGAGAGAGAGAGGTGAAGTGTATTGTTTTTTATTTTTTAAGAAAGACGAGCTCACCCTGTACAACCCCCCCCCCCCCCCCCCCGCGCTCCCTTTCTTTCTCCCTCCCAGTCTCCTACTCTCCCTCCCAGTCTCCTACTCTCTCTCCATCTGCCACCCCTCTTCTCTTGATCTCTCTCTCCCTCCCAATGCCCCCCCTCTCTCTTCCCCTCCCGCTATCACTCTCTCTTTCTCTCCTCCTCTCTCCCTCTTTTACAAAAAAAGGGAGGCACTAGAGATACTGCTAGTGCTTTGGTTTTTTTAAATAGCTCTCTGCACCCTCTCTCTCTCTCCCTCTCTCTCTCTCTACCCTTGCCACCCTTCCCTCTCGTCCTATAGTGTGTGTGTGTGTGTGTGTGTGTGTGTGTGTGTGTGTGAGTGAGTGAGAGAGAGAGAGAGAGAGAGAGAGAATACATGGGGGAGAGAGGGATGAAGCTCACTCCAGGAAGGGAGGGAAGGCAAGGGGGAGAGAGAGAGAGAGAGAGAGAGAGGGAGAGAGAGAGAGAGAGAGAGAGAGAGAGAGAGAGAGAGAGAGAGAGGGGGGGCGGGGGGAGGGGTAGGGGGTGGGAGGGGGAGACAACAAGAGAGAGGGGTGGCGGTCGAGAGAGAGACACACGCACAGAGGGAAGACATCACGAGAGAGGGGTGGAGAGAGAGAGAGAGAGAGAGAGAGAGAGAGAGGAATAAGGAGAGGGGTTATAGAGCGACTAAGAAAAGAGAGAGGAAGAAGGGAGTAGGAGATAAGAGGACTTTAAGGAAGGGATGGTAGTTTCTAGAGGAGGAGTTGAAGGAAGGGAAGGTGGTTAGAGGAGTAGATGGAGAGAGGAAGTGGAGGAGAGGAAAGATTTTGGAGGAGGAGGCACATGGGCGGCAAGAGGAGGAAGGGGAGGTAGAGAGGGCGACACTCCAAAAAAAAAATAAAAAATTGCTCCATTGAGCTCACTCGAAGACTTAACTCATTCATTCTCACCCTTCACTTTTACACATCTCTCTCTCTCTCTCTCTCTCTCTCTCTCACACACACACACACACACACACATAAAATTGCAATAGATCTCTTGAGTGAAAACATGGAGATAGCATCCAAACAATTTTTTTGAATTTGGGAACATGTACTCTTTATATATAAATAAATAAATATACAGATACTTAAAATTCTCAATTATTGTTTATTAATTTATGCATAAATCCAGATCCTTTGGCTTAGAAGTTTTAATTTGAAACTCTTTTTAACTTTGAAGCTTTGTCTCTTTTTAAGATCTTAAGCTTTTTGTATCTTTGAACTTAGTTAAAGAATAATTTTTTTCACAACCATTTGATAGGCTCTTCAATTTTTCACTTCTTTTTTCTCAGTATGGATTGGGAGTTTGGGAGTTTTAATCATGCGAGAAAATGCAAGCTTTTTATCCAATGTCAATTTCAAGCATGTGATTTGTACTTGGATTGATATCTAGCAAGACAAAAGTTATGAGAAGAAATTAACAATATAAGATTAATTGTGAGAGAAAATAATAAGGTGACACTAATTTTTTATAACATTTGTTATCACAATAAAAAATTTATATTTCTTGAAAAAATTATAACAATAAAATATCTAAACTATAATATATTTTAAAAATATAAAAAATAATGTTTGAAAAATCACTTGAAAGCATTGTACTAAATTGAGAAAAAACGTGAAAGAGGACAAAAAATAGTATGTGACTCAATATTCAATGGTCTTTTTAAAAAGAGACATACACAAATGTCAACACCTCTCACAAAGACCTAAAAAAAATATTTTTATAAAAAAAAATTGCCATGTGATTAATATGTACGGTTTATTCAATGATCCACAATTGCACCAAAAATCCAAAGCTTCACTAAAGACTCTTTATGTAGTCAAAAAAGGAAGCACAAAAGTTAAAATATGATTTAAAAAATTATGAGCTACATGCATGACATGTGCACCTTGATTTAATATGTTTAAAAGTCATTTTCCAAACCATAAGTAAATTACATTGCATCATAAGCAAATTACATTGCATGACATGTGCACCTTGATTTGTGTAACATCATTTTATTTGAACATCATTTTCCAAACCATAAAACTTCTAGAATAAAGCTCAATTTTCTTCAATCTTACACTATTTTTCAAAAATGATCCACCAACACTTTAGTTTTGAATGAGAAAGTTGTTGGTTGAGAGACACTTTTCTACATCACATATTTGCTTGCTTCCTACCACGTGGGTTCAATCATAAAGATTATTTTATTTATATTTTTTCACAATTTCAAATACAAAAAGGGTGTTGAGAAATTATCTTTAAAAAATCTATAGATTGAATAGAAAAAATATCACTTTTATTGGTTAAAAATTCAAACTATCATGTAAGTGGGCCAAAAAGGTAAATAAATTTCATTGTTTCCCACATTTTCACGTACAAAAGTGTATCATAAATTAGAATTGAATAAAAAATTATCGTAATTTTTTTAAAAAATTCATAGATAAATAATTTTAGTAATGGTCCTTGAACGCACATGATATACACAATTTATACATAGTGAATCCCCAAGCATATTTGATTTATTTGTTTGACTACATTAAGGTTTTGTATAAGCACACCAAAAATACTACTTGATCACATAAATTAGTCATCTTAATAGTAAAAATGGTTTGTGATTCATCTTGCAAATGGTGTTACCAAAATTGAGAGACATTTAAATATAGTGGAACACCTCTAATGCAGGTTTTGGAAGGTTTTTCAATGCATTCTTTATTTGTTTTTGTATTAGCTTACACATGTCTACAATCCAAGCTTAGTGTTGACAAAAAGTAAAATTAGTGTGTCTCGGCTTAAAATAGTGCAGCTTGAAGTCTTAAAAGATTAATGTGGAGAATTCTATTGGGGAATTGAGCAGATTTAAAGTTTTTGACACTTAGTTTAATTTGATTTTAGGTTTTCTCATATTTAATCATAAAATTTAGAATATAAATTTCAAGAAATCATATGTTTAGTGTACAATTTTAAAATTTATGTCTAAATTTTAGAGTGAAAAATTATATCAAAATACATAAAATTTTGTCCATGTCCATGGAGCTTTTCACGTAAATGTTTCCTAACTTTTTAGATTTTTTTTGTTTTTTTGAGAATCGACATTTCTCTAAATGTAGGTTTTTCGAAGCATTGATCAGGCTGGCTCAAAACTAATTCTTTTCAAAAGGCTGGGAAATCTACACATCAAAGCTTATAGAGGTAAACTACTATATTTGAGATCTTTGGCATGTTAAAACATATCTTGACATGTTAAAACTTCTCCAAGGGCAAGGGTGCTACTCATCAGGCAGCATGTAAGGTCTTGGAGCAAGGAGGCTCGAAGGACGTGTTGCAGCAAGGCATGGCGAAGGTGTGCCTCTGCTAGAGGGTGTGTTTTGAGAGGTGGCAGGCAGCTCTAGCTATGGTGTGAGGGACCAAGTAGGTCCGGCCCCCTCGTGGCGGCCCTCCCAAGCCTCGACCCCCATTTTTTGCTACAGGGTGTCATCACCTCTCCCACCTCCTTTTAAGAGGAGAAATGGTGGTAGTAACTATGTGCTTCTCCTCTTGTGGGATCCCCATCGAGTTGCAGTGGGATGGTAGTTCAGTGGCAGCGGGCAGAGGGTCCAAATGGGACTTGGCTTCCCACAATAGCTTGCATGACTAGGCTTAAATTCATTTGGCTGGTCTGAGACTCAAAGATGTAGGTCTCCCGTCAAAAGTCCAATTCTTGGTTTTTGTTATTCTCAACTTGGATCCGATTCCATCTGGGTGGTGATACAATCAATGGATTTTTCCCAAGTGGGTGGTGGTGCGATCAATGGATTTTCCCCATATGGTGATGGATTTCTGAGACTCATCCTCATTGTGATGGTATGCCTTTGTTGTCTTTGTGCCCACTTTCATTTTGGTAGGGTGTCTCTCTTGTCATCCATATTTTGATTCTTAGTTGTTTAGCCCCTTGAACGTTGTTGCTCCTCTTTATATATTTTGGGTCTCATGGCATTTGTTATGGATGAGACTATAATGTTAATTTTTTAATTAATATCAATATAGCTCACCGCTATGAGAATTTCCAAAAAAAGAAAACATACCTTAAACAACAACAATGGAGACGTGCCTTAGAGGAGAAGTGATAAACGCCTACGAATGTTTTTGTGCCTTTCTTTACTAGAGAATGGTCCCTTCATTAAGGGGCTCATTTGAGTTCCTTAGTACTTTCTTTTAGAATGCTGCGTGAACCTTCGAAGACCCTTTTTTTTTTTTTTGCAAAACTCACAAATAGTGAGTGTTATATTAAAATAAAAACTCAAAAAAAGTTTACAAACAGAGCCCTGCTCCAATCGAGCCAGGGCATCAACTGTCCAATAGAGAGCAACATCACCACATCATAAAGAGTACACGGGGTTTTACAGGGAGTCCCCAAACCAACAAAACATAGCAGGAGAAAGACTTAAGTAGACACACCTTGGATCCCACCACTGGCAAAGGCCCTGCCATCACCTTTAGCAGTGTCAAAAGGAGTCGGAAGCACAGCATAAGCAAGACAGATCGCCCGCCGCAAAGGAACTCTAGAACAGTAGAGCCGAAAGAAGGGCGGGGTCCGAGAGTCTCCATCACCTGCCATATTGGCCACAGAACATGAACGCCCCAACCGATTCACCAGCAAGATGCCACCACTCTGAAGAACCAGGCTTTGGGAAAGGGAGCCATGCCCCATCATAAAAACCGCAGGTTGTTGAGGGGAGCTAAGCCCCATCGACAAGCCACACTCGCTGTCACAAAGCAGGTCGAATCTGCCACATCCCACCCAATTCTCGAGAAGAGACCACCACAGATACTGGCCTCCATTTCCACACCAAAAGGGGCGGTGGGAGGGAGGACCACTCCCGCTTCAAAAAAATTAGGGTCGATCCGGTGCACACAGACACATGGGAGGGCTGTCGGGTGACCCTCCCTGGAGCAGAAACCATGTCCTTGCAGCATTGGCCTCCAAATACTTGCATCCCTCCACGCCACAGCCACACTCCCTGCCGCCGCAGACAGTCCCTCGAGCATCCTTACGCGTCGTTTGCACTCTGGTTCTAGCTCAGCCTGCAAACCTTTACCTTGTTATCTCGTTTGAGTTCCTTCATACTATCTTTTAGAATGCCTACATGAACCCTCAGCTTGGTATCGAATCTGTTCGATCATGTGCTTATTTTGCCGTGTAATCTTGTCAAATTGTTTGATTTTTTGCACCCCGCTTGTCATAAAATATAATATCTAACTTACCAAATGATTTTCTCATATTGAATTGATCATTTAATGTGGGAGAATAAACGGGAACAAGAGTTAGAATAGAGACATGTTCTTCTAGACCTATCTCAACACGGGACCAAAAGAAGAGATGGTTGCATCTCAATAGGGGTCCAAAAGGAGATGGTCTATCATAGACCAATGTGCAATAAGTGCTTCTAGACTTACCTCAGTAGGGGACCAAGAGGAGAGATGGTTATATCTCAATAAGGGTCCAAAAGGAGGCAGTCTATCAAAGAGCAATGTGCATCTCATTGAGCCTCAAAGACCTTAGGGTTAGCTTCATTAAAGACCTCCAATGGTTAGTGTTAAAAGTCCTTTGACCTTAGGCAAGCCAGGGCTAATAATCTTGAGGTGGGAACCTGACCTAAGCTTGAGGTGCTTGTCGTGCTTGATAACTAAGGTGCATGCTTGATGACTAAGGTGCTTGAGGTGCTCGTCATGCTTGAGGACTAAGGTACTTGAGGTGCTTGTCATACTTAATGGGGGGTAAGGTGCTTGAGTCAAAAAGAGACCCTACAAACTTAATGAGGAAGGTGCTTGAGAAGCTTCTCATACATGGGGGGTAAGGTGCTTGAGTCAAAAAGAGACCCTAAACACTTAATGAGGAATGTGCTTGAGTAACTTCCTATACATGGGGGGTAAGGTGCTTGAGTCAAAAAGAGACCCTACAAACTTAATGATGAAGGTGCTTGAGAAGCTTCCTATGCATGAGAGTCCCAAAGTTAGGGGAATCTTTGACTTAACTTTCCACTCACCCAAAGGGAACCCCTTTTTCAAAGGACACATGGGACACATGTCAGACTCTCCCTATGCTTAACCACATAGTATGATTGAATGCTATTGGTTGGGCTAAAGAGGGGTCCAATGAGCTTCTAGCTCCATCCAACAAAATATCTAGATATTTTCAAGCTCTCTCTCTCTAAGGGGTAAGGAGGAAACTTGTCCAAAGACTACCCATGTACTTGAATGCATGCTGTAAGTGATTGGCTAGGGGGGAGAGGGGTCCAATGAGCTTGAAACATGTGCAAAAGCTACAACTCACCCCACGCAAGCTGGATTCATTCTCACTTCGTGAAAGTTGAGAAACTCCACCTCCTTCTCCAAGCCTGTGATAAGTGAGAGCCTACACCAACACTCTTGGCTATGGAATGCAAATCTAACCAAGAGCCATGCTTCAATGCTTAAGCTTACCATCTTCTCCATATCCATTACTATGCTATTATGTATGCTATCAAGAAGAGTGATGATAAGTGAGGGACTATTTCTTTCTCCTATGGAATGTTTCTTCTTCCTCTTCCCTACCCTCATTCTCCACTAGCTCTTTCCACCTTCGAAGGTGTTTGAGGCCTTGGGACTGAGGCTTGGGATAAATGCTTTCTATAAAATTTATGTTATGTTTGTGGTGCATGAATCTTTCCATCTTCATTGCATCACCTAGGTCACAAGGAACACAAACATTGTATTGTACCAAGTCTCTTGATGGGAGAAACTATAATACAAATGCCTTTTAGAGGGGGGACCAGCTCTGTATCAATCTGGTCCTCAACTATTGTCATGTTCTCTAAACTCTCTCTCTTGAAAAAGTATTGTTCATGCCAAGTTAACTAAGTACCATATATATGTTTCTACCATCAATTAAGTTCACCCGCTATGCTCACAAAGTAATATCACAAAGGTGCTTCACTTAATTTCCTAATTCCGCTACTCTCAAAGTTCAGAGGCCACTTCCATTACATTGGTGTCAGAGCATTTGGTTTCTCTTTTCTTGCTTCAGAAGAGAGGTCTTTAAGTAGCCTATTATTGGTTGATTATGTTAATTATATTAGGGTAAGTGTGACTAGGATCTATTATCGGTTTGTTGAGCCCATTATGTGGGATATGATGCACACCTTGGAAGCATTGGTCTTAATAATGGAGCCTTTTTAGACTTTCCTACGGCTTTACCATTATTGAGCCATAAGAAGTCCAAGAGGAGCTATCCCTCAGCAGCTTCGCTATGTTAGACTCACTCTGTAGATGGCGGAGACAGTCTCACTGGGTGGGAACCGGCTCCTGTGAGACGAACAGCGTATCAGTCAGTAATTACCACGGCAGTTACCACAATAACTCCCAAGGCATATAAATAGGGCCCATTACATTGTAATCGGGGGGGCAATTGTTGGTTGTACTTTTGGTTTGTTTTATCCTTTAACTTCCTACTCTTAGTGTGTGATTGTAGTCTTGAAGCTGTTCCTAGGCTACATATTCCACTTGTACTCTTACTCTGTAATTTTCAATACAGTAGTCAAGTACACTTCAGCCAGATATGCTTTGTATCCATTTCCTCTGAATCTAAATCTGAATTTGAATCTAAATCTAAACCCAGTCATTCAGTTTGTCTAATTCTTAGTAGATGTATTCCAGTTCATATAACTGTTCTAGCTCAGTTTCTATTTTTCCTCCAGTTCTACTAATTGAACTAATGAATCACCAGTAGCTGTAAACTCAAACACTGGAATCAGCTATCTAAAGAGATCAGCTCCAATTCCATTTTGGTGATCACGGTGGCTAGAGCTGTTGCTCGTTGACCAGCAGGCTCCTCTCCCAGTTTGAGTTTCAGCTGCAGTAATGGCACCCAAACCCAATCGTGGCCGGAAACCATCCTACCGTGTTGACCCTATTCTTGAGGAGTCAAAAAGAGACTCTGATCCCAAGGATGAACAAGTAACTGACACTGAGGCTCAGGAGGAGCACAGTCATGCTGATGAGTCACAGGACTCTCAGCATTCCAGTCAGTCCAGACGACGCAGAGCTGAAAGGGAAGATCGCAAGGCCAAGAGTTCTCGAACCAAACAAGGAGACAAAGGTGCCAAAGGCCGTAAAGAAAGTCGTCATAGTTCCAGTAGAAAAGCTAGAGAGGAGACAGCAACAACTGAGACGGAGACAGAAATTAATGGGGATGCAGACACGGACTATTGTAAGAAGGCTGCAAAAAAGAGTCAAGATTCCAAGGTGAGAAGAGGAATAAATGAGGCTGATAGACATGATTACACATCTTCATTGAAAATATCTTTTCCCATGTTCAAAGGGGGAAGAAGGAGGACCTAGATGTTCATATCCAAGCCTTTGAGCAGTATGGTGAGTTAAAAAATATTGATGAAGATTATTGGGGTGACTACTTTCCGCAAACATTAAAGGAGGCAGCAAGGAAATGGTACTACCATTACCCGGCTTGTCAACTCATATCGTATAATAAACTGATTAAAGCTTTCCGACTGGAATATTCAGACAACAGAGGGGATGAGGGTATATTCTGTGAGTTGGATAAGATATGGCAGGGAAAATTGTCAGTCAAAAGCTATGTTGAGAAAATCAAGGAGCCTAGACAATTGCAAGAACCACCATCTGAAAAGAGGCTGTGAGCATGGTTTTTGAATGGGTTTCGCAGTAAGAATCTTAGGAAACAGGATGTGTCAGCACCAACCGAGAAATTCAATGATTTGGTGCAGCGGGCCCTGAAGCTTGAACAACAAGCTAAGAAGGAAAAGAGTCATAAGAAGAGGAGGTCCAGTAGTAGCAGTACTTCTACTGAAGATTCTGATTCCAGTCGAGCTTCCAATAGCTCTGAAAGTAGTTCAAATGAAAGGACCAAAGACAAGACTAAGAAAGATCTTGGTCTAGGGAGATTGAAGAGATGGTTTAGCAAATTGCTAAAATTAGCCAGACCAGACAGCCGGTAAGAAGAATGGAAATCTGGTGTTCAAAATGTAAATCTAAGGACCATGTTTCCAATGAGTGCCCACAGTGTACTTATTGTAAAGCCTATGGCCATCTATGGAATAACTGTGGCATTAGGATTCATCATTTCAAAAAGGGCAAAGATCTTTCAGTGGCGGCATTTACCAATGCCAAACCAGTAAGAGTGGAAACTGCCAACGCTTCTCATGAGGAGAAACCAGGTACCATTGGTACTGGTACAGGGCACGGTAGATACCAAGGAGGTACTGGCGGGGGTCGGGGGCATGGTAATTTCTAGAGCCGAAGTCTGAATTGCTATACTTGTGGAAAGTATGGGCATTTCACAGCTCAATGTCCAGAAACACCTGTGACTGCGGCTACTAAGGCGAAGGTTCCAGAGCTAGTCCCAGTACGAGCAGTTACATGAGGCAAAGGGGTAGTGATTGAGGAAATCCCAGAGATTCCAGAAAAACCAGTCACTACTAAAAGCAGCAAATGGGCTCAGCAGAGAGAGGTATGGAAATCCAAGGGTAAAGAAAAGGTGGTTGATGAATGGCAGGAGCAGAGAGAACTAGCGGCAAAAATCATAGAGGATTTAGCCAAGAAGCCGCCAAAGCAGTCAGAGAGTTCTAAAGCACGGGTCATTCAAAATATACCATCCCAATCTACTGAGATAGATCAGTCAAAGCCCGGCATGCCTGAGACCATGTTGACTGTAGTACAAGGGTTGATTGAAGAGTTGAGAGCTGATAGAGGAGCTGAAAGCACTAAATGAAGGAGTGGCATTGTGAAGATATTACCAGTTCTTCAAGATCTGACAACAACTCTGATCATGAGAAAGAGGAAATTCATGTCAAAATCTATGATAGAATCTAGAAACTCACTTTGGAGTTGGAAGACATTAGAAGAACTTTGCCTGAAGCAGCGAAATTCATTAGACAATGAAGGAAGGCTGGGATGGAAGCCAGGACAGTTGACTTGACGGCTGTCAGAGATGATGAAGTGCTGCTAATACAAGTAGATTACAAAGTTTAGAAACAATGGGAACCACTTTCGAGTGTCATTCTGGATGGAGGAGCAGGAGTAAACATCATGGGAGTACATCTTCAGCAGAGGATGGGTATCACAAACCTGAAGCCAACACCTTTCAAAGTGCGGATGGCAAATCATTGAGTAGTGCAAGCTACTGGTATGATCAAGAATATTCAGATACGAGTGGGCAAGGAGAAGTTCAAGGACAGTTTTCTAGTTCTCCATGTGCAAGAAGCATATGGAATGCTACTAGGGCACCCATGGTTGCGAACGGAACAGGTTGTTCACGACTATGCTAATCAAACTCTGACTATACAAGGGACCAATGGTGGAAGGATCCAGATTCAGACAAACAACACTAGAAGCTGGAGAAAGGAGCTGAGACCTAAAGAACTATGCTAGAAGTATAAGGTCAAGAAGATTGAAAGGATGTTAGCAGCTCTAAATATTTTTCCCTTAGCAGAAATTGATCTCAATGCAGTTCTACTGAACAAGGAGCAGGCTGACAAATAGAAGAATCAGTTTCCAGACCAGTTTACTGAACTCAATTCAGGAGAACATTCAGTTCATCTAATTGGAGGCCGGAAGAATCAATTGAATCCAGCACGCCATATGAGCCAGCACATTCTGGGGAGGACACGGTAAATCAGAATAGTGATTCGGAACTCAAAGGGCCGTCTTGGGATTATGCCGAAGAGTCAACCAAGAGAAAAGGCAACGGGCCTAACTGGTTACTCCCAGATGACCAAGAGATCGAGGAATGGAATCTAGGCTCTGAAGACAACCCTAGAATGATTAAAGTTAACAAACATCTCAACCCTACAATGAAGGAGAAAGCACGCAAAATGTTCTAGTATTACAAAGATGTCTTTGCCTGGGAACACACTAATCTGAAAGGGGTGGATCCAGAGGTCTACCAGCACAGGATACCACTGAAGCCAGATGCCAAGCCAGTGAGACTGCAGGGGTACCGAATGAATCCCAATTATGCTAAGAAGGTCAAGGAAGAGATTGACAACCTTCTCAAAGCTGGGTTCATCACTGAAATGGTCAGTAGCGATTGGTTGTTTCCTATTGTAGTTGTTCCCAAGAAGAATGGGAAGTTGAGAGTCTGTGTAGATTATAGGAAACTCAACGCTCAAACCATCAAGGATCCATTCTCATTGCCCTTCACAGATATGTTTCTTGATGAGATTGCAGGGTATGAGATGTACAGTTTTATGGATGGATATAGTGGCTACAACCAGTTACAAATTTCTCCTGAGGATCGGGGAGAGACCACTTTCATTACAGAGTGGGGAGCATTTATGTATCTGGTAATGCCATTTGGCCTATGCAATGCACCAGCCACTTTCTAGCATGCATGATGGAGATATCCAATGAGTTTCTTCATCGGTTCCTTGCCATATTCATGGATGATTTCACTGTATATTCAGCCAAGGAACAGCAATTACTATTCCTGGAAATGGTTTTTAAGCACTGTCAGGAGAAGCGGATTTGTTTGAATCCATTCAAATCTGTTTTCCTAGTCTGGAAAGGACAGCTACTGGGACATGTGGTATCCCGCAATGGAATAGAAATGGCCAACAACAAGATCCAGTGTGTTCAGCAGGCCAAGGAGCCAAGGAATGCATCTGAGTTAAGTTCTTTCTTGGGATATATTAACTTTTACAGAATATTTGTGCATAAATTTTCCTCCCAAGCTTTACCACTGTATGAGCTCACAAAGAAAACCAGCAAGTTCAATTGGACTGCTGAGTGTGAGGAAAGTTTCCATAACTTAAAAAGTGCCATTATCAGTAAAACAGTCCTTCTGCAACCAAATTGGGATGTTGTCTTCCATGTACATGTGGATGCTTCGGGGCTGGTGATGGGGGCGATACTAGCCGAGCTAGATGGAAGGACTGACTATCCTGTCTACTTTGCCAGTCGCAGATTTAGCCAGGCTGAATAGGGTTATACAACCACTGAACGAGAAGCTCTAGGGATGGTTTTTAGTGCCACGAAATTCAGGCATTATTTGCTAGGCAAATTGTTTCATTTCTATGTGGATCATCAGGCCCTATTATTCTTGATTAATAAAGTCATTATTCAAGGCAGGCTAATACGGTGGATGATGTTCCTTATGAAATTTGAATTCCAATTTTTCCATAAACCTGGCAACAACCACTATGGCGCTGATTTCCTCTCTAGGAGTACGGAGGGCTGTTCTGAAGCGTCTTTAAGAGACAAACCAATGGATACTGAATTATTTCAGCTGGAAGCGGCAGAATCAGTCGATTCTGAATTATATGAAGTATATCAGTTTCTTTCTCAGGGTAGTTTCCCAGATATTGGAAGCAAAACCAGAAGAAGGCTCTTGTTATCAAAAGCTTAACGTTTACCATCATTGGGGGCTCACTCTACAGATTAGGTGTCGATGGGATTCTTTGTTGGGATTAAAGCCCAAGTGGCCTCTTATACGGATATGGCCGCCCACCCGCCTAACTCACTTATCACTAACTCTTGTATATACTCACTTATACTTTTGTGGATAATAAGGTTTTGGGAGATAACCCTTCAAACAGAATTCTCTGTGTACTGTGTAAGCTCTCTCTGTATCTGTATGTGTGTGTGTGTGTGTGTGTGTGTGAGTCGATCCACGCTCCACTCTGCGACTTCAATTGGTATCAGAGCCAAGTTCAGTGCGTATTTGCGTAATCGGGTGCGTGCGCACTTTTCAGGCAGATTCTGGATCCGAAGCTTGAAATTTCACACTCAGCGTTCCGGGAGCATTTCCAGTAGATGTCCTGCGGTTTTACCCCCCTTTCGAAGCCGTTTATGCCCTCAGAATTTCATTATGAGCACTACATCAGAAGATAGGTTTCAGCCGCAAAGAAACCCGTCTTGTGTAGATTGGCAAGCAAGAGGTGGTCGGCATCAATATCGGCATCGACATACATCACTCATTCGTCTTCAAAGCATCATCTATAGACCAGGTACACATATATATCATCAGATATATATATTGCAGTCTACATTGCTACTTCTTGTGCTTGCTAGGTCCCAGGGGAGGTGTGGCCATACGACGGCTTGGCACCACTCGCATGTATTGCAGATTGATATACTGTGATTGTGGGTCTACTAGTTGTGAGTCACGCTAGCAGACAGACCGCCGCAGCGGTCATAGGACAGTGATTGGTCTAGTGTAGGATGTATGCTAGTTCTGGGCAGTTTGCTGAGCCATCTGTGAAGGTCGTGTGTGAGGTTTTTTGAAGCCAAGCACTGGGGGTTGGGTTACCCAGTGTGAGGTGGATTAGGTTGTTGGAGTTCCCCTCTACACGCATCCTCTTCGGTGACTTTTATCCCATAGGATGTATGACTTTGTGTAGACACTGGATTGCATCTTATGCGTCAAGCCGTTGAGGCATTGTTCAAGGTTCAGTCTTGAGACAGATACAGATTCTGTGATTGCCCAGATAGGAGACAGTGTATGCTTACAGGACAGCATATTACAGAGATTTTCAGATTTGTCACTGGTCAGCTATTTATGATTGTTTTTTAGCTATCTTTTGGTTCCTAGAGCTCAGTTTACAGGGGAGACTCTGTCAAAAATTTTCAAAATACTGACAGTTCCTAAGGAGAGGTGCTCATCTTGTTGTTTACAGCTTGTTTACTATGTACAGATGCCAGTTTACAGGGGAAACTCTGTCGGATTTTTCCCAGAAGTAAACAGTTTGGCAGATATGGTATCTTCTCAAAGTGAGACTCTTTACAACATAAAGAAGCTGGATGGCACAAACTTTCCATTCTGGAAGAAGCAGATTTGGCAGGTTTTGGTGCAGAAAAAACAAGTGAAGCCACTGAATCTCAAAGGGGAGAGACCAGAAGGTATGGCTGAAGATGAGTGGGAAGAGCTTGATGAGTTAGCTTGTTCCACAATCATGCTGACACTGGCAGAAAATGTTTACTTCAACGTAGCAGAAGAGACTACAGCGTATGGAGTATGGCAAAAGCTATGTGGTATGTACGAGAAACAAAGTGCTGCTTCTCAGATTTACTGGCTCAAGAAATTGGTGGATTTGAAGATGAAGGAAGGGACAGCCATGTCAAATCATCTCAATGAATTTCACACAATTTTCAGCCAGTTAACAGCACAGGAGATAGTCTTTCCAGATTCAGTGAAGGCTATGTTTCTCTTAATCACTATGCCAGATAGTTGGGATACTTTTCGTACAGCGTTAAGTAATTCTGTCGCGCCAGAAGGTCTTACAAGTGCCAATGTAGAAGGCAGCTTGCTCACAGAGGAAGTGAACAGGAAGAACATTGACAAAGGCAAAGGAAATAGTGCTTTGGTCATTCAAGGGAGACAACAATCTAAAGAGAAGAAGGGTAAGAAGGCACAAAACCGAAGTAAGTCTCATGACTCGAAGTCAAAGGATGACATAGAATACTACCATTGTGGCAAGAAGGGTCACATGAAGAGAGACTGTATGAAGTGGAAACAAGAAAAAGGCAAAACAAAGAGTTCTGAGCAAGATGAAAAGAAGAGTTCAGTGAAGATTGAAGAGGTGAATGTCAAAGGATCTGGTTCAGACAGTGATTCTGGTATAGCAGCTAGTGATATCTTCCTCACAAGAAATCTTGATTCTGTTTTCTTGACTGCAAAGGATGGACATGCTATGAGTGATTGGATTATTGACTCAGAGGCATCTTTACATGTTTCTCCGCACAAAGAGTGGTTTACATCATATGTGGCTACTAAAGATTATGTCAGACTTGGCAATGAGCAGGTTTGTGACATACTTGGAGTGGGAGATGTGCAGTTGAAGTTTCAGAATGGCTCTTCTTTATGGCTCAAGAATGTCAGACATGTTCCAGCAATCCAAAAGAGCTTGATCAGTATAGGGAAGTTGGATGATGTGGGTTATGTGACAGTTTTTGGGAATAGCGCTTGGAAGATCTCCAAAGGTTTGATGACTGTAGCACATGGCATCAAGTCAGGAACTCTATACACTTTACATGTTTCAGAGGTTAAAAACCATGTAATTAATGTGATTGAGCAGCCAAGTGTGTCACTGTGGCATCGTAGGCTGGGACATCTGTCAAAAAGAGGAATGGAATACTTTCTCATTATGGTTATTTTCCTGGTTTTTCATTTCAAGATTTCAAGTTTTGTGAGCATTGTGTTTATGGTAAGCAAACACAGGAACCGCACAGATCAAAGAGGAATCGTAGGGACGAACGGTTAGCTCTTGTGCACAGTGATCTATGCGGACCAATGCCCAGTTTGTCACTAGGGGAAGCATCGTACTTTTGTACATTCATAGATGACTATTCTCACAAAGTATGGGTTTACTTCTTGAAGCACAAGGATGAGGTGCTCAAGGTCTTTAAGACATTCTTGCAGCTTGTGGAGAATCACAGTGGTCAGAAGCTAAAGTGCTTGAGAACTGGCAATGGTGGAGAGTACGTTTCCAAAGCTTTTAAAGACTTTTGTGAAGCAAAAGGGATTAAGCGGGAACTTACTGCACCATATAATCCTTCACAGAATGGGGTTGCAAAACGTATGAATAGGACCATACAAGAGAAGGTCAGAAGCATGTTGTCAAATGCTGAGTTGCCTGATGGATTTTGGGCGGAAGCAGTGGCTACAGCAGTCCATTTGATCAACAGGTCTCCTAGTAGGGTTCTGGATAAGAGTGTAGTGGCCGAGATGCTATGGACAGGAAAGGCACCTTTGTATAAGCATCTCAGAGTCTTTGGTTGTGAAGCTTATAGCCATATTCCTAAGGAGTTCAGGAATAAGTTAGAACCAAAGAGCAAGAAGTGTATATTTCTTGGCTACGGAGAATCGGGCGAGATGGGTTACCGCCTTTGGGATCCTGAGTCCAGAAAGCTTATTCGTAGCAATGATGTGCATTTCAATGAAGCCAAGTTTCACGCTAAGCCAAAGAAGACAGAGGAAATCAGAAGAGTTGTCTTCAGGGATGATGGACCTAGTGCTAGCACATCAAGACAGCATGGTCAGGCTCAGGAACAGCCTATAGTGGCTAGAGAGGCAGAATCAGTTGTGGTGAGACGTTCTGAGCATGTCTCCAAACCACCTGATCGTTATGTCCCATCTCTAAATTATGTCATGCTCACAGATTGCGGAGAACCATCTTGTTACAAGGAAGCATTACAAGTGGTTGACTTGAAAAAATGGCAGTTGGCCATGCAGTCAGAGATAACAGCTCTGCATAAAAACCAAACATGGAAGCTAGTTAAATTACCACAGGGCAAAAATGCTCTATCTTGTAAATGGGTTTACAGGTATAAGATCACCGCTCATGATAGTCAGCCAAAGTACAAAGCAAGGCTTGTTGCCAAGGGCTTTAAGCAAGAACAAGACATTGACTTTGATGAAGTCTTCTCTCCAGTGGTTAAGATGACTACATTGAGATGCTTTCTTGCATTGGTTGCTATATTGGATTTGGTGTTGCACCAAATGGATGTCAAGACAGCGTTCTTGCATGGTGATTTAGACGTGGAAATTTACATGCAGCAGCCAGAAGGGTTTGTTGAGAAAGGCAAGGAAGATTTGGTATGCCAGTTGTTAAAGAGTCTTTATGGCTTAAAACAATCACTGAGGGCATGGTACCATAAGTTCCACCAGTTTATGCTTTCTCAAGGCTACAAACGTAGTGAGTGCGATCACTGTCTATATACAAAGAAGGCTAAGGATGGAAGTTGGCTGATCCTTATTTTATATGTGGATGACATGTTGTTGGCAAACACTTGAAAGAAATTTCAGCTTTGAAGTCAAAGATGGCAAAATCGTTTGACATGAAAGACATGGGTGAGGCAAGTCATATACTTGGTATGCGCATTGAAAGAGACAGATCAAAGAAGTTGATTTGGTTATCTCAAACAGAGTATATTGACAAGGTTTTGCAACATTTCAATATGGATAATGGAAAGGCATTGAGTGTTCCATTGCCACCATATGTGAAACTTAGCAAACAAGATTGTCCTATGTCTGAGGAAGAAAAGGCTGAAATAGATAAGATTCCATATGCGTCTGCAGTGGGTAGTTTGATGTATGCAATGATTGCTACAGGTCCGGATATTGCATTTGCAGTGGGAGTGGTTAGCAGATATATGTCGAATCCCGGCAAGAAACATTGGGAGGCAGTGAAAGGTATCATGAGATACTTAAAACATACAAAGAGTATGCGCATATGCTATGGTAGTCATGATTTGAGTGTCAGAGGATACACTGACTCAGATTATGCAGGAGACTTGGATAAGAGGAGATCTACATCAGGCTATGTCTTTACATTGGCTGGAGGTGCCATATCATGGAGATCTCGATTACAAGATTGTGTTACGCAGTCTACTACAGAAGCTGAGTATGTTGCAGCAAATGAGGCATGCAAAGAAGCTATTTGGCTTGGTAGATTGGTAGCAGACTTGGGAATCAAAGTAGATATGCCAGAGTTATATTGTGATAGTTAAAGTGCTATACAATAGGCAAAGAATCCAGTGTTTCATTCGAAGACTAAGCATATTGATGTGAAATATCACTTCATTAGGGAAGTACTTGAAGACAAGTAGATACAGCTGCTGAAGATCCACACCAAGGACAATCCTGTTGATCTACTCACAAAGGGACTTCCAGGAGAGGGCTTTGTGCATTGTCGTGAGTTATTGGGCATTGTGTAAATCTTTGTACATTTATGTTCATAGATTTACAGTTACTTAAAGTGCCACATTGGACTTTAAGTGGGAGGTTGTTGGGATTAAAGCCCAAGTGGCCTCTTATACGGATATGGCCAGCCGCCCGCCTAACTCACTTATCACTAACTCTTTGTATATACTCACTTATACTTTTGTGGATAATAAGGTTTTGGGAGATAACCCTTCAAACAGAATTCTCTACGTACTGTGTAAGCTCTCTATGTATCTGTGTGTGTGTGTGTGTGTGTGTGTGTGTGTGTGTGTGTGTGTGTGTGTGTGTGTGTGTGTGTGTGTGTGTGTGTGTGTGTGTGTGTGTGTGTGTGTGTGTGTGTGTGTGTGTGTGTGTGTGTGTGTGTGTGTGTGTGTGTGTGTGTGAGTCGATCCACGCTCTGCTCCGCGACTTCATTCTTCGCCGATGTGTGCCTATGGAGGGGAGAATGCAAGTTATCTTAGAGGCGCATAATGGAGAATCTGGTGGACACTTTTCTACTGATATTACTTACAAGAAGATTCTGTAGGCTGGTTTATGGTGGCAAACCTTGATATCCAATGTCAAAAGTTTTTGGAAAACCTGTGACATATGTCAAAGAATGGGTAGAGCCACAGCTGCAGACATGACTGTCTGGATTTCATGGGACCATTCCAAAAGGTTACCCCCCAAGAAGAATAGCTATATAGTGATGGCTATGTGCTATGTAACCAAGTGGGTAGAAGCTAAGGCTCTTCCTGACAACATAGCCAAATCCACTGCAAGATTTTTATTTGAGAATATTGTATGCCGCTATGGCTGCCCTATGGAAATTGTGTCGAACCAAGGGACACACTTCATCAATGACACTATGGATATCCTTATGGATATTCTTTCAGTCAAGCACCGGAAATCCACACCTTATTATACTAGATGCAATGGACAAGCTCAAAAGTAGCAACAAGACCATTAAGACTATCCTCACCAAGATTGTGCAAAAAACCCAGAACAGTGGGACTTGAAGCTTCAAACTGCTATATGGGCATATAGGACAGCTTATAAGGTCACTACGGGGTTAACACCATTCAGAATGGTGTATGGTACTGAAGTTGTTGTCCCTATGGAATTTGTTATACCCAGTCTCATAATGGTTGTAGAGTATGGTTTAGATTTTAATCACATTTTGAAGAATAGACTGGAAGAGCTAACACAGTTAGATGAGCTGAGACAGAGGGCTATGTTGGAACAAGAAATTGTTCAGCAAAGAAGGAAACACTGGCATGATAGACGAATTAAGGTTCGAGAGTTTCAGAAAGGCGATCTGGTTCTATTATATCAGTCCAAATTAGGCCCTAAGAAACCAAACTACTGTTGAAAGATCTATCTGGATTATTGTGCCAGAGGTATATAATGGAGCTAAAATCAAGCTCTAATATTCAGAAGCCAGGGGAACGGGCATTGATGGTCTGGGAGCCTAAGACCAAGGCAAATCCGAAATCAGCTATTTTAGGTCTTTTCCATGTACAACCAGTTCCAAAAACAGTCAAAAAGCCAGAACAACACCAGTGTGATAAAACCCTGTCCATACCAGAACAAGAAAAAAATGGACACCAATATCAATTTTTGGGGGACCAACGATCAGATGGAATATCAGTAGTAATCATTTCAAAGACGAGCAAAATTCTTGTCCAATGCATGTCTGCCACGTCACTTGTGGTGCACAAAACTCTAGAAACTGTAAGTGGGGGAGCTTTTATGGCACGAAGGCGTATAACAGTAAGGTGAGTAAGAGTTTTTTCTCGCAAATCTCCTGCACGATGCTTACCTTCTGTTGTCCATTCCCATCGACATGCTCCGAAGCTTCCTCACTGCAGTCGCAAACCTCTTCTTCTAAGGTTTTATGGCACGAACGCGTATAACAGTAAGGTGAGTAAGCGTTTTTTCTCGCAAATCTCCTGCACGACGCTTACCTTCTGTTGTCCATTCCCATCGGCATGCTCCGAAGCTTCCTCACTGCAGCCGAAAACCTCTTCTTCTGAGGAGACTGTGGATTGTCGCTTATCCTTGCCAACCACACCTGGATACGGGTTCGACAAATCAAGTAAGTCATCTTCTTCTGCGTCTACTGCTTCATCGTCCTCAAGGTGTATGGGTAGGAAGAAAATGTCGGAGAAGAAGCAGGAGACTATAGACAAAATCCAAGCCCTTATTACTGCTGCAAAGGCAACTCTTCCACTCATTCCGCACAGTAAGATTCAGCGTTATGTGTTTATTCAGCAAGCCAAGGCTTTAATCAACTATGGGATTTGTGTGTGGTTCTGCAAGCCACAAGGATTGAGTTTAATATAGCCATCATAAGGCAAGTCCTGGATTCTTTTAATGTTGAAGATGGAAGTGCCGTGGCCTATGGCAAAAAAGTGACAGTTACTCCAGAGAACATTGCTTTTGCTTTTCGAATGCTAAATGAGCCAAATCCATCTGTGGAAACCGTAGAGAAGATCAGTGCAGTTTTAAAGGAAGTTGACGTTGCCGAAAGGAGACAAACAGCCAGTGCGCAAGGGATTCCAGTAGCAGGTCTGGACATTCCTGCTGCTTACCGATTTGTGGTTGAAGCTGTGAGCCTAAAAAGTAATCCGACATATGTGTCAGAGAAACTCTTTGATATGCTTTTAGCAAAGAGATTGGATTCTAAAGTCGACATCAACCTCTGTCAAATATTGTTGAATAATGTACTTCAGCAAACTGCAAAGTTGAAGTCTCAAAGTGTATTCAAGGCTTGGTATGTTTGGCAGTTTCTATACTGGGCGACTTCTGCAGACGCCCATGATCAGGTAAGAATGGCTTGGAGCTAGAAGCCATTCTCAATATCCTAGAATGTGGAATTATCATCTGATGAAGAAGACCCAGAAGGCCACTCAGTTCCCACTGGACAAAAGAGAAAGTCTATACAAGAGGAAGCTGGCAGTTCAAAGAGTCCAAGGACGAAACTGACCAAAAGCACGGCTCTCTTGAAGTAGCTAGAAAGTCAAATCAAAATAGTGTCTCCTGAAAAGACTTCAGCTAGCCAGACTGAACAGCATACTGTCCAAACCACTGGTGGAGTTAACCAGCCAGCAGGCCAGATTTCAGCAACCACCAGTATTGGACAAGACCAATCAGAAAGGGCCAGCCCTGATCAGCCAGCAGATGAGACTGATAAGGGCAAAGGACCAGCATCTCCAAGTCCACTTGGCAGAGTTTCTGTCCCATACAGTGAAGCAGCCCTGCTGTTGACAAAGAAAGATAGGTTACAGCAGATGCAGACTCATCCTCTCAAGGGACGCCTAGTTTTGTAAAATCTTATTATTCTGCATTACCCTACCTGGCTCTTGTCACGGTCTATGAGCCAACTGACTCTAATCCAACAACAGTTAAGGATGGTTGTTCTGTGCTTATCCAGTCATCATGGAACACTACTTTCAATTGCTTGGGACAAATGTTGGATACTACAGGGTCAAAAGATGAACTAACTAAGGTAAAGACTGAACTAAGGGAGGCTAAGGAGCAGATTGAAAAGCTGGAGCAAAGAAGAGCATCCCAGAACCTGTGCCACACTATCCTTGAAGCTCAATCATCTAGGACTATTCAACAGTTACAAAGTAAGCTTCACAAGGTGGAGTCTTAGATACGGACCATACGGGAAGAAAAGCCAGACGCTGAAAGAGCTGCGGATAGGTTTGAAACTATGCTCAGAATGAAGAGAGTTGAGTTCAACTCCCTATTGACCAGCCACACCACTTTGAAGGCCACATAAATAAAAAGGTATATATATAATAATCTGGCCGAGATGTTGAATCCAAAAGGGAATGTTGTTTTCGACATGGATAACTTGAGGGTTCTTATGGAGACAATGCAGAGTGATTTGCAAGATAAAATTTCTGAATATAACAATGCTCTGGCAAATCAAGCTATCCTTGATTATAATGAACACCAGAAGGATGATGATAAGGAGGAAGAAGAAGCAGAGAAGGAGGATGAACCAGAAGAAGAGCATAATGATGATTATGATGACTCTCCTCCATCTCCACCTTCAGAACCTGATACTAGTGGTGCAAGGACAACAAGAGGAAATGATCAGTCTCAGGCAGACCAACCAGACCAGCCTAAAGGACAATAGTCGAGCGATCAACAGCTGGGAAAGCAACAACCCAGCAACACTGGAAAATCAACGGCACACCAGTCACCAAAAGGAAACAAACAACCAGTGTGCAAGGGATTCCAATAGCAAGTCTGGACGTTCCTGCTGCTTACCGATTTGTGGTTGAAGCTGTGAGCCTAAAAAGTAATCCGACATATGTGTCAGAGAAACTATTTGATATGCTTTTAGCAAAGATATTGGATTCTAAAGTTGACATCAACCTCTGTCAAATATTGTCGAATAATGTACTTCAGCAAACTGCAAAGTTGAAGTCTCAAAGTGTATTCAAGGCTTGGTATGTTTGGCAGTTTCTACACTGGGCGACTTCTGCAGACGCCCATGAGCAGGTAAGAATGTCTTGGAGCTAGAAGCCATTCTCAATATCCTAGAATGTGGAATTATCATCTGATGAAGAAGACCCGGAAAGCTAGTCAGTTCCCACTGGACAAAAGAGAAAGGCTATACAAGAGGAATCTGGCAGTTCAAAGAGGCCAAGGACGACACTGACCAAAAGCACGGCTCTCTTGAAGTAGCTAGAAAGTCAAATCAAAATAGTGTCTCCTGAAAAGACTTCAGCTAGCCAGACTGAACAGCATATTGTCCAAACCACTGGTGGAGTTAACCAGCCAACAGGCCAGATTTCAGCAACCACCAGTATTGGACAAGACCAATCAGAAAGGGCCAGCCCTGATCAGCCAGCAGACCAGACTCATAAAGGCAAAGGACCAGCATCTCCAAGTCCACTTGGCAGAGTTTCTGTCCCATACAGTGAAGCAGCCCTACTGTTGACAAAGAAAGATAGGTTATAGCAGATGCAGACTCATCCTCTCAAGGGACGCCTAGTTTTGTAAAAATCTTATTATTCTGCATTACCCTACCTGGTTCTTGTCGCGGTCTATGAGCCAACTGACTATAATCTAGCAACATTTAAGGATGGTTGTTCTGTGCTTATCCAGTCATCATGGAACACTATTTTCAATTGCATGGGACAAATGTTGGATACTGCAGGGTCAAAAGATGAACTAACTAAGGTACTGAACTAAGGGAGGCTAAGGAGCAGATTGAAAAGCTGGAGCAAGGGAGAGCAGCCCAGAACCTGTGCCACAGTATCCTTGAAGCTCAATCAGCTAGGACTATTCAACAATTACAAAGTAGGCTTGACAAGGTGGAGTCTTAGATACGGACCATACGGGAAGAAAAGGCAGAAGCTGAAAGAGCTGCGGATAGGTTTGAAACTATGCTGTTAACCCTCACGGCTCACGGACACCCCATCACCTATGACGGACGTGTATTATGTATTTGGTAGATTCAGGTACCGGGCTTGTCGGACCAATAGGAAAAGGGTAAGAGTGATCGCCGATGAGAGGCGCACTCTAACTGGGACATTCAAGGGATTAGTTGGCTAAGCATGGGCGCCCAAGTGTGAATGGGGTGAACTCATATAAAATCCAACTAAACCTAAAATTCACTCATTCTCTCATTTGTGCAATAGAAGAGTGCTCTTGCTCCATCTCCATCTCCATCTTCTTCTTCTTCACCTCCTTGTGTGTGTGTATGTGTGTGTGTGTGTGTGAGAGAGAGAGAGAGAGAGTGCGATCGAGCATTGCGGCGGCACGACGGCAGTGAAGCGGTTGAGCGCGATGTAGCGGCGTCTCCTTCTTCTTCGCGGCGAGGAATCCTCCACGGCAGGAGCATAGAGCGGTGAGTGACACACCATTGCCCTCTTTTGAGCTTACTAGTTAAGCTAGTTGTGTGCTTGGAGCCGTCTATGGCTCGCACACGGTGTAACGGCAAGTCCCTTGCTTCGACAGTGTGGCAAGGAGTGCACATTTTTGGCGCCGCTGCCGACGAATCGCCCTGCACTAAGCCCAAGAGGCACTTTGTGCTTCTCCTATGAGTTGTTTGTAGTAGGAAAGAAGAGGAAGAGGAAGAGGAATGAGTTGTTTTTCTGTAAGTTGTTAATTTTTGTGTTGTCTGCAAGTTCTGTGATGTCTGCATAATGTTGTGTTTTCTGTTTGCACACAGTCTTTGCACAATTAGTAGTCGTTAGCTTGTTTGCAGTGAATGAATAAACAGGTAGGCAGTTAGCAATTTCTGTTTGCACACAGTCTGTACACAGTTTTCTGTCAGGGTTTGGCTGCACACAGTGTTTGCACAGCAAGGTAGTGAGAGAGGAAGTAGGTGGACAGTTAGCTCACTGTGAGCAAGCAGTTAACAGATTAGTTAGTAGATTAGTTAGTGGTTAGCAGCATTGTTAGTAAGTAGATAAGGTAGTGAGCTGTCTGTGAGCTGTGAGCTGTTGACTGGGAGGTTAGGTAGGTGACAGTGTGTGTGGCCAAGAAAGGGTCACCAAAACCACGCGCGGTCGTCGCCCAAAAAAATTTTAAAAAAATTAAAAAAATTAAAAAAATTATATGAGCTCACCCCATTCACACTTGGGCGCCCATGCTTAGCCAACTAATCCCTTGAATGTCCCAGTTAGAGTGCGCCTCTCATCGGCGATCACTCTTACCCTTTTCCTATTGGTCCGACAAGCCCGGTACCTGACTCTACCAAATACATAATACACGTCCGTCGTAGGTGATGGGGTGTCCGTGAGCCGTGAGGGTTAACATGCCCCCCTTCCTGATGTAGATTCCGTCCTCGGAAGCTATTGAGTTGAAGCTCGTTCGTCGAGGTGGAAGAGCATTTGAGATGAATGTCCTTAGCCTTCTTCAGTCACTGCAAAATCAAACAACATTGGCACAGTAATTGCATTCTCATAAGTGATTAAAAAGCATATGCAGTTTTAGGTAGACAAATTGATTGGTAAAAGAATTTCAAACAATTTGTCAGCAATGAATATTAAATTGCAATGTAATCAAATGCATAAACAGATGTAAAGGTAAAAAATTAAACAAGTCAGGGGTCGCTAATTTGACGGTCGAAAGGCACTAGAGATCGAATATTAATACCATGGGTAAGCTTCTTAATTTTCTGTGGTCAATTAAGTTGTTTAATCGCGAGAGCCAAGTATTCATGTTCGAGGGCTGACTAGAGGCTATATCTAGAAGACCTTGTAGTTAAGCTACCATAAAAGGAATTTCTCATGAAATCATCGCCTGACTGATTACTTTTTCTTTGACCCCCCAAAGTCTTTTCACAGTGATTCAATTTTGATGTGTGTGCTTATTTTGTATGCCTTGGGTTTTTTGCTTTTCAAGTAAAAGCGCCCATACTGGGAACCTCTAGGGCTCTAGTACCATAGGCAATACATGTGAGTGAAGTACCAAATCAAGCTGAGATTTCTCTTCCAGCTTAAGATTTTACAGTGTGGCACTTTGACTTTTTATTTGTTCATTTTCAACATTTTAATTTTGTAACTTTGGGGGGTCATATAACACTGATACACCTCCCCAGGCTCATCACACTAGTAAACTCCCTTTATAATACTTAAGCTAAAGGTCAATAGGGTCAAGCCCACTAGAAAGCCCTAGTACATTTCACACAATGCTGCCTAAATCGGATTAAGAACCTAAGTAACCATTAATTATTAGGAAGGCATTCCCCATGGTATTAAGAGAAGATTTCTAACACCTAAATTGGTCAAATTAGTTTGTCGGACTGCTTGATTTTTAAACCTAGACAAGTGATTATGACAAAAAATTACATGGAATTAAATGTTTGATACTAAGCAAATGCGGTGAATATTAGGGTACCAATCACAATTAAAGCTGACAATCATAGATGCAAAAAAGATAAGGGGCAATGCTAATGGACAAGAAACACCTATTTGTGTCGATGGTCGCGCTTGATTTGAAGAGTGAGTTGAGATAAAGATTCCATGAAGGTCCAAATCCTACCAATAGCAACACGCTCCTGTACACACTAGGAAACAAAAGGAATACCTCCAGGAGGCACATTAGTGGAAAAAGGTACCAACACTTATTGAACACAACAAAAAACATAAGGAACCCTAACCTAATTATGTGTACTCCCCCTAGAGAGTCAAGGGAATAGGATATTGTAGAGGTTGGGGCGAAATTCTAAGGCTAAACCCCTATCCTCGTCGTCGAGATAAACAAAGTCATCATCCATGAGACCATATGTGCCATCCGTGTAGTCGTGTAAATTTTCTTCTTCATCATAGGTGCCCATGTTTACTAAGAAGGTCACTAGACGCCTATAGTCATCTTGGTCAAAAGGGTAGGCTTGTGCAATGGGAGAAACGCTCTCTACTAAGTATGGATCAGACGTGGTCAAGAGACGTATCAGCCATTCTAACTCCTCAAAATTCCTCTCACATACTAGCATACCTATCAAATCCCATTCACATGCAAGCACTGGAAAGACCATGTGAAATATTTGTGAAAAGTAACGAGGGTACCTCTCACCCAAGGCAGGAGTGGATGACTCTAACGTACTAGCCATATCTGTACACGCAAATAGATGATGGTTAGAGTGCAAATATTACAAGGGTCGTGTTCTTGTGCATAATTTGTTTTTATGATTTGTGTTATGGCTCTTGCTCTTTTACTTTTTTATCTTGTTTTTGTGAGTATAAGGCTTTATATATACATTCCCTAAGATCGGAGATTAAGAGGTCAGGGAGAAAGGTTGAGAGGGAAGCAAGTGAATGATGGATGTCCACAAACACTCCCCCCTTCCTTGGGTAGATCATACCATTTGAAATGATGTCGTCACCCTTTGAAACCAATTGTTCCAGTTGGTAATAGGTGAGGATTTTTGCCAGTAGTTTTCTATTACCCTAGGTGCCTCGTCGAGTTGCAAGGGTGGTAAGGTACTCTCCCAGGATCGAACTTGAAGTGGTTCATCAGGTGATTCTTGAACACTGGGAGGTGTGGATTCTTTTGTAGCTTCATGGAGGTCCATTACTATAGATGGAGGCTGTGTAGAAGCTTTTACCTCTATGGATGTATTACATGAGGAGCTAGAAGCTTCATGGAACTCCCCCCTTCCTGAGCTAGGTGGAATAAATTGGTTTTGCCTTGGAGCCCAAACTAGCTCTGGACTAGGTGTGTAGCATTCTGTGATCTTTCCCTTCCCACGGTCTGCCATTGGCTTTAGCGTTACACTGTTTGATTCATATGGGTTTGTTGTCGATAGGGAAGGACACATTTTACGTTTAGGTACCCAAATTTGCTCATTTTCATCATAGTAGCCTTGGGCTTCTAATAGTTGTTTTGGAATCCATAATGATTTGGTCTTGACTCTCCTAGGGCGCGCTCTTGGTTTTCCCAGGAAATTTTTTCTTGGAATGGATGGGAGGGTTGAGGTAGTTGGAAGTAAGGCCTTGGGGACCCATTGATATGTACTCTTAGGTCGTGGATGAGTACTTGCAATATTACTGCTTGCTGCAACTACAAGTGTTAAATTGCTAGGTTCATGGGTAGCTGGCAAAGATGAGTTAACCACCTTGGCTTGTGAATGTTGGCTATCCTTCAACTTTGCTAGAGTGTGCAACGTAGGTGACATTGCTTGAATGATAGGGGTAAGAGTCGGTGGTCGCGTCATGACACTAACAGTATCCCAATCAATAGTGCATTTGGTTGCCAACATCCACGTGCGTCCCAGGTTTACGTTGCCTTCCATAGCTCCCGCGGGCATGACTAGAAACCTCTGTACTATTCTTCCATTGTCATAGACAACAGGGGTCTGAAGGACTCCAAGAATAGCAGTTTTCTTTTTATTAATGCCCTTGACTTACATCGTACTCGGGGATAGGGTCGGTTTCCCTAATTGACACCAAACTCCATAGGATAACAAATTGTGTTTAGCTCCCGTATCTAATAAGGCATTGTATAGTACTTTCCCATAGGGGCTATTTAGCTCAATTGGGTATCGTAGGGGTGGCTCAGATTCTAATGAGTCGTCATCTGTGTCCTCGAAAAATGGTTGCGTGATTCCCAGATTAGCCTCTCGTTGGCGTCTAAGACATTGTTGTCGTTCTCAAGCCTCAACTCTTGCTTGGATTTTTTTAAGCTCTACTTGTTCCTTGGCAGCCTTCTTTTGATGGATGGCTTGCAACTCTTCCTGGCTTAGAGGATCATAATATCTTTTGAATTTACTCCCATTAAGGAATCCAATGGTTTCAACTCCATCTAGAGTCTCCACACGAATGGTACCTTGCGGGGTAATTTCACACACTCGATATGGCCCCTTACCAGCGTATTTCAATTTCTTCTTTTCATTATGTGCCCCGTACATAAGAACTTTATCACCAACCTTGATGTCTTTATCCTTTAAATGGCTATCAAATCACTTCTTTCTCCTATCCTTCTCCACTAGAGCATTTCACACAGCTAATTGCCTCTCTTCATCTAGCCTTTCCAGGATATATAATCGCTCCACTAAGGGGTTACCATCCCAACCTTCTTGAGAAGCTACTCGAAGACTAGGAATGACAAACTCCCATGGCATAACTGCTTCTTGGCCATACACCATCTTAAACGGTGTGCAATTAATAGCAACTTTATACGCAGTACGATAAGGCCATAAAGCTGATGTAAGCTTTAGGTCCCAATCAATGCGATGAGCCTCAACTATCTTTGTCAAAATGGAGATGAGAGTTTTGTTGGTACTTTCAGCTTGGCCATTTGTTTGGGGATAATAGGGTGTAGACTTGTGGTGAGATATCATGAATTTTGATGTGAGTTCTTTTATTACTTCATTTATAAAATTAGTTCCATTGTCACTCACAAGTTCAAAGGGGCATCCAAAACGTGTGATAATGTTCTCAAAGAGGAACTTAGCTGTTGTTTTTGCATCCGCCTTTCGTGTTGCTTTTGCTTCAGCCCATTTGGTTACATAGTCGGTAGCCACAATGATATATCGTGATTGCGTATTACGTGTAGCCGGACTAATCGGTCCTACAAAGTCTAAGCCCCACTTTTCAAATGGCTGGGTTACCTTGATTGGATGTAGAGGCATCCTATCCCTTCTTTGTGGCTTGTTGAAGCGTTGGCATTCATCACATCCCTTTGCAAAAAGTGATGCATCCTTAAACAGAGTGGGCCACCAATAGCCTCACTGTAAGATCTTTCGGGCATTCAAGTTTCCTGAAAAGTGACCACCAGCTACGCCCATGTGTGCCTCTTGTAGAATATATAAATACTTATCCTCGCGGTGTCGTGCTGTGACACGTACATAGTGGGAACGCATGCTACAAGAGTTATCTTGTAATTTTTTAGATACATAATTATCTTTCCTATAATGTACATATGCATATTTAAGTATAATAATAAGCCTTCTATCTCATCCTATTATTTTTCTCAAGGATAACATATCCTTACTTTACCATCAGAAAATACTATGGGAAAAGCATCAATAGCTCCGCCTCTTTAACTTGGGGCAAAAAGCATTGATTCTTTATTTCTACTATTTCATTATCATCTCACACCCTAGCTAGATCCTATATCTAGGGTAAACTCCAATATATATATATTCTATGTATTTTTTATACTTTTCTTATATTTCTTTTTAAATAGCTACTAGGAGAGAATCAAATCATAGTGGGACATTAGGTGGCATGATTTCAAAGATACACTTATTTTAATGCATTATTGCAAGCATGATTACAAAACTTTGTCAAGGAGCAATGTGATGCTTTCATATGGCATGAGGTGTCCTTTGGAATTAAATGAAAGTCTAGGCTAAGGAGACCACATGAAGACTTTTGCTGCCATAAATGGACCCTATTTTGATGAATTTTTTACACAAGGTTCCAATCCAAATTGGAAAACGATTTTAAAATGAAAATCGTAGCCAATGAGCTGAAGTTTCTGCCCATATTTTTACTTTTTTATTTGGAGCCACGGTTGAGGAGATATGATCAAAATACTGGACCCCAGTCTGCCCACATCATGCAGGGACAGCTCATTTCCAACTTTTCCAATTCCTGTTCACTCCGGCTCCTCTCTTCTTGTATAAACCCTTGTGGGTTCCCTTCACCTATAAAAGGGGACCTCTTCTTCCTTGGAAGGAACTCAAGCATTCAAGCCATTGATGAGAGGAATTCTTGAGGGAGTGAGTAGTAATGCCTAATTGTACTTAGCCCTTAACATAAGCCCAAGCCTACACTTTCTGCTAGAGGAAGACTAGCCATTCTTGTATGCTATCTTTGGAAGATCAACTCTAATCAAAGAAGATATTGGACTTGGTGTATCAATCAAAGTGGAATTCTCCACTCTTCTTCTCTCTCCATCAATAATGGTGCCAAAGAATTTGTGAAGTAAGATGTGTTCTACATTGATGTTTTCTTGATTTCTTGTTGTTTTCTTTTCAATCTCTAATCCAACATATATATATATATATATATGTATCTAACCTCCTTAACCAAACCTATCTCTCTCATTCTTAGTAATTCATCCTCTCTACAAATTCTAGGTTCTCTTTGCTACAGGTACATCTCTCCCCGCAGTATCCTTATTGCCTACGGGCAAGAATAGGGCTTGGGAGGGAAACTTCTCATCTCTTTGCTTCTTTTATATCTACATTTCTCACATACTATCCTAGATGAATAACCCACATGATGATCATTTCTATCGCTTTCACTCTGTACAATCTATTAGAATTAACGTATGGATTAGCCATAAAATACACTTTCAACAACATATAGTGTTTCTCTTTGGCCCAGAAAGGCTCAATGAAATACTTCTATCACCGGATCCCATCATACTACCTCTCATAGACTATAATTTTTCTATTGATGTAAGCGTAGTTATCTTGCTATGAACCAAGAGGATTTGTACACACAATTAATCCCAATCACTAGACAAAATATCTATATTATGGTAAGCACAAAACTACAATTCCAAAGAACAATTCGTAGCCTATTTGGTCAGTCAAGATTGAATGCCATTAACTCATCCATTAACCCTTTCATATTACCCATGATACGATATGACCATAGCCTTGATGTTTTCATCTTCGTATTGTTTTGACATTGTCTTTTGCGTTCTTTCTTTCTGTGTGTGTGAGTGCAAGAGAGAAAGAGTGAGTCTTCTTTGATTGCACTTCTTTCCAAACCCTAGTCTTCATGGCATCTATGGTTTAACTCCTTCATATAGTTTTTGTTGAGTTCTCTCACAAACTCTCACAGCCATAAGCCCGGTGCTTTTGTGGCAAGACCGCAAATTTCTCGACATATTTTTGGTGAACCCGACGCGAATCTGCTAGGGTGAGAGTTTGTGGGTAACCATGGGTGATCATGATAAGCAACAGGGTATGCATTTTGACCCAGCAACAATGCAAATGTTTCAAGCATTTGCAATGTTCATGCAACAACAACATGCTACTGAAAGAAGGGAGATTTCAGCAACGAAGGCCATATAAGCGGTCGTCAACAGAATGGATCAGTTCAATGGCAAAGATGTAACCAAGTACTTACGCGAGTATGTGAAGGAGATGGAGCTGCATCGCGTGTCAGAAGGTGAGACGATTCAAATCTTTGAGCTAGTTGTTGCTCCAGAAATTAGGGAGCATGTTAGGGCAATTAAAGATGGGCATGGGAGAAATTGGGAAGAACTCAAAGTAGCTTTAAAGGAGGAATATTTCATGGAGGACTCGGAGAGAGTGACCAAAAGGACATTCTTAGAATGGGTAGTCAAGCCAAAGCAAGGACTATCAGTAACAGAGCTACTTAGGGAATTTGAGCGGCAGTATGCACAACTCACTAGGACAGACAGGGCCACAATAGATGCAGAGAAGACATATCTTTTCTTACAAGCTGCAGGTAAAGAGTTTCAAGAAAATTTGGAGCTTCTTCTTGAAGATAAAGATGCTGAGCAAGGACTAAAGACCGACTGGAATGAGGTTGAAGGTGCTGTCTCACTGCTTGCCAAACGACAAAGAAGAAGGGACAAGATGGTAGTAAACACTACAAGTCTTTCCACCTCAACTTCTGACAAAATGGTAAAGCCTACTTTTATCGCTCCTAAGTTTGATGAGTCCATGCTAGATGAGCTTGTGAAGGGAATGCGTGACTTGAAGGTGAAGTTTGCAAAGCTTGAAGAAAAAGGCCAACCATCAGGGCCACTTCCTAGGCAAAGACAACAGCCCAAAGAAGGGTTTGTTAGTAGATGTATTTGGTGTGATAGTACAGACCATGTAAGAAGGGATTGTGATGATTTTAGTGATGCTTTGTCAAAAGATGTTGTCTTTTTTAAGGATGGTAAAATCCACTTAAGAGAGACAGGTCTACCCTTGAGAACTAACTTTGGGAAGGGGGGAATGCAAACCTTAGTTGAAGATATGGCAACCAAGCATGCCACCTCTTCAGTTGAGGCAGCTACTTATGGAGTAAAAATTGAACATTTTTGTGATGAAGAGGTGAGTGACCATCATGGTCAAATTTGGCCAAATGTCATGCAATTAGCTAAAAAGGGAAAGCTTACAAAAGAGAATCTACATGAAGCAGGTGATTGCATATGTCTAGAAACAGGATGGAATGATCCAGTGGACTCATTGTCAGTGCATGCCTACATTACAAAATGCCAACAAAATGAGGCAATTGTAGAAGAGAAGCGCAGACGTTGTGAGCGGAGTGAAAACACACACAGCGCCTCTATAACGACCCGACACACACTCTTGGGAAGATACACACACACACACTATGGGGCACCACTCGGCTTACACAACACACCTGGCCGAGACAGGGAACACACCTCTGGAGTGAGAGGAGAGAGACTATCCACTTGCCCACTCCACACAGAGACACACACACACACACACACACAAAAACTCAGCTCAAAAGAGGAGAAATTCTGATGTTTAGATACAAATGAGCTTGGGCCAACACCAGTGGGGCAAACAGCTCACACAATATGGGTAAAAGATACCAGATACAATCACAAATTGGAGAAGAAGCTTCACTCACCGGAGAAGATTACACAGAAAAACAGCAAAAAAAAGAGTGAGGAATTTGGCAAAATGGACAGCGCCATCGCGTCCGGAACGGCCCAAAACCCCAGTCTACAATTTCAAAGTGCTCAAATCCGACCTCGGATGAGCAGTTTACGGCCAAAACAAGCTCCAAAAACCCAAAAAACACACCTGCGGCTGTTCCTCCTCTCTTCTCCACGTTTTTTCTGGTCTTTTCTCTGTTTTTTCAGTTCCCACACTTAGCTTTTATTATTTGGGCACCCTTGGCCTTTTAGATGACCTCAAACGGACCTCGAACAGGCCAAAAACTGACCTCGCAGTGCATAGTTGTCACCTTTTTGCATCATTCGCACACCTGGCACTCAGCTTTTTTCCAATAATGCATCTCGCCACCACGTGAAGTGGCCCCAAAAAAAGGTCCTCATGATGACCTTTCTGCATAATTCTCACAAGCAAACACCCACGTTGTGTCCGTCCTCATCCGCGTGCAAATATTGACCTCGTTCGCCCTCCTGACGCCACTAGATGCCTTCTGACGTACCTACTGACCTCACGTCGTCGGCCTGCGAATAGCTTCCTCGAGAAGTTTTACGCGCTACCAACTCCTCCTTATTGTAGAAAAAACACACTAATACTGATAATAGAGAAAATCGTTGCACTATGTACATGCTGTCCTACCTGTACACATGTGGGCCCCACGTAACCACCTGGCTCTGGAAAATGGGCAATCCTTTATTTGATGCACCATGCATGTATATGTACATATGCACAATCCCTTGCTCCAAAAAACTCCTGACATAATTTGCCCATCCCCTAGCTTGCTAGATCATTCATGATCAGCAGTAGCAAAGAGAGATATGAGACTCGCCGCATCACAGGTCTCCTCATCCCTCACCAACACTGCTTGATCCACAGACAGCTCATCTTGCTCCACCATCATCAATCTAGCATGATACAATTTAAGACGCAACCCATTTACCCTTGACTTATGTAGAACACCATCCAGGTTAGCCAGCTGATATGTGCCATTTGGAAAACACTCCACTACCTTGAAAGGGCCTTCCCACTTAATTTGAAACTTCTTTTGGAAGGTGTTGTCCAGTTTACTGTTGTAACGCAAAACCAAGTCATGTTTCTTGATACCCTTACTTTTAATCTTTTCATTTATCTTTGCCAAAGCCTTATCCTGCATCTGCCCATAATGCTCCAATGCGCTCATCCTATCCAACTGGACCTCTTGTAACTGCAAGAGCCTCTCTTTGAATGCATCACTAGGCGACCCAAGCAACTTCTCTAACATCTTGACCGCAGGCAACTCTACCTCCACAGGCAATAGTGCTTCCTTTCCATACACCAAATGAAATGGAGTAAACCCTGTACCTGTCTTCACCGAAGTACGGTAAGCCCATAATGCACTAGGCAATTCCAAATCCCAATTCTTTCCTTGGTGCTCCGTCACTTTCGAAAGAATCTGTACCAACTCACCATTGAATCTTTCATTTAAGCCATTACACTGTGGGTAATAAGGAGTGGTATGCTGGTGCCTAATCTTCATCTTTGTGCATAAGAAGTCTAGCAGTTTAGCTCTAAATCTTGGCCCCTTATCTGAAAGTAGCTCTAAGGGCACCCCAAACTTGCAACATATTTCATCATACACAAATTTTGCCACATCCTTTGCAGTGATTTGTTTTACTGCTATAGCCTCTGCCCATCTAGAGAGATAGTCCACTGCCGTCAAGATATAGCTTTTGCCCCTGCTTGTGATAGGTAACGGGCCTATTGCATCAATCCCCCACTTTTCAAACACATCAAACGCCATAATGGTTTTTCGTAGCTCTGGCTTCAACACTCTCTTCCCAAACGCTTGACACCTATTGCAAGACCTACACCAATGGTGAACATCCTTGTGCAAACTAGGCCATACATACCCCTCTTGCAAAATCTTATGCAAGGTGATCTTTAGAGCAAAATGGCCACCACATGCGCCTTCATGATTCTCTTCCAACACTCTGTAAAGCTCCTCCCGCCAAGGTACACGTCTCAACACGAGATCATCCCCTTTCATGTATAAGACATCACCAATCAATTTGTACCTGTATGCTCTACGCACAAAACCATACTTCTTAGACTTCTGAATCTCCTTTGGAATGATTCCTGTTAGCAAAAACTCCTCTTCTTGAGCCAAACTTTCCCGGCCATGATAAAGAGGTAAATTGGTCCTCAACACGAATAGCTCCCCAATCATGCCTTGAGCTGCTTCATGTGCCTCTCCATTTAGAGCACGTTCAATGTGTCTGATGTTCCATGCTTCGAACTTTTTTAGCAGGCCTTTAATTCTAAAGCACATTTCCTTCAATGAGGTGTTCTTGCTCTTCCACACACCCAGTACTTGCTTCACCACTAACAAGGCATCACCTTTTATGCTCAACCTTCGAACCCCATGCTTCAAACAAATGTGTAATCCGGCTTCCAATGTAGCATATTCAGCCTCATTGTTACTATGCGCATCCAATTTGAACCCTCTCTTGCATACTAGCTTCCCCTCTGGATCATAAAGTGCTATACCCCCTGAAGCTGCATCGTGGCTCTTTCTGTATGAACCATCAAAGAACAACACATGTGCATTGGTGATCTGTGGCACTTCTTCAACTACCTTTCTCACCACCTCTTCCTTAACAATAAGGGGATTCTCCTTGTAGGTCAACAAATCAGCTAGGGTAGCCCTTGTACTATCTTCCACTAGAAAAGAGAACTCAAACTCTTGCAGCTCAATTACCCATTTCTTCACCACATTTGACATGTTAATACCATTAATTAACTGTGGCAAAAAGGCATAACTCGTCAAGAAAACAAAAGGCCGTGGTAGCAAGTAATGACGAAATCGTCGACAAGCAAATATTACACTGGCCATCACTAGCTCTACTTCCGATAACTTTCTCTCCGCTACCAACTTCACTCGGCTTGCACAATACACTGGCCTCATATAATGGCTGCCCTTCCCCTTTTGCAATAGCATGGCTCCAATGGCATCATCCCCTGCTGATGGATTTACATAAAAAACTTTCTCCCAATCAGGAGCCTGCATGGCTGACAACCCCCCTAACACCTCTTTCACCTCTTGAAACACTTCTTCACACTTGTCATCCCATTGCAATGGATCATGCTTCGCCACTTGCTATAATGGATAAAGAAGCTGCGAAGACAATGGAATAAACCGTGCCATGTACTTCACTTTGTGTATAAAGGTTGCCAATTGCTTCGTACTCATAGGTGATGGAAGAAGAATAATAGACTTCACCTTATCTGGATCAGCCTCAATGCCATTTTCTGACACCATATGGCCCAATAACTTCACCCTTGGCTGTGCTAGATGACATTTCTTTGGATTTAGTTGTCCTCCACATTCATCATATCGAGCCAATACCATCTGCAGCTTCTCATGGTGATCAGCCCTACTGCTATAGACACAGAAGTCATCCATAAAAGCTTTAACACAACTACCAATGAATGGTTCCAACACCCAATTTGCTCTCTCTTGATAGAAGGAAGGTCCATTTGACAACCCAAATGACAATACTGTGTAGCAATAGCAGCCCCATGGCGTAATAAAAGTTGTCTTTGTGCGGTCTTTAAGAGCAATCTTCAATTGAAAATAGCCTGAAAAACCATCACACACATTGTACCTCTCATAACCTGCCACTGAATCCAAGATCTGATCGATGAATGGAAGAGGATATGGGTTCTTCTTAGTGGCTGCATTTAAGGGTTTAAAATCTACACAAATCCTCCACTTCCCATCCTTCTTTGGACTGACTACTACTGGACTCACCCATTCTGTGGTCTCCACAGGGACTATGAACCCTGCCTTCAATAACTTGTCCACTTCTACCCGCAAGGCTTCCATTTGCTCTTGACCCATCCTTCTTAGCCTTTGCCGCACTGGCTTAGCACCTTCTTTAAGCTCTATATGCATCTCTTCACCCTTGAACCCTCTGATCTCTTCATATGAAGTAATGAACAAATCAGGAAAACTAGCTAGCATATGCAAAAATATATCCTTCTCCATAGCTGAGAGGTCTCCACTAATCATTTGCGTCATTAATTCCTGCTTCTTTGACAACTCAACCTTGGTTTGCATCAGCCCTTCAATCACTTCATAAGGCCATTCACTTTCATCTTCAACCTCATTCGCAAATGCAACTAAGCCAATCTCCTGGATTTCTTTGTCCATCAAAAGAAATGCAACATCAGCATCCTCATCACTGCTGGTAGTGCTATCACTGTCCTCATCTGTCACCGTGGAAGAGTCTTCATCACTAGACTCATCCTCATCTTCATAAAGCTCCTCTAATCGTTTCCTTGTGTCCATATTATAAAGCTTCTTGGTACCTGTCTTTCCATAGAGGCTAATCGTACCATGTCGCCAATCTTGAACAGCTCCCACTGCACGTAACCATGGTCTTCCCAGTATAATAGGATATGCTCCCAACCCTGCTGGCATCACATGAAAATCAACCACTGCCTTTGCATCATATGCCTCCACTTCTAAGCTCTTTACAACACCCAAGCATTTTACTTTTTGATGGTTTGCCAATCTGATCCGAAAACTTGACACCCCAGCCACTGTGAGACCCATCTTCTCAACACATGAGTGTGTTATGACGCATATTTGGGCTCCGCCATCCACATAACCTTGTCCCAAATTTTTCCTTTTATGCCACACATCTACTATTGGACAAATGTCTGGTAGCTCGTCCATTGCCAACACCTTCACTGAACCTCTCTCTGGCTCTTTCTCCATTGGGTTAACCATCCTCTTCCACTGTCGCTTTAGCTTAGGCACCATCTCTATAAGCTGCCCAAAAGTAACATCTGCCTTCCTGCTCGTCAGATCCTCCTCAAGTCATAGCTTAATTGCCCATCCCCTAGTGGAAAATCTGAAACATGAAACTTTCGACGAGCTCTCCTTTTCCTCTTGGCCTTGACATCCTCGCCTTCATGGCTCTTTCCTTTCTTCTTACTAGGACCTGGGGCACTTCTTCCTTCCTTATCCTCTGTGGTCCTCTTCCCAATAGGCATCACTAATGTATCCTCTAGCTTTGATGCCTTCTCCAAGGTGACTACACTTAGCACTTTTGTCTTTCCCTTTTCCTCCTGGGTCAGTCCACTGGTTCCTTCGTCTCCCTTAATTTCGATGCCATAATCATTTGACCTAGTTAGCACCTGTCTTGGCAATGGATACATGTCTCCCCCCATCCTTGGTGGCTTATCACATTGCGGGCTGATGTGACCCAACTCTCCACAATTATAACATGTGGGCGTCTGCCTCCAAAACCTACCATTGCTTTGTCCAACACCATTCCTAGGCCTTTCTTCACCTCTTGGCTGATTTGCAAACCTCCCTCGACCTCGATTATTTCCCACTTGACCTAGCATGTTTAGGCTGAGATTCTTCATCAAATCTACCATTTGCCTCATGTCTTGCCTTAGCCCATCATCTTGCACTGCTGTAGTGACCACTGCTGGCATAACCTGAGTAGTAACAGGAACTACTGGTTCATGATGAACCCCTGACATACGACCTTGTAAAGAGTCCATAGGCTGAAATTCAGACCTCATTGGCAAAGACTCCACCCCTAATTGGCTCATTTTCCTCAGCTTCCACTCTTTGTTCCTTGCTACCTCTAGTGCATCCTCATATGTCCTAGGATTCTTTAGCTCCACTCTCCAACGTATATTCTCCCAAAGACCAGCCAAGAACCTGTCCTTCTTCATCATGTCAGGCGGGGGTACCTGTGGTGCTAAAGCCTTGCACATTCGCTCCCATGCCAATGAAAACTTACGTATGTACGCATCTACTGGCTCACCTTCCTTTTGCACCAAACCTTGTACTTCTTGCCACACTTTGTCAAGATCTTCTATCTTCACAAACTCCACTTCCAATCCATGCCTTAGATTGTCCCAACTCAATCTTATAGGTGGATCTGCTGCACGCAACTCCTCTTCAAATGCCTTGGACCAAACTGGTGCATCACTCTTCAAACAAATTTGGAGAAGGCGTAACATTTGCGTAGGGTCATGAATCTGGTTGCTAATGCAGGCAACCTCCATCTTTTCCAAAAATTCTTCCACATCTTCATCACTTCTTCCATGAAACTCCGGATAAGAGAAAGCCATGGCTAGAGGACCCCTTCAAACACACGTGCAAGAACCCAAAACTTTTTACTACCCAATCCCCAGAAACTTCAATGGAGCTCAGCTTTAGATGAGAACAAACACATGCACATCAAATGAGTTTTCATAGTTGATCATCGGAATTACAACAGGCAAAGGACATTCCAGGATCTCTCTCAATCTTCTTGGCCCAAACATAAAGACTATGCGCTGCTGGAAAAAGATCTTCCTGGACACATGAACATTAATCTGAATTCTTTGAGTTAAATGAAAAGGAGTGAACTGAGGGCCATTTTGATCATCCATTAAAGCCAACCATGAAGCTCCCAAGAAAGCACAGCTGTCTTATCCTCTGATTTTGCCAAAATTTCAGCAGCATAACAGCGTAAATGGCTCAAAATACCAAAAAACCAGCCATCATAACTTGGGAAAATTTCGACAGAGTTTCCCCAGAAGTAGAGCAGTAGGAACCCAAAATATAGACTATCTATGTATGCATAAACTGTCAACAATAGAACCCGAGCATCAAATAGGACTCACTAGTATATAGCCTATGGCGAGGTCACAAAAAGGGTGCTCCAGCTACCTGTATCACCGAAAGGATCTCTACATTTGAGAATCCCCCAGCTCAATAAAAACCTCACGCTATTGACCCTCACACGAAGGCTAATGCAAATCGCATATAGTCAAGTCTCAGAAATGACTATCTTCCAGACCAAGTCTCAGAAATGGCTGGGACTGCCAAATACAACCAAGTATGGCTCCACAAATGCGTACAATGGCAGTTTCCACAAGTAACGTACAATCCTGCAGACAATGCGCTCAAATAGGCGCCAAGTGATGCATTCCCACAACAACTGCAAGTGACATCATTACTAGTATATCACTGTACTCCAGCTACTAGTACCTGTGTGAATCACCTGTACCTGTACCTGTACCTGTCCCTGTCCCTGTCCCTGTAACCTGTAACCTGTAACCTGTAACCCCGAAGCTTGAAGCTCGAAGCTCGAAGCAGAAGGTATTTGAAGAAGATCCTCCGTGGGGGCGCCAAAAGAATGTGAGCGGAGTGAAAACACACACAGCGCCTCTATAACGACCCGACACACACTCTTGGGAAGATACACACACACACTATGGGGCACCACTCGGCTTACACAACACACTTGGCCGAGACAGGGAACACACCTCTGGAGTGAGAGGAGAGAGACTATCCACTTGCCCACTCCACACAGAGACACACACACACACACACACACACACACAAAAACTCAGCTCAAAAGAGGAGAAATTCTGATGTTTAGATACAAATGAGCTTGGGCCAACACCAATGGGGCAAACAGCTCACACAATATGGGTAAAAGATACCAGATACAATCACAAATTGGAGAAGAAGCTTCACTCACCGGAGAAGATTACACAGAAAAACAGCAAAAAAAGAGTGAGGAATTTGGCAAAATGGACAGCGCCATCGCGTTCGGAACGGCCCAAAACCCCAGTCTACAATGTCAAAGTGCTCAAATCCGACCTCGGATGAGCAGTTTACGGCCAAAACAAGCTCCAAAAACCCAAAAAACACACCTGCGGCTGTTCCTCCTCTCTTCTCCACGTTTTTTCTGGTCTTTTCTCTGTTTTTTCAGTTCCCACACTTAGCTTTTATTATTTGGGCACCCTTGGCCTTTTAGATGACCTCAAACGGACCTCGAACAGGCCAAAAACTGACCTCGCAGTGCATAGTTGTCACCTTTTTGCATCATTCGCACACCTGGCACTCAGCTTTTTTCCAATAATGCATCTCGCCACCACGTGAAGTGGCCCCAAAAAAAGGTCCTCATGATGACCTTTCTGCATAATTCTCACAAGCAAACACCCACGTTGTGTCCGTCCTCATCCGCGTGCAAATATTGACCTCGTTCGCCCTCCTGACGCCACTAGATGCCTTCTGACGTACCTGCTGACCTCACGTCGTCGGCCCGCGGATAGCTTCCTCGAGAAGTTTTACGCGCTACCAACTCCTCCTTATTGTAGAAAAAACACACTAATACTGATAATAGAGAAAATCGTTGCACTATGTACATGCTGTCCTACCTGTACACATGTGGGTCCCACGTAACCACCTGGCTCTGGAAAATGGGCAATCCTTTATTTGATGCACCATGCATGTATATGTACATATGCGCAATCCCTTGCTCCAAAAAACTCCTGACAACGTGAGAATGCTGATAAAGGACTATAAAAAAGAGCTTCTAGAAGTGGGGGAAGAAGCGACTCAATGCCTTCTCAAACACCCTCAACACAAGGAGCATCTCCACCTGAAGTACTCATGGAGGAGTCTACAACAGGAAAGAAGAAAGAGCCAATGAAAGGTAAGACAAAAGGCCCAACTTATAAAATACAATCTGATATTGAGGTTGCTACAGATTTAAAGAAAGTCTTGGAGGAAAGGATCTTGAATAGCAAGATTGAGTTTACTCTGGGAGAAGTTATTGGCATTGCAAAGCGTGACTTCCATGAGGAGATCATTGACATCATCAATAGAAAGAGGCAAACCCTTGCTGAAGTTTCTCGTCCACAGGTTGAAGGGGAAACCTCAAAGACACAAGGGATGCAACTGCAAAATAAGGAGAATGATGGAGCTGTGGTAGGATGCTACCAATCTAGTGGGAGAGTGAAGCAAGTGTATTTCTCAAATGATGATGAAGAAGTTGAAGATATTCTTAGGAGTTACTATTCACGAAGTCATTGGGCAAGGGCTACTACAGAAACTTTGGTCAAGGTAGGTGATCTTGAAGAGCCATTTGTTGCCTTGATTGACCATGGTTCAGAAATAAAAATAATGTCAAAGAGTCTCTACAACAAGTGCAAATGGCCGATGGACACAGATCATGGCTGGATGGTAAAAGTGGAAAACAATTCATCCGGTGAACTGTATGCAGCATGTCCAGGTGTGAAGGTAACAATAGGTGATGTAAAGATTGACCAAAACTTCTTTGTACAGGATACATCTTCATATCATCTCATCCTTGGACAACCCTACATTGTGGGAGTTTGAATGGAAACAAAGGTAATGGACGATGGTTCAGCATATGCCAAAAATATGTCGAGAAATTTGCGGTCTTGCCAGGAAAGCACCGGGCTTATGGCTGTGAGAGTTTGTGAGAGAACTCAACAAAATCTATATGAAGGAGTTAAACCATAGATGCCATGAAGACAAGGGTTTGGAAAGAAGTGCAATCAAAGAAGACTCACTCTTTCTCTCTTGCACTCACACACACAAAGAAAGAACGCAAAAGAGAATGTCAAAACAATACGAAGATGAAAACATCAAGGCTATGGTCATATTGTATCATGGGTAATATGAAAGGGTTAATGGATGAGTTAATGGCATTCAATCTTGGCTGACCAAATAGGCTACGAATTGTTCTTTGGAATTGTAGTTTTGTGCTTACCATAATATAGATATTTTGTCTAGTGATTGGGATTAATTGTGTGTACAAATCCTCTTGGTTCATAGCAAGATAACTACGCTTACATCAAAAGAAAAATTATAGTCTATGAGAGGTAGTATGATGGGATCCGGTGATAGAAGTATTTCATTGAGCCTTTCAGGGCCGAACAGAAACACTATACGTTGTTGAAAGTGTATTTTACGGGTAATCCATACGTTAATTCTAATAGATCGTACAGAGTGAAAGCGATAGAAATGATCATCATGTGGGTTATTCATCTAGGATAGTATGTGAGAAATGTAGATATGAGAGAAGTGAAGAGATGAGAATTTTTCCTCCCAAGCCCTATTCTTGCCCGTAGGCAATAAGGATACTGCGGGGAGAGATGTACCTGTAGCAAAGAGAACCTAGAGAGGATGAATTACTAAGAATGAGAGAGATAGGTTTGGTTAAGGAGATGAGATTAGATACATATATATATACATATATGTTGGATTAGAGATGAAAATGAAAACAACAAGAAATCAAGAAAACATCAATGTAGAACACATCTTACTTGAAACCCTTCGGCACCATTATTGATGGGAGAGAGAAGAAGAGTGGATAATTCCACTTTGATTGAAACACCAAGTGCAAGACCTTCTTTGATTAGAGTTGATCTTCCAAGGTTAGCTTGTTGCAAGAATGGCTAGTCTCCCTCTAGGAGAAAGTGTAGGCTTGGGCTTATGTTAATGGCTTAGTACAATTAGGCATTACTACTCACTCCCTCAAGAGTTCCTCTCATCAATGGATTGAATGCTTGAGTTTCTTCCAAGGAAGAAGAGGTCCCCTTTTATAGGTGAAGGGAACCCCCAAGGGTTTACACAAGAAGAGAGGAGCCAGTGTGAACATGAATTGGAAAAGCTGGAAATGAGCTGTCCTTGCATGATGTGGGCAGACTGGGGTCCAGTATTTTGATCATATCTCCTCAACCGTGGCTCCAAATAAAAGAGTAAAAATATGGGCAAAAACGTCAGCTCATTAGCTACGATTTTTATTTTAAAATTGTTTTCCAATTCGGATTGGAACCTTGTGTAAAAAATTCATCAAAATAGGGTCCATTTATGGCAGCAAAAGTCTTCATGTGGTCTCCTTAGCCTAGACTTTCATTTAATTCACAAGGACACCTCATGCCATATGAAAGCATGACATTGCTCCTTGACAAAGTTTTGTAATCATGCTTGCAATAATGCATTAAAATAAGTGTATCTTTGAAATCATGCCACCTAGTGTCCCACTAGGATTTGATTCTCTCCTAGTAGCTATTTAAAAAGAAATATAAGAAAAGTATAAAAAATACGTAGAATATATATATATTGGAGTTTACCCTAGATATAGGATCTAGCTAGGGTGTGAGATGATAATGAAATAGTAGAAATAAAGAATCAATGCTTTTTGCCCCAAGTTAAAGAGGCGGAGCTATTGATGCTTTTCCCATAGTATTTTCTGATGGTAAAGTAAGGATAGGTTACCCTTGAGAAAAATAATAGGATGAGATAGAAGGCTTATTATTATACTTAAATATGCATATGTACACTTTAGGAAATATAATTATGTATCTAAAAAAATACAAGATAGATCTTGTAGCATGCGTTCCCACTATGTACGTGTCACAGCACGACATCCACCCCCTCTAAACCTGCACATCCTCCGGTATGTGCCACATTGTCTCTTTGTAAGATTAGACCTCTTGTACATCTTCCTTGTCTTCTTCTTCACTGGATGATTCCAGAGCTTCATGTTCACTTTGATCTTCACCTGTGTTTTTCTCTTCTTCCTCATCCATATCTTCTAGATCATTGTCTCCTCTTCTCTTAAACATTTTAATCCTTTTTCCTGCAATGGGAATCTTTACTTCTGTACCATCTAGTTCAGACAAGCTATAAGTAGCATTTTCATGCACATGCTTTACAACATACGGTCCAAACCATCTTTTTGAGAACTTACGCATGACTGTGTGCTGGTTATCAAGGCTACTATCATACACTAAAACCCAGTCACCTTTGTCAATTGCTTTGCTCCTGAGTCGATGTCGCTTATCAAAATAGTCCTTGTTTTTCAACCTTGCATTTTTGAGTCGTTCTTTTGCAGCTTCAATGTCTCCAGGTCTTCTCTCTAGCTGCCTTATACGCAGTGCAAGGAGATCTTCCCTACTAAGCCCCTCTTGCCAAGGTAGTACATTCCATGTGGGAACTGTATCCTCAATCGGCATCATTGGGTTTTGACCATGCATTAGCTCCACAGGCATGTAGCCAGTTACTGAGCTATGTGTTGTACGATCAGCCCATAAAGCATATGGTAACAATTTTGGCCACTCACCAACTCTTCCTTCGCAAGCCTTGGCCAAAGCTTTGATGATAGGAGGATGCCCTCTTTCACTCTTTCCATTGCCTTCAGGGTTGTAAGCTGTAGTAAGAGAAAGCTTGATCCCTAATCTAGAAAAGAACTCCCTTGCTTCTTCGGCATCCAGTTCACCTCGATCTGCAGTGATTTTTTCCACACAACCATAACGGCAAATCACCTCATCAAGAAGGAATTTGCACACAGCTTCTGTGGTCTTAGATCTTAATGCTCTTCCTTCAACCTGGTTAGTTAGGTCCTCTTGTGCAAGAACCAGGTATCTCATCTGCCAGAGTCCTGAAGGCATCGTGACTAGATCCACAACCCATTTATAGTGCATGGCTAGTGGATATGTAGGGTGCAATCCATCACGATGTCGAACATTTGAATACATTTGACAAGTTGCACATGACTCTACAAACTGAGATACATCTTTATACATACCCTTCCACCAGTATTTTTCTTTCAACTTGGAGAAGGTTGCCCACACACCCCTGTGTCCAGCCCATAGACTCTCATGAAACTCTTGCATGAGCTTTACTTGAGTCTCTTTTTTACATATAACCCGTTGTGGTGTAGCACCCTTTTGTTTAGGATGCTTCCACAAGTAACCATCCCTCAAAAAGTACCCATATGCTTTCCTGCGTATCCTCTTGAATTCTTGTTGAGACCAATCATCCTGTTTTGTTAGAGTACTCAAGTACCTTCCAATAGAAAGCCAATCACCTTCATAAAGATCTTTCAAGAACAATTCAAGTGAATTAGTCATGCAGACATTGTTACCTTTGACATGAGAGATAGAATAGAATTTTGTGCCTACATCATCTCCCTCATCAATCATTTGTGACTCATGTTCATACCTTGCCCTTGATAGCATATCTGTCACTGTATTGTCTTTACCTGCAATGTGCTTAAACTCGGGATTTAAGGACTTAATGTAGGCAATCCACCGCAACATAGCAATGTCTGGTGTTGATCAGCTTGTAATCATCCCAAGAAGTGGTAGACAATCTGTTTCTACAACCACACATGCACCAATTAGGTACTCTTTCCCACTTTTCAAGGCTGTAACCATACCCCATAACTCTCTCTTTATCTGTGGATAGTTTCTTTGGCGAGTACTTAGTACCTTTGCTCCAAATCTTACCACATACCTATGTCCTTCTTTGTCATCTTGCCCTATTGCCCATCCAATCCCTGTAGGACTGGTATCTACTGTCACAATCACTGGCCTTTGACACTCATAGTCTACCTTTCTCAAAGTCGTTGCTGACTGGAGTAACTCCTTTAGCTTTTTCATGGATTTTACATGTGCTTCTGTCCATTTAAACTTTTGATTCTTTCTCAGCAGCTGATAAAGAGGATTAGCTACATGTGCATAATGTGGAATCCAAATAACATAGAAGACACATGCTCCCAGAAACCTTCTAACCTCAGTGATGCTAGTGCATGTTTCTTTCATTCTTTGGATGACATCTACCTTCAAAAGAAGAGGAGACAATGATCTAGAAGATATGGATGAGGAAGAAGAGAAAAACACAGGTGAAGATCAAAGTGAACATGAAGCTCTGGAATCATCCAGTGAAGAAGAAGACAAGGAAGATGTACAAGAGGTCTAATCTTACAAAGAGACAATGTGGCACATACCGGAGGATGTGCAGGTTTAGAGGGGGTGGATGTCGTGCTGTGACACGTACATAGTGGGAACGCATGCTACAAGATCTATCTTGTATTTTTTTAGATACATAATTATATTTCCTAAAGTGTACATATGCATATTTAAGTATAATAATAAGCCTTCTATCTCATCCTATTATTTTTCTCAAGGGTAACCTATCCTTACTTTACCATCAGAAAATACTATGGGAAAAGCATCAATAGCTCCGCCTCTTTAACTTGGGGCAAAAAGCATTGATTCTTTATTTCTAATATTTCATTATCATCTCACACCCTAGCTAGATCCTATATCTAGGGTAAACTCCAATATATATATATTCTACGTATTTTTTATACTTTTCTTATATTTCTTTTTAAATAGCTACTAGGAGAGAATCAAATCCTAGTGGGACACTAGGTGGCATGATTTCAAAGATACACTTATTTTAATGCATTATTGCAAGCATGATTACAAAACTTTGTCAAGGAGCAATGTCATGCTTTCATATGGCATGAGGTGTCCTTGTGAATTAAATGAAAGTCTAGGCTAAGGAGACCACATGAAGACTTTTGCTGCCATAAATGGACCCTATTTTGATGAATTTTTTACACAAGGTTCCAATCCGAATTGGAAAACAATTTTAAAATGAAAATCGTAGCTAATGAGCTGAAGTTTTTGCCCATACTTTTACTTTTTTATTTGGAGCCACGGTTGAGGAGATATGATCAAAATACTGGACCCCAGTATGCCCACATCATGCAGGGACAACTCATTTTCAACTTTTCCAATTCCTATTCACACTGGCTCCTCTCTTCTTGTGTAAACCCTTGGGGGTTCCCTTCACCTATAAAAGGGGACCTCTTATTCCTTGAAAAAGGACTCAAGCATTCAAGCCATTGATGAGAGGAATTCTTGAGGGAGTGAGTAGTAATGCCTAATTGTACTTAGCCCCATTAACATAAGCCCAAGCCTACACTTTTTCCTAGAGGAAGACTAGCCATTCTTGTACGCTATCCTTGGAAGATTAACTCTAATCAAAGAAGGTGTTGTACTTGGCGTATCAATCAAAGTGGAGTGCTCCCCTCTTCTTCTCTCTCCATCAATAATGGTGCCGAAGGGTTTGTCAAGTAAGATGTGTTTTACATTGATGTTTTCTTGATTTCTTATAGTTTTCTTTTTCATCTCTAATCCGACATATATATATATATATATATATATATATATATATATATATATGTGTGTGTGTGTGTGTGTGTGTGTGTGTGTGTGTGTGTATCTAATCTCATCTCCTTAACCAAATCTATCTCTCTCACTCTTAGTAATTCATCCTCTCTATAAATTTTAGGTTCTCTTTGCTACAGGTACATCTCTCCCCGTAGTATCCTTATTGTTTACGGGCAAGAATAGGGCTTGGGAGGAAAAATTCTCATCTCTTCACTTCTCTCATATCTACATTTCCCACATACTATCCTAGATGAATAACCGACATGATGATCATTTCTATCGCTTTCACTCTGTACAATCTATTAGAATTAACGTATGGATTAGCCGTAAAATACACTTTCAACAACGTATAGTGTTTCTCTTTGGCCCAGAAAGGCTCAATGAAATACTTCTATCACCGGATCCCATCATACTACCTCTCATAGACTATAATTTTTCTTTTGATGTAAGCGTAGTTATCTTGCTATGAACCAAGAGGATTTGTACACACAATTAATCCCAATCACTAGACAAAATATATATATTATGGTAATCACAAAACTACAATTCCAAAGAACAATTTGTAGCCTATTTGGTCAGCCAAGATTGAATGCCATTAACTCATCCATTAACCCTTTCATATTACCCATGATACGATATGACCATAGCCTTGATGTTTTCATCTTCGTATTGTTTTGACATTCTCTTTTGCGTTCTTTCTTTGTGTGTGTGAGTGGAAGAGAGAAAGAGTGAGTCTTCTTTGATTGCACTTCTTTCCAAACCCTAGTCTTCATGGCATCTATGGTTTAACTCCTTCATATAGTTTTTGTTGAGTTCTCTCACAAACTCTCACAGCCATAAGCCCGGTGCTTTCCTGGCAAGACCGCAAATTTCTCGACATATTTTTGGTGAACCCGACGTGAATCTGCTAGGGTGAGAGTTTGTGGGTAACCATGGGTGATCATGTTGAGCAACAGGGTATGCATTTTGACCCAACAACAATGCAAATGTTTCAAGCATTTGCAATGTTCATGCAACAACAACATGCCACTGAAAGAAGGGAGATTTCAACAACGAAGGCCATACAAGCGGTCGTCAACAGAATGGATCAATTCAATGGCAAAGATGTAACCAAGTACTTACGCGAGTATGTGAAGGAGATGGAGCTGCATCGCGTGTCAGAAGGTGAGATGATTCAAAGCTTTGAGCTAGTTGTTGCTCCAGAAATTAGGGAGCATGTTAGGGCAATTAAAGATGGGCATGGGAGAAATTGGGAAGAACTCAAAGTAGCTTTAAAGGAGGAATATTTCATGGAGGACTCGGAGAGAGTGACCAAAAGAACATTCTTAGAATGGGTAGTGAAGCCAAAGCAAGGACTATCAATAACAGAGCTACTTAGGGAATTTGAGCGGCGCTATGCACAACTCACTAGGACAGAAAGGGCCACACTAGATGCAGAGAAGACAGATCTTTTCTTACAAGCTGCAGGTAAAGAGTTTCAAGAAAATTTGGAGCTTCTTCTTGAAGATAAAGATGCTGAGCAAGGACTAAAGACCGACTGGAATGAGGTTGAAGGTGTTGTCTCACTGCTTGCCAAACGACAAAGAAGAAGGGACAAGATGGTAGTAAACACTACAAGTCTTTCCACCTCAACTTCTTACAAAATGGTAAAGCCTACTTTTATCGCTCCTAAGTTTGATGAGTCCATGCTAGATGAGCTTGTGAAGGGAATGCGTGACTTGAAGGTGAATTTTGCAAAGCTTGAAGAAAAAGGCCAACCATCAGGGCCACTTCCTAGGCAAAGACAACAGCCCAAAGAAGGGTTTGTTAATAGATGTATTTGGTGTGATAGTACAGACCATGTAAGAAGGGATTGTGATGATTTTAGTGATGCTTTGTCAAAAGATGTTGTCTTTTTTAAGGATGGTAAAATCCACTTAAGAGAGACAGGTCTACCCTTGAGAACTAACTTTGGGAAGGGGGGAATGCAAACCTTAGTTGAAGATATGGCAACCAAGCATGCCACCTCTTCAGTTGAGGCAGCTACTTATGGAGTAAAAATTAAACATTTTTGTGATGAAGAGGTGAGTGACCATCATGGTCAAATTTGGCCAAATGTCATGCAATTAGCTAAAAAGGGAAATCTTACAAAAGAGATTCTACATGAAGCAGGTGATTGCATACGTCTAGAAACAGGATGGAATGATCCAGTGGACTCATTGTCAGTGCATGCCTACATTACAAAATGCCAACAAAATGAGGCAATTGTAGAAGAGAAGCGCAGACGTGAGAATGCTGATGAAGGACCATCAGAAAGAGCTTCTAAAAGTTGGGGAAGAAGCGACTCAATGCCTTCTCAAACAACCTCAACACAAGGAGCATCTCCACCTGAAGTACTCATGGAGGAGTCTACAACAGGAAAGAAGAAAGAGCCAAAGAAAGGTAAGACAAAAGGCCCAACTTATAAAATACAATCTGATATTGAGGTTGCTACAGATTTAAAGAAAGTCTTGGAGGAAAGGATCTTGAATAGCAAGATTGAGTTTACTCTGGGAGAAGTTCTTGGCATTGCAAAGCGTGAATTCCATGAGGAGATCATTGACATCATCAAGAGAAAGAGGCAAACCCTTGCTGAAGTTTCTCGTCCACAGGTTGAAGGGGAAACCTCAGACACAAGGGATGCAACTGCAAAATAAGGAGAATGATGGAGCTGTGGTAGGATGCTACCAATCAAGTGGGAGAGTGAAGCAAGTGTATTTCTCAAATGATGATAAAGAAGTTGAAGATATTCCTAGGAGTTACTATTCACGAAGTCATTGGGCAAGGGCTACTACAGAAACTTTGGTCAAGGTAGGTGATCTTGAAGAGCCATTTGTTGCCTTGATTGACCATGGTTCAGAAATAAACATAATGTCAAAGAGTCTCTACAACAAGTGCAAATGGCCGATGGACACAGATCATGGCTGGATGGTAAAAGTGGCAAACAATTCATCCGGTGAACTGTATGCAGCATGTCCAGGTGTGAAGGTAACAATAGGTGATGTAAAGATTGACCAAAACTTCTTTGTACAGGATACATCTTCATATCATCTCATCCTTGGACAACCCTACATTGTGGGAGTTCGAATGGAAACAAAGGTAATGGACGATGGTTCAGCATATGCTAGAATACGTAGCAAAGATGGTAAACGAGCTGTCCAATTTCTCACAGTCTGTGTAAACCATGAAAGAAATCGTGACAACCTCGGAGAACATCCTCTACCAAAGGTAAGCAAAGAGTTTCATGATCATAGAGAAATGATGGGTTTTGGCCAAGTACCATTGTAAAGCGGGATTGCAGTGGTACAGAAAGAAAAAGGGTCTCGCCTGATCCAAAAATAGGTGAAACTTTCTCGATGAGCTCCTTGGTAACAAGAAATGGATTAGTATGTTTTACAAAACTTGAAGATTTGAAGAGATATGAGAGGCAATATGTGCATAATGTACAAATAGGCATGAAAAAGAGTGGGTTGCTAAAGCCTACTGAAAATGTTTTGGGTTTGTGTGAACAAGTTTCTTTTGTAGATACTATGGGTGAGCTCGATGCTATAATGAGGTCTAGTTTGCATCTTGAAAATGAAGTTGTGGAAGTTTGCTCTATGGAAATGTATCAAGTAATAGAAGCCTTTAAAGAAAGCCAAGCAGTTGGCCCAGAAGTCCATGTTGAAACTAAATACAAGAGTGTAGCAAAGAAGGTGAAACCAGTAGCTTCACCCTTACCACCCAACAACAGGGAAAAGATTGAACATGCTTCTTTACAACCAAGTTTGCGGAATCCTAAAAAGATCGGGCATACCTTCACAAAGGAGTCTTTTCAAGACTTGCAGATTGGTTGCGAGGAGTTTCTAACACAGGAGGAGACAAAGTGCTTCAAAGAAATGCTTTCAAAGCATGGTAAGGCTTTTGCATTTGAGCCACATGAGATAGGATGTGTTGATCCTTATATTGTAGCTCCTATGGTAATTTTCACAATACCTCATGTGCCTTGGAATCTACGGCCTATTCCGGTTCCAAAGGCTCATTTGCCAAAGTTATTAGAGCTACTCAATGAGAAAATCAAAATGGGAATCTTGGAGCCTTCTTGTGCTCCATACTCAAACAGGTGGTTCACAGTTCCAAAGAAGAATGGTTCTCTACGCTTCATCCAAGATATGCAACCAGTGAACAAGGTGACAATTAGAAATGTAGGTACAGGTCCAATTGTGGATGAATTTGCAGAGGCGTTTGCAGGGAGGGCAATCTACTCAATGGGGGATCTCTACTCAGGGTATGATCAATTTCAGCTTGCAATCGAAAGCAGAGACTTGACAACCATGAGGACACCTTTGGGTTTGGTAAGGATGTGTACCTTGCCACAGGGAGCAACCAACTCGGTTGCACATATGATGAATGGGATGAATAAGGTCTTACGTGACTTTATTCCTCAAATCACAATGCCTTTCATTGATGATTTGCCTATCAAAGGATGTGAAGAAAGTGACAAAGATGAAGCTTTGGATCTCAAGGGATGTCGCAGGTTTGTGGTAAATCACATAAATGATTGTGATAAAATTTTGTCTAGGTTGGAAGAAGTGAATCTTACATTGTCAGGGAAAAATTCTATGTTTGGTGTCAAAGAAGTGCTCATTGTGGGGCACATGTGCGGGCCATATGGTAGGAAACCTTGTCCATCAAAGGTAGATGCCAACCAAAGAATGAAAGAAACATGCACTAGCATCACTGAGGTTAGAAGGTTTCTGGGAGTATGTGTCTTCTATGTTATTTGGATTCCACATTATGCACATGTAGCTGATCCTCTTTATCAGCTGCTTAGAAAGAATCAAAAGTCTAAATGGACAAAAGCACATGTAAAATCCATGAAAAAGCTAAAGGAGTTACTCCAGTCAGCAACGACTTTGAGAAAGGTAGACTATGAGTGTCAAAGGCCAGTGATTGTGACAGTAGATACCAGTCCTACAGGGATTGGATGGGCAATAGGGCAAGATGACAAAGAAGGACACAGGTATTTGGTAAGATTTGGAGCAAAGGTACTAAGTGCTCGCCAAAGAAACTATCCACAGATAAAGAGAGAGTTATGGGGTATGGTTACAGCCTTGAAAAGTGGGAAAGAGTACCTAATTGGTGCATGTGTGGTTGTAGAAATAGATTGTCTACACTTCTTGGTATGATTACAAGCTGCTCAACACCAGAAATTGCTATGTTGCGGTGGATTGCCTACATTAAGTCCTTAAATCCCGAGTTTAAGCACATTGCAGGTAAAGACAATACAGTGGCAGATATGCTATCAAGGGCAAGGTGTGAAGATGAGTCACAAATGATTGATGAGGGAGATGATGTAGGCACAAAATTCTATTCTATCTCTCATGTCAAAGGTAACAATGTCTGCATGACTAATTCACTTGAATTGTTCTTGAAAGATCTTTATGAAGGTGATTGGCTTTCTATTGGAAGGTACTTGAGTACTCTAACAAAACAGGATGATTGGTCTGAACAAGAATTCAAGAGGATACGCAGGAAAGCATATGGGTACTTTTTAAGGGATGGTTACTTGTGGAAGCATCCTAAACAAAAGGGTGCTACACCACAACGGGTTATATGTAAAAAAGAGACTCAAGTAAAGCTCATGCAAGAGTTTCATGAGAGTCTATGGGTTGGACACAGGGGTGTGTGGGCAACCTTCTCCAAGTTGAAAGAAAAATATTGGTGGAAGGGTATGTATAAAGATGTATCTCAGTTTGTAGAGTCATGTGTAACTTGTCAAATGTATTCAAATGTTCGACATCGTGATGGATTGCACCCTACATATCCACTAGCCATGCACTATAAATGGGTTGTGGATCTAGTCACGATGCCTTTAGGACTCTGGCAGATGAGATACTTGGTTCTTTCACGAGAGGACCTAACTAACCAGGTTGAAGGAAGAGCATTAAGAGCTAAGACCACAAAAGCTGTGTGCAAATTCCTTCTTGATGAGGTGATTTGCCGTTATGGTTGTGTGGGAAAAATCACTGCAGATGGAGGTGAACTGGATGCCAAAGAAGCAAGGGAGTTCTTTTCTAGATTAGGGATCAAGCTTTCTCTTACTACAGCTTACAACCCTGAAGGCAATGGAAACAGTGAAAGAGGGCATCCTCCTATCATCAAAGCTTTGGCCAAGGCTTGTGAAGGAAGAGTTGGTGAGTGGCCAAAATTGTTACCATATGCTTTATGGGCTGATCGTACAACACATAGCTCAGTAACTGGCTACATGCCTGCGGAGCTAATGCATGGTCAAAAGCCAGTGATTCCGATTGAGGATACAGTTCCCACATGGAATGTACTACCTTGGCAAGAGGGGCTTAGTAGGGAAGATCTCCTTGCACTGCGTATAAGGCAGCTAGAGAGAAGACCTGGAGACATTGAAGCTGCAAAAGAACGACTCAAAAATGCAAGGTTGAAAAACAAGGACTATTTTGATAAGCGACATCGACTCAGGAGCAAAGCGATTGACAAAGGTGACTGGGTTTTAGTGTATGATAGTAGCCTTGATAACCAGCACACAGTCATGCGTAAGTTCTCAAAAAGATGGTTTGGACCGTATGTTGTAAAGCATGTGCATGAAAATGCTACTTACAGCTTGTCTGAACTAGATGGTACAGAAGTAAAGATTCCCATTGCAAGAAAAAGGATTCAAATGTTTAAGAGAAGAGGAGACAATGATCTAGAAGATATGGATGAGGAAGAAGAGAAAAACACAGGTGAAGATCAAAGTGAACATGAAGCTCTGGAATCATCCAGTGAAGAAGAAGACAAGGAAGATGTACAAGAGGTCTAATCTTACAAAGAGACAATGTGGCACATACCGGAGGATGTGCAGGTTTAGAGGGGGTGGATGTCGTGCTGTGACACGTACATAATTGGAACGCATGCTACAAGATCTATCTTGTATTTTTTTAGATACATAATTATATTTCCTAAAGTGTACATATGCATATTTAAGTATAATAATAAGCGTTCTATCTCATCCTATTATTTTTCTCAAGGATAACATATCCTTACTTTACCATCAGAAAATACTATGGGAAAAGCATCAATAGCTCCGCCTCTTTAACTTGGGGCAAAAAGAATTGATTCTTTATTTCTACTATTTCATTATCATCTCACACCCTAGCTAGATCCTATATCTAGGGTAAACTCCAATATATATATATTCTATGTATTTTTTATACTTTTCTTATATTTCTTTTTAAATAGCTACCAGGAGAGAATCAAATCCTAGTGGGACACTAGGTGATATGATTTCAAAGATACACTTATTTTAATGCATTATTGCAAGCATGATTACAAAAATTTGTCAAGGAGCAATGTCATGCTTTCATATGGCATGAGGTGTCCTTTGGAATTAAATGAAAGTCTAGGCTAAGGAGACCACATGAAGACTTTTGCTGCCATAAATGGACCCTATTTTGATGAATCTTTACACAAGGTTCCAATCCGAATTGGAAAACGATTTTAAAATGAAAATTGTAGCTAATGAGCTGAAGTTTCTGCCCATATTTTTACTTTTTTATTTGGAGCCACGGTTGAGGAGATATGATCAAAATACTGGACCCCAGTATGCCCACATCATGCAGGGACAGCTCATTTCCAACTTTTCCAATTCCTATTCACACTGGCTCCTCTCTTCTTGTGTAAACCCTTGGGGATTCCCTTCACCTATAAAAGGGGACGTCTTCTTCCTTGAAAAAGGACTCAAGCATTCAAGCCATTGATAAGAGAAATTCTTGAGGGAGTGAGTAGTAATGCCTAATTGTACTTAGCCCCATTAACATAAGCCCAAGCCTACACTTTCTCCTAGAGGAAGACTAGCCATTCTTGTACGCTATCCTTGGAAGATCAACTCTAATCAAAGAAGGTGTTGTACTTGGCATATCAATCAAAGTTGAGTGCTCCCCTCTTCTTCTCTCTCCATCAATAATGGTGCCGAAGGGTTTGTCAAGTAAGATGTGTTCTATATTGATGTTTTCTTGATTTCTTATTGTTTTCGACATCGTGATGGATTGCACCTTACAGATCCACTAGCCATGCACTATAAATGGGTTGTGGATCTAGTCACGATGCCTTTAGGACTCTGGCAGATGAGATACTTGGTTCTTGCACGAGAAGACATAACTAACCAGGTTGAAGGAAGAGCATTAAGAGCTAAGACCACAGAAGCTGTGTGCAAATTCCTTCTTGATGAGGTGATTTGCCGTTATGGTTGTGTGGAAAAAATCACTGCAAATCGAGGTGAATTGGATGCCGAAGAAGCAAGGGAGTTCTTTTCTAGATTAGGGATCAAGCTTTCTCTTACTACAGCTTACAACCCTGAAGGTAATGGAAAGAGTGAAAGAGGGCATCCTCCTATCATCAAAGCTTTGGCCAAGGCTTGCGAAGGAAGAGTTGGTGAGTGGCCAAAATTGTTACCATATGCTTTATGGGCTGATCGTACAACACATAGCTCAGTAACTGGCTACATGCCTGCGGAGCTAATGCATGGTCAAAAGCCAGTGATGCCGATTGAGGATACAGTTCCCACATGGAATGTACTACCTTGGCAAGAGGGGCTTAGTAGGGAAGATCTCCTTGCACTGCGTATAAGGCAGCTAGAGAGAAGACCTGGAGACATTGAAGCTGCAAAAGAACGACTCAAAAATGCAAGGTTGAAAAACAAGGACTATTTTGATAAGCGACATCGACTCAGGAGCAAAGCAATTGACAAAGGTGACTGGGTTTTAGTGTATGATAGTAGCCTTGATAACCAGCACACAGTCATGCGTAAGTTCTCAAAAAGATGGTTTGGACCGTATGTTGTAAAGCATGTGCATGAAAATGCTACTTACAGCTTGTCTGAACTAGATGGTACAGAAGTAAAGATTCCCATTGCAGGAAAAAGGATTAAAATGTTTAAGAGAAGAGGAGACAATGATCTAGAAGATATGGATGAGGAAGAAGAGAAAAACACAGGTGAAGATCAAAGTGAACATGAAGCTCTGGAATCATCCAGTGAAGAAGAAGACAAGGAAGATGTACAAGAGGTCTAATCTTACAAAGAGACAATGTGGCACATACCGGAGGATGTGCAGGTTTAGAGGGGGTGGATGTCGTGCTGTGACACGTACATAGTGGGAACGCATGCTACAAGATCTATCTTGTATTTTTTTAGATACATAATTATATTTCCTAAAGTGTACATATGCATATTTAAGTATAATAATAAGCCTTCTATCTCATCCTATTATTTTTCTCAAGGATAACATATCCTTACTTTACCATCAGAAAATACTATGGGAAAAGCATCAATAGCTCCGCCTCTTTAACTTGGGGCAAAAAGAATTGATTCTTTATTTCTACTATTTCATTATCATCTCACACCCTAGCTAGATCCTATATCTAGGGTAAACTCCAATATATATATATTCTATGTATTTTTTATACTTTTCTGATATTTCTTTTTAAATAGCTACTAGTAGAGAATCAAATCCTAGTGGGAGACTAGGTGGCATGATTTCAAAGATACACTTATTTTAATGCATTATTGCAAGCATGATTACAAAAATTTGTCAAGGAGCAATGTGATGCTTTCATATGGCATGAGGTGTCCTTTGGAATTAAATGAAAGTCTAGGCTAAGGAGACCACATGAAGACTTTTGCTGCCATAAATGGACCCTATTTTGATGAATTTTTTACACAAGGTTCCAATCTGAATTGGAAAATGCTTTTAAAATGAAAATCGTAGTTAATGAGCTGAAGTTTTTGTCCATATTTTTACTTTTTTATTTGGAGCCACGGTTGAGGAGATATGATCAAAATACTGGACCCCAGTCTGCCCACATCATGCAGGGACTGCTCATTTCCAACTTTTCCAATTCCTGTTCACACTGGCTCCTCTCTTCTTGTGTAAACCCTTGTGGGTTCCCTTCACCTATAAAAGGGGACATCTTCTTCCTTGGAAGGAACTCAAGCATTCAAGCCATTGATGAGAGGAATTCTTGAGGGAGTGAGTAGTAATGCCTAATTGTACTTAGCCCCATTAACATAAGCCCAAGCCTACACTTTCTGCTAGAGGAAGACTAGCCATTCTTGTATGCTATCTTTGGAAGATCAACTCTAATCAAAGAAGATATTGGACTTGGTGTATCAATCAAAGTGGAATTCTCCACTCTTCTTCTCTCTTCATCAATAATGGTGCCGAAGGATTTGTGAAGTAAGATGTGTTCTACATTGATGTTTTCTTTTCAATCTCTAATCCAACATATATATATATATATATGTATCTAATCTCCTTAACCAAACCTATCTCTCTCATTCTTAGTAATTCATCCTCTCTACAAATTCTAAGTTCTCTTTGCTACAGGTACATCTCTCCCCACAGTATCCTTATTGCCTACGGGCAAGAATAGGGCTTGGGAGGGAAACTTCTCATCTCTTTGCTTCTCTTATATCTACATTTCTCACATACTATCCTAGATGAATAACCCACATGATGATCATTTCTATCGCTTTCACTCTGTATAATCTATTAGAATTAACGTATGGATTAGCCGTAAAATACACTTTCAACAACGTATAGTGTTTCTCTTTGGCCCAGAAAGGCTCAATGAAATACTTCTATCACCGGATCCCATCATACTACCTCTCATAGACTATAATTTTTCTTTTGATGTAAGCGTATTTATCTTGCTATGAACCAAGAGGATTTGTACACACAATTAATCCCAATCACTAGACAAAATATCTATATTATGGTAAGCACAAAATTACAATTCCAAAGAACAATTCGTAGCCTATTTGGTCAGCCAAGATTGAATGCCATTAACTCATCCATTAACCCTTTCATATTACCCATGATACGATATGACCATAGCCTTGATGTTTTCATCTTCGTATTGTTTTGACATTCTCTTTTGCGTTCTTTCTTTGTGTGTGTGTGAATGCAAGAGAGAAAGAGTGAGTCTTCTTTGATTGCACTTCTTTCCAAACCCTAGTCTTCATGGCATCTATGGTTTAACTCCTTCATATAGTTTTTGTTGAGTTCTCTCACAAACTCTCACAGCCATAAGCCCGGTGCTTTCCTGGCAAGACCGCAAATTTCTTGATAGCGGGCACAGCGTCTAAGAACATTATCTTTTCCTCTCTTATAGAGAGTTCCAGCCAGTAAGCAATAGGGTTCGCATTCCTTGATTAATTTTCGAGCTATATCTTTTCGCAGTTCTTTGGGTGGAAAACCATTAACTAAGAAGTTAACAATCTTTTCACTCCATTCAGGCATTGTCTCAACAATGAACAAAGGAGTATCAGGCAATTCATCATGAACCCCCGTAGGAGCTTCGCCATTAGGGATACGAGATAAATGATCCGCCATGACATGTTTCCTCCCAGGCCTCACAACAACGGTGAAGTCAAACTCAAGAAGAAATAACAACCATCGTGTAATTTGACCTGTGGAACACGGCTTGTTTACCAAATATAGCAATTCTTGATGATCAACATAAAACACAAACTTGGTAGCAAGAAGGTAATAGCGAAATTTCTTTACTGCGTAAATCATAGCTAGACCTTCGCGCTCTGTAGTAGTGTAGTTCATCTCGGCATCATTTAATTGGCGACTTGCAAAGCTAATAGGGTAGTCCAATTTATGTTCTCCTGGTTGAGTTAGAACACACCCAATAGCAAAATTTGATGCATCAATATGCACATGAAAAGGTACATTCCAATCGGGTGTTCGCAGGATTGGAGCACTTGTTAGGGCCTTCTTTAATAACTCATAAGATTGATGACATTCTTCCGTCCAGTGAAACTCGATAAGAAGCTTATACAATGGACACGCTATCTCGGCAAAGTTTAAAATAAATCTTCGATAATAACCAACATGGCCCATAAATCTTTGAACTCCTTTATAGTTCGTAGGTGGTGGCAAATTGGCAATGGCTTTAATCTTACTCTCATCTGTGGATATCCCGTTCTTGGACACTATATGCCCTAGAATGACTCCATGCTTAACCCAAAATTGGCCTTTGAAAGGGTTCAATGAGTTGCGATAAAATCTGCACCTTTCAAATATTTTTCGTATATATAACAAATGCTTCTCCCAAGAAGAATAAACACAAAGGTCGTCTAGGAAAGCTTCACAAAACTCCCTTAGAAATTCTTTAAACGCAGTGTTTATTAATCGTTGGAATGTAGCAGGGGCATTCGTTAAGCCAAAAGCCATAACACGAAATGCAAACACTCCAAACTCTATGATAAAAGCAGTTTTAGCTTGGTCCTCTAATGCAATTGTGATTTGATTGTAACCAGAGTACCCATCTAAAAAGCTATAAGCTTCCTTGCCCGCAACTCTTTCAAGCACATGTTCTGAATATGGCAAGGGATAATGATCTCTCCTAGTAGCTGAATTAACTTTCTTGAGGTCCACGCACACTCTTAGTTTCCCATTCTTTTTTGGCACAATGACTATTGGAGAAACCCATTCTGAGTGCTTAATAGGGTATATGAATCCACATTGGATAAGTTTTTCAATCTCCTCTTGTACAATTTTGGCGTACTTAGGATTCATTGGATAGGGTCGTTGCTGGATGGGTTTAGCAGTGTTGATCATGGGAATTGTATGTTGCACCACAGAAGGTGGAACGCCCTTCATGTCATGATATGTCCAAGCAAAGATATCCTTGTATTCCTTAAGGAGCTGCTTAAGTACAGCCTCTTCAGTTTCGGTAAGGTCTTGAGCAATAAATACTGGTTTAGACTCCTCACCTGGTTCTGCTAATTCTATCTCTTTAACTACCGCTGGACCATCATAGACTCCACTGCTTTCATTGGTAGGTATTCGTTGGGCCTTGGCATACACAACCTTTCGCTCCCCCGTGGTATAAGATTTAAAATGTTCAGGAGCCGTATGTAAGTCAGCAGGCTCTTGTCCTGACGGAGACCTTTCTTTTAGTTCTGCCTCCTTTTGTTGTTGTGCTAACTCTCGGTTTTTACGTCTTCTTATAGTTCGAATCAATTTCGGCTTTGTAACCTCCAATTGAGCGAGGTCAATGGGTCGCGGGCTGCACCACATGACACTGGAGATGTTCACCCCAATTGTCTACTAGCTTTCGATGAGCATCACATGCCCCTAGATAGCTAAGCCATTATGCAGTAGATCTTTCCTTGTTTATCCTAGCTCTCACATTTGCTCGATATCGTCGTCTCTTAATATGACCTTTGTTTCTTGTTAAGGTTTTGATTTTGGTAAATGTTTGAACTCGACTCGCTTGATAGGTCTTCGCTTGTATCTTCTTCACTCTCATATAAATTACCATAGATGGTCGTACTAGACCTTGAGTGTTCAATTTCTATACTTGGCTCACTCGATGTTTCCTTAGGTTCTGAATCCATTTCTCCCTAAGATTCCGTTTCTGATGTGTATTGGCCTGAAGCCTTTGAGGAATCATCGGTTTCACTCTCAGGTAGGTGTGCCTCTTTCTTATCATCGGATGTTACATGCGCTACACCTGACATGTTTACTGGTGCAATGTGTGGTATCTCTTCCCCATCTGGTGTTACCCTGGTTGTTCCTCTAGCTCCCCATGTATCTATAGTTGCTGCTAGGTGTACCCAATCGACATTGTCTGACTCAGCCATTCCGGGTAGGATATCCATATAAGGAGAGTTATCCCCAATATCGTGTCTTCGTTACACGTGTAACAATATTGTAATGGAGCTGAGTGAATTGTTGTGTCTGATCGATTATCAATGATGAATTTATTTCCTAGAGGATGCGTTCGACCACTTAAAAGATCAACTCGAATGACAGAGTCTTGGAACTGTAAGTAGACGTGGTTTTTGGACCAGTCATGCACCATTTTTGCTTCCCTCATGAATGGACGCCCTAAGATCATCTCAAATGACATAGGATGCTTGGAAAAATCCATAACAATGAAAGTCTGCCTTACCTTGTGTCCCAAGACCTTGATCCTGAGATCCTTAAGCATTCCAATAGGCGTAACAATAGATCCATTAGCCATTTTTACCACTACGCTTGTGGCTTCAAGGTGAGGTCGCCCCATAGACTCCCAACAACTCTTTGTCACCATGCTGACTCCCGCACCACTGTCAAGGACTCCCTTTACAGTTAATCCTTTAGTAGTGATTGGCAGAGTAGCATTAGATTCATCACCTTCAAAGTATTGCCCCAACTTGTTAACGGGTACTTCAATTACAGACTCATGTCCCGCTAGGTCAGATGGTGGTGCTAAATGTTCCTCATCATTCATTACCGAGTGAGGTTTGTTCATATGTGCAAACTGTGGTAATCCGGCCTGTAATTCTCCATTGAGGAAGGCTCGAAGAGCTGAGACTAGCTCGGGGTCTTTATATAGTTTGGACATGATGGTGGTTCTAACTTCTGAAGATATGAAATCCATCAATTTGGCAACATTTAATGGCATCTTGTGGGACGTAGGACCCTGACAAGAGAATGGTGAAGATGGAATCTCCACTTCCTCAAGGGGGTCGGGCATTCCCTCACCAAACATTCTCTCTAGTAGGAAAGGTGTGTGTCCACTTTCAGATGTCCTACCCTCACTCTCTTCCCGAATGATACTGGGTATAGCTAACGGCCTGTAGTTCTTGTGAGGTTGAACTTGTGTGGGAAACACTGTGTCCAACATCTGGATATGTTTGGGTTCAGGTTCTAATGTTCGTTGAGTTTCTTCCACCAAACCCCTCAGTTGTTGGACTCGTTCAATTTCCACTGTTGGGTTTGGATAGGTTCCAATCTTTCTCTTGCAATCCTCATTTTTCGTCTCTCGTGTCTTATCTTGGGGGTTCGCAACTGGGTGGTTTAACTTTGAATACTCTTTTGGTGCTCGTCGTAATTCCCTCTCGTGATCCTCCTCACTGGCTTTTTCCTTTGTAGTAATAGTTTTGGTCTCCGTGGTCTCTATCGAATCTGAGTCATCCTTAGGGTCATTCATATACACGGGATCCTCTCCTGTCCCTATGTTAGTCTTTGAACTAGGTTTTGAGCTAGAAGCATTAAGGGATTTCTTTCTTCGTGTTTTCTTCTTTCTCGCTCGGCCGATGGATGCAGCATCTCTCTCTTCGAGGATGTAAGTTTGCTTTTGGAGCATCGACCGTGTGAGTGCATTCACTGGTGCTATGTTTATAGTTGGTGGTGTCCCATCAACAATCTCTATTATGTTCAATGGTGTGATTTTCGGTGCGTTTGGATTGTTAGGACACTGTGCGATCAAATGATCTATGCCACAACGATTACAAGTGAGTATTGGCATTGCCAATGCACTCCCTTGACTTGTTTGCATTAGTGTGGCATTATTTTGCATTCTAATGGGGCACTCAGCTACTCGATGTGGTCCACCACATTCATAGCACTGAAGAGGTGGTCTCTTGGTAAAACTATTAATGTTTTGGCCTCTTGCTGCTAGCGCAGTAGCTTGATATACCGGTTTGATTTGTCCCCAATGGTCTTCCATATAGTACATGGGACACTTCTCAAGCATGTCGACTCCATAGGTGATACTAGAGTCTATGTCCTCTTCGCAATCTACATAAGTATTAGATGACTCGCAACCTATTTGGTTCATAGGTGTAACTCTTGGATGAAGGGGTTGTGGTCCTAGCACTGGAGGTGGCAACGGTGTGGTTTGGACCACATTTTGGGTTCTAGGGACCATGTGTTGTAATGGCAATTGTTGCTCCATGGGTGGGGTAGGCATCAATGCAGGAACTCGAGGTGAGTCTGCCCAAGCTATAGGCGGTCTATTTTCCATGATGCGTTTAAGTATTAGGCAATCCTTCGCTTGATGGCCATACCTACCACACGTGTTACAAGTCCCGTTAAACTTTACTCTGAAAGTAGGGCATTCACTCGTAGTATGTGGGCCCAAGCAAATTGAGCACCATTGTTGCTCCCTTCTTGGATACATATGAGTGTTTTGTGGAGCACGATTACCCCTAAGGCTTTCTTGGATGGCCTTTGTGAGATCTGCCAAAGTCATCTCAGATATCGTTTGCTCTTTCACGATTGGCTTTATCTTCATTGGCTCATGCCCTGATGCTTGCGAGCTACTAGACTTCGGCTCGGCAGACACTCTTTCTCCTGCAATCATTAAATTATCCTCCAATTGGATTGCATTCATGGTGACTGCTTCCCAAGTAGTGATACCTCTAATGACTAGGCCATTATAGATACTTTCATGTCGTAGTCCCCTAATGAATCTATCGAGCAATTGGTTGTTGTTGAATTGCTCGTTTGGATTGCATCGAGAATTCAAATTCTTTAGGCGACTAATGAAGTCTCTCACGGATTCACCTTCTTCTCGTTGGGCTTTCTGGAGCTGAGAGGCTACATCCCAAAGTACTCCCTCTCGTATGTATTCTTTTAAGAACAGTCTCCTAAGAGTAGAGTAGATCATTTTTTCTTCTACTCTTAAGGTTCTATACCAATCTCCAGCCTTTCCGCTTAGGGTCAAACTCAAAGCCTTACACTTATGTAGCTCATTGTGCTCTTCCAAGGAATCGCACACACGTTCAAAGACTTCCATATGCTTTCTAGCATCTCCGTCTCCATTGAATTTCTGTGTGAGCTTAGCTACTTGAACTGCCTTGCTCCTATGCTCTCTATCAGGTGCACTTCGCATGTTTTCCGTAATAGAGCGACCGATAGTTTGAGCAAATGCTGCCAAATCTCCTATTTGAGCAGGTATAATGGGTGTATGTGCTCCTGGAACCACATGTGAGATGGGAGTTGGCCTTGGCCTTGGCATACGCGCGGCTCTTGGGTCCCAAATTTCGTATGGTGGTGTACTAGACAGTGGTCCAAAGTTTACAGGCGTGGCCCTAGGCATAGGGGGTGCCTGATATGGCATGTTATTATTAAATGGCATGGCTCCACTTGTATAAGAGCTTGGATAATTCCATTGTGGATTGTAAGATCTTGGAATAATCGGAGGTGTAGGAGCTACATGAGGCTGAGGTACGACAGGTGCACATGATTGATACATACATGTAGGTATAGTTGGGGGCACTGTGCTACTAGGCATCGATGCAGTATTAACAAATGAACTCCATGGTGTACTTCTTGTCATGCTCACCACTGGGATATGCATGGTAGCCGTAGTGTCATTAAGAGAAAGATGAGCTAGATCTGGCAAGGTAAAGCTGCCACTTGTGGGCTCAGATTGTACTGAGGCTCCTGGCAAAACAACATATGGAGGATCAATGGGGCTCACTGAGGGAGTCTCCATTTGTGATAGGGTTGGTTGGTTCGCCTTTCCCGTATCCAAGAATCTCATTAGGCCTGTTGAAGGCATGTTGATCCTTGTGTTCTGTCTTTCTAACTCGACAATCCTATGGAGGACATCACAGACTTTCTGTTGTTGCTCATCTATGCTAGTAGCACTCGATGTGGATTGTAGAACACCTAACCAACCCACATGATAGGTGTGTCCTGTGTACCGATCAGTTAAAGCTTCTGCTTGTAGGTCATACTCCCAATTTTTGTTTAGGAATATCCCATCTAGGCCCGGCGTGCTGGAGGTTTCCCTTGAAGTGGAAGCATTATTGCTCCCCATAGCTTGCCCCTCCGTGACTGCTACCTTGGGAGCACTCGGTTGCTCAGCTGGCATGATTGTTGTCATAGGAGCCTTTGCTTTGAGGGCTCGACTTTGTTCTAGCCTTCGTAGGGTCTCAATTTCCCTCTCCCTTGTTGCTTGCATATAGCATTCGATCTCTTGTACTTCGGCAAGACTCCTACCATCGGGTAGTAAAACCTCAGAGGGAGATAGTCCTAAAGGATCAGGAGATGCAGTGGATGGAACATTCACATGCACACTCTCAAGAAGCATAGGGTCCATTTTAGGCATGAATGACGAATTTACTTCCCCACTCCCTTCATTTATTTCATTAACCGCATGTTCGGAGCGAGTAGCTCTACTAAGGGTCTCTTTTAAGCGGCTAAACACGCTGGACCCGGGCCGTGGGCCCATGGCATGCATGTCTTGACTTGAATTATCAGGGTTTGGTGTAGGATACCCCTCCATGACTTCGTAGTCAGAGGAAGAATCACTAGACGCGATATGAGGATCTTGGGTCGCGCTACCTTGAGTCTCGGCCGAAGGTCCAGAACCTAGGGTGGAGGAATAATGGGTGCCCGCGTAAATGGAGGCACTACCAATATGCTCGTGCTCTAACACTCGTCCAGAGCGTAGGTTCATATGAAATGGATCCCCTAGAAGTGTCAGTGAGGGCCCGTGAAGGCTGCTCACCTAGTAATTTTGGGTGTTTTGCAACCCAAGTCTTTTCTTATTTTTTGATTTTTTGGTCCTTTTTTTTTGACCCAGCTATAGAATAGAACGTATGATAGCTCAAAACGAGCGTCTCAGTGAGAGGGACGTGCCGTGCTTTACAGCCCTCCGTTTGGTCACTTTATGCCCTCGGAATCCCTAAAACCGTCAATTTCTAGTAGGGAACTAGGCCCGAATTAGAAAGTCTAAGGGTGCAAGTGGGAAGAGAAGGGAGGAGAGTGGAGGACTTGCCCCACATGCTCTCATTCCCTCTTGAGGGGGTAGGGTATATATATAAGAGTGAGTCTAGTATATATCATAAGACTGAGGCCTGAGGCCTGGGCCTGGGCTTGGGCAAATGATCCCGATCCCGATCAAAGTTTTAGTGTAGCCCCTCAGTCACTCACGCTTAAATATTTTCGGTTTTTCTTGCTCCATCTCCATCTCCATCTTCTTCTTCTTCACCTCCTTGTGTGTGTGTATGTGTGTGTGTGTGTATGTGTGTGTGTGTGAGAGAGAGAGAGAGAGAGAGTGCGATCGAGCATTGCGGCGGCACGACGGCGGTGAAGCGGTTAAGCGCGACGTAGCGGCGTCTCCTTCTTCTTCGCGGCGAGGAATCCTCCACGGCAGGAGCATAGAGCGGTGAGTGACACGCCAATGCCCTCTTTTGAGCTTACTAATTAATCTAGTTGTGTGCTTGGAGCCGTCTATGGCTCGCACACGGTGTAACGGCAAGTCCCTTGCTTCGACAGTGCGGCAAGTAGCGCACATATGCTCAGGATGAAGAGAGTTGAGTTCAACTCCCTATTGACCAGCCACACTGCTCTGAAGGCCACATTAATAGAAAGGTATATCTATAATAATCTGGCCGAGATCTTGAATCCAAAAGGGAATGTTGTTTTCGACATGGATAACTTGAGGGTTCTTATGGAGACAATGCAGAGTGATTTGCAAGATAAAATTTCTGAATATAATAGTGCTCTAGCAAATCAAGCTATCCTTGATTATATTGAACACCAGAAGGATGATGATAAGGAGGAAGAAGAAGCAGAGAAGCAGGATGAACCAGAAGAAGAGCATAATGATGATTATGATGACTCTCCTCCATCTCCACCTTCAGAACCTGATACTGGTGGTGCAAGGACAACAGAAGGAAATGATCAGTCTCAGGCAGACCAACCAGACCAGCCTGAAGGGCAACAAACCAGACCAGCCTGAAGGGCAGCAGTCGAGAGATCAACGGCTAGGAAAGCAACAACCCAGCAACACTGGAAAATCAACGGCACACCAGTCGCCAAAAGGAGACAAACAGCCAGTGCGCAAGGGATTCCAGTAGCAGGTCTGGATGTTCTTGCTGCTTACCGATTTGTGGTTTAAGCTGTGAGCCTAAAAAATAATCCGACATATGTGTCAGAGAAATTCTTTGATATGCTTTTAGCAAAGAGATTGGATTCTAAAGTCGACATCAACCTCTGTGAGATATTTTTGAATAATGTACTTCAGCAAACTGCAAAGTTGAAGTCTCAAAGTGTATTCAAGGCTTGGTATGTTTGGCAGTTTCTATATTGGGCGACTGCTGCAGACGCCCATGATCAGGTAAGAATGGCTTGGATCTAGAAGCCATTCTCAGTATCCTAGAATGTGAAATTATCATCTGATGAAGAAGACCCAGAAAGCCAGTCAGTTCCCACTAGACAAAAGAGAAAGGCTATACAAGAGGAAGCTGGAAGTTCAAAGAGGCCAAGGACGACACTGACCAAAAGCACGGCTCTCTTGAAGTAGCTAGAAAGTCAAATCAAAATAGTGTCTCCTGAAAAGACTTCAGCTAGCCAGACTGAACAGCATACTGTCCAAACCACTGGTGGAGTTAACCAGCCAGCAGGCCAGATTTCGACAACCACCAGTATTGGACAAGACCAATCAAAAAGGGCCAGCCCTGATCAGCCAGCAGACCATACTGATAAGGGCAAAGAACCAGCATCTCCAAGTCCACTTGGCAAAGTTTCTGTCCCATACAGTGAAGCAGCCCTGCTGTTGACAAAGAAAGATAGGTTACAGCAGATGCAGACTCATCCTCTCAAGGGACGCCTAGTTTTGTAAAAATCTTATTATTCTACATTACCCTACCTGGCTCTTGTCACGGTCTATGAGCCAACTGACTCTAATCCAGCAACAGTTAAGGATGGTTGTTATGTGCTTATCCAATCATCATAAAACACTATTGTCAATTGCATGGGACAAATGCTGGATACTGCACGGTCAAAAGATGAACTAACTAAGGTAAAGACTGAACTAAGGGAGGCTAAGGAGGAGATTGAAAAGCTGGAGCAAAGAAGAGCAGCCCAGAACCTGTGCCACAGTATCCTTGAAGCTCAATCAGCTAGGACTATTCAACAGTTACAAAGTAAGCTTGACAAGGTGGAGTCTTAGATACGGACCATACGGGAAGAAAAGGCAGAAGCTGAAAGAGATGCGGATAGGTTTGAAACTGTGCTCAAAATGAAGAGAGTTGAGTTCAACTCCCTATTGACCAGCCACACTGCTCTGAAGGCCACATTAATAGAAAGGTATATCTATAATAATCTGGCCGAGATCTTGAATCCAAAAGGGAATGCTGTTTTCGACATGGATAACTTGAGGGTTCTTATGGAGACAATGCAGAGTGATCTGCAAGATAAAATTTCTGAATATAATAGTGCTCTGGCAAATCAAGCTATCCTTGATTATATTGAACACCAGAAAGATGATGATAAGGAGGAAGAAGAAGCAGAGAAGGAGGATGAACCAGAAGAAGAGCATAATGATGATTATGATGACTCTCCTCCATCTCCACGTTCAGAACTTGATACTGGTGGTGCAGGGACAACAAGAGGAAATGATCAGTCTCAGGCAGACCAACCAGACCAGCCTAAAGGACAATAGTCGAGCGATCAACAGCTGGGAAAGCAACAACCCAGCAACACTGGAAAATCAACGGCACACCAGTCGCAACACAGTCGGGATGTTAAAGGGAAAGGCAAAGCTGTGACTGAGGGACCAGCAGGTGATGAGCAACATTCATTATAGCTCATCATGCTAAACAAGAGATTAAGACATTAGCAGGCTCCTATAACTAGGCGGTATCTGGAGGATGATGATTTTATCTCTGATCTGGAGCACTTTCAATGACTGTATGTCGGCGCCAGGGAAATGGTTGAGCATTGGAGATCAACTGCTTTCCATGATCAAGAGGCCTGCCAATTGCCTGTGCATCCCAGTATAAAACAGCTGTTAGAAAGGGTGTCTGAATGGATACTAACTGCTAAAGAGAGAATAACCAATCCACATTGGCAACGGCGGTCTACTGCAGATTGTCGCTCTTTGGCCATGGAATTAGAGCTTTTGCTGGGGAACAAGCTGACATATAAATGTATGAAGGATGTCAGGAATCAATTGAAAGAGGTCTTAGTGCAAATGTAGATTGCTAGGGGAGTTCTGGATCAAAGGGTGCGAACTATTCTTGAAGACCGGACTGCCACCAGCAAGGGACCTCAAACTTGAATGTCAGTGGGAGAACAGGAAACTACTCTCCAACAACTGTTTCAGTTGGTTAAAGTAACCAAAAAGATGATGCAGCAAGAGAACTAGATTGTCCTTCACTTCTTGGAATTTGTGCATGATTCCCCAGTTCTCTTGTATGCTTTACCAGCAAGAGAGGCAGAGTTGCCAAGATTTTTTCCAGCACTCTATCCTCAACATCTAGAACCAGTCGATCGGCTCACATATTTCAAGATTACCAATGATCTTCAAGATTGGTATGAGCGATCGACTGTGGAATGGAAAACCTGGCAAACACTGTTCAACAACGCTCTCCAACTGAATGATCTCTAGGAGCTGAGAGATGAGGTGTAGAGGATCAAACTCTGTATGAGCCAATGGAAAATTCAGCTCATTGGCCTGAACTCGGCTCACCAAAGGCAGACGCACACTCTATGATCCCGACACCAAAACTTATCATCCTCTCATGCATTATGAAATCGAGATGTCCACAGAAAGGTGGGATTAGCTTGAGCAGGAGGCCATTTATAGGCTCATTCAGAAGGAGAATGCTGGCACTGGGACTTCTCAGGCACCATCCAAGCCGAAGGGTAAACGAAAGTGGGTTCAGTGGAAGGATACTAGGTAGTTCCATCTCAGAATTCGGTCAAGAATTTTTCCACCGATCTTCGAATCAGACGGTGGATTTTTCCAGCAGTTTTCGCAGCAGACGCTAGATTTTTCCACTCAGGGTTTGGTGTCACTTGGCTGGACGACCCTTGGAATTACAATTACAAGGGTGTCAAGCACTCAACAACCCAGCACTAGAAGAATCATACGGTGGATTTTTCCAGTCCGACTTGGTGTCTCTTGGCTGGATGCCCCTGGAATTACAAATATAGGGATGTCAAGCACTCAACGAGCAAAATTCCAGAAGAGTCAGACGGTGGAAATTATTATTATTTTTTTCTCATAAATTTTGGAATCTTGCCAAAATTCAAGAGAGGAGGGAAGGATGTAGATGGCGGAGACAATCTCACTGGGTGGGAACCGGCTCCTGTGAGACGAACAGCGGATCAGTCAGTAATTACCACGGCAGTTACCACAGTAACTCCCGAGGCATATAAATAGGACCCATTACATTGTAATCGGGGGGGGGGGGATTGTTGGTTGTACTTTTGGTTTGTTTTATCCTTTAACTTCCTACTCTTAGTGTGTAATTGTAGTCTTGAAGCTGTTCCTAGGCTACATTATTCCACTTGTATTCTTACTCTATAATTTCCAATACAGTAGTCAAGTACACTTCAGCCAGATATGCTTTGTATCCATTTTCTCTGAATCTGAATCTGAATCTGAATCTGAATCCAGTCATTCAGCTTGTCTAATTCTCAGTAGATGTATTCCAATCCATATAACTGTTCATCTCAGTTTCTATTTTTCCTCCATTTCTACTAATTGAACTAATGAATCACCAGTAGCTGTAAACTCAAACACTAGAATCAGCTAGCTAAAGAGATCAGCTCCAATTCCACACTCCACTACTCTCTATAATTAACCAATTTGAGCCATGGGTGTAGATACTTAAATGCCTATTTTCAAAGGCTAAAGGAGTAGCAACTAAGGTTATTTGAATTGCCAAAGCATACACTAAGTAAACACATAAGTTTAATTAACATGGCTGACAATAACCAAGAGAGTAGAATGAACATTGATAACTTTGATTTTGCACATGAAGGTGCTAATGATGATGCCCCCCAGTTTGTTAATTATCTTGTCACTAGGTTGCAACAAGCTAAGGGCAGCCCCGCTTTGCAAGCCAAAGTTACTCAACAACTTCGTGCTTATGGGATTTCCTCTCCCCTGCAAGAGGAGAGAGAGCTTAGGAGGCCTCTTGATGAGACCCCCAAAAGAAGACTCTCTCCCATACGAGAGGAGGAATACAAAGATCAAGAAAGTAATGAATCCCTAAATTCCTCCGAAGACGTGGCTCCACGAAGAAGGCGGGCTAAACGATTGCCAACTCCTTGCAACAGGAAACGGTTAACCCATAGTCCTTCTTCTCGTCACTCCAAAAGGGAAGAGAGGAAACCAAGGAAGAAAAGGGAAAGAAAGAGTTCACCCTCTTCTCCTTCTTCTTCACCTTCCTTCTCTAATGATGAAAGCTATGGCTTTTCTCCTAGAGAATACAAGAGGGGAGGACATCGCAAATCTTACCCTGCATGGCGAAGGTCACAAAAGCTAAAGAAGTTCAAAGAGGAAGGAAAAAGTATCTCTTTTCTCACCTATGATGGCACCTTTGGTGCTACCGACAAAGTATTGGCCTTCATCAAACAATTTGATGCGACCTTTGGAGATGAAGGCTTCATGGATCGATTCCTCCAAGCTACGCCATGTAGCTATGCGCTTCCAAAAATTGGCTCGTCAATGGTAGGCTAGTCGTCGTGGCAACGGCGAAGCCCCAAAGACATGGAAAACTCTACGAGTTTCCATCATGAAGCAATTCCTTTCAAGTGATGCAAAGGACAAAGTGCTTACCAAATGGTGAAGTTTAAAGCTTCTCTCACATGAGTCTATCCACAAATATGTGGATAAGTTTTGGGATTTATATCTCAAGGCTATTGTTTTTCAAAAGATAGACTTTGCCAAGCAAAAGCAACAATTCTGTGCGGGATTACCCAAAGAGATGGCCAAGTATGTCAACTCTCAATGGTTTGGTTATATCACTAAAGTAATCCACCACACCATGGTTGCTTCGCGCATCAATTTCCAACAAGGGGCTAGATAGAATGTCGAGCCCATGGAAAATAAAGACAAAAGTGATGCCAAGAGGAAAACCAATGCCCAAAATTCTTACCAAGGCCAACAACAACAACAATCGATCCAAGGAGAAGGGAGTTCAAAAAGGTAAATATAAACTCTCTCCTAAAGATCTAGAAGCTTTTAGTAAGGACCACATATGTTTTAAGTGTGGGGAGCAAGACCACGGTTATCGTCGTTTCCCCAAGAGAATTGCCCGTAATGAGACTCCTAGAGTCTCTATGTTTGAAGCTCCAAAAGAGGATGCTCATTGCCAAGGATTTCTCCTTTCCTATGCTTGGGGAAAGATGCAATAGCGTGATGACTTTATTTTTTTTTACCCTAGTTCAACTCACAAATTCATATCCACGGAGTTGACCACTAAGCTAGGCATACAAGCCCACAAGATAGGAGATGCATTGAAAGCCAATGGAGATATCAAGGGACAAGATGTCTCATTACTTCTTTCATTGGAAAATTAAGGCTTCATGTCCAAAGCTATGTGGACAAAAAGGATTTATTCATCTTCCCCTCAAACATGAGAATGTTATCGTTGGGGCACCATGGTTTAACCTCATGGCTTCCAACATGAAGTTCCCTGAAAGGAGAATCTACTTCACCTACAGGGAAGAGAGCATGTACATAGATGCTAATGAGTCAGGAAACACCATATCCTTGCAATGAAGGGAATCAAGAGGAATTAGAGTTGTCTAATTTCCTAAATGGATCCCAAGTTGTTTTCATTGATGACATCCCTAGTAAGCTACCTCTAAAATGAGGGATGATGACCATGCAATTGAGCTCCTACCAGGAAGCTCACTGCCTAACAAGCCTCCTTATCAAGTTTCACAAGCTCAACAAGAGGAGATCATGAGGCAAGTGCATGAATTGGTGGAAAAAGGGATGGTGAGGTCTAGCTCCTCTCCATTTTGTTCACCATTGCTTTTAGCGCAAAAGAAAGATGACACATATCCTATGTGTGTTGATTAGAGTGTACTAAATAAGATTACTATCAAAAATAGATTTCCCTGCCACGAGTAGAAGATCTATTTGGCCTGATAAATTCTTCAGACGCATTCAAACTCATGAGGGAAAAAAATCTTCAGGCCATTCAAATTCTCTTGAGGAGTACAAACGACACCTCCAAGTAATCTTTCAAGTTGTGAGAGAGAATAAGCTTTTCAATGATCAAAAGAAAAGTGAATTTTTTGTACAAGAGATTCAATATTTAGGGCGCATTATCTCTAAAGATGTCACCCGTATGGATCCAACAAAGTTAGAGATAATAAAAGGATGGACTAATCCAAGGAATCTACAGGAGGTACGAAGCTTCATAGATATGTGTGCATACTATAGATGCTTTATTAAAAAATTCTCGCTAATATCAAGCCCATTACATCTTAACAAAAAAGAATGTTAAGTATTCATGGACTGCAAAAGTGCAAGAAGCTTTTGAAGAAGCTTAAGGAGAATCTTATCTCTCAATGTGTGCTCACACTACTAGACCTCTCAAAGCCATTTGAGGTCCAATGTGATGCTTGTGGTAATTTCTTGGAGCTATTTTGCTTCAAGAAGGGCATGCCATCGCATATGAGAATCAAAGACTCAACTTTGATAAGTGTATATTGGGCAAATATGAAAAAGAGCTACTAGCTATTCTATATGCCCTAAACACGTGGAAACATTATCTCTTGGGGACTCCATTTATCCTACGAATGGATCATAAAGCCTCAAGAACTTCATGATGCAAACCAAGCTCTCCGACAAACAAACGAGGTGGGAAAAATTTCTTTCACAATTTAAATGTCATATTGCTCACATTGTTGGCAAGCACAATCAAGTGGTCAATGCACTTTCACAACGACCAAGGATAAATGTGGTGTCTATAGCAACTCACAATGATCTATCTTTTATAGATAAGTATGCTCTAATTGAGACTTTAAGTATGTAATTAGAGCCTTTGCATTATGGAAGAAAAAAAAGAACCATTCACCTTGAAGGATGGTTATCTTCCAAACAAAAATAGGCTATGTGTTACTCACCCATACAATAAGAAAGTCATGCATGAATCCCATACTTCTCCTTTTGTGGGGCAAAGAGGGAATCCATAATCTACTCTTCAAGGAGTAGAGATGTATTTTTGTTGGTCTACCATGAAAAGTAAACATACAAGAGTATGTTCCAAAATGAGTGGTATACCAAAAGTTGAAATTTGATCGAGGGAAGCAGCTTGGATTGTTTCAGTTGACAGGCTTAACAAGAAAACACACTCTATGCCTGTCAAAAAGACTATTAAGGCACATCAAATGGAAACCCTCTTCATATCTCAAATTTTCAATCATCACGGATTTCCAACACCCATAGTGTCGGACAAAGATCCTAGAATGACTAGTAATTTCTAGAAGGGTCTCTTTGAGAATCTGGGAAGTAGATTAAATTTCTCTTTTGGCCTATCCTCCACAAACGGATGACCAAAGTGAAATAGCTAATCTAACGATTCTTGATATACTAAAAGCCTATGTCATGGAAGTAGATCAATGTTCTCAACGATAGAAGTACCAACCTCTTATAGAGTATGCGTACAATGATATTGTACATACTTCTATCAAGAAAGTACCTGTTGAGATTAAAGAAGGAAGATCCAAAAGTCCCTTACTACTTGAAGTACATGGGAAGATCTTCGCTGCTGATGAATATAGCTGAGACCTACAAGAATTGTTTCCAAAGATTAAAGGGTTTATATCCATCTCAAAGGAAAGGAAAAAAGGGTTGCTGCTAATAAGCACAGAAGAGCCTTAGCCTTTAAGGAAAATGATTGGGTCTTGCTAAAGTTTCTCAAGGCAAGAGTCCTATGGACCACCAAGAATATGATGTTAAACTAGCAAAAAGATATTATGGTCCTTTTAATTCTTAAGCCAAACAATGAAATGGCTTATTAATTAAAGTTTCCCAACCATTGGCTCATGCACCATGTTTTCCATGAGAGCCTACGTAAGCCTTACAAAGGAGCGACATCAAAAGAAGCAATAGTTGTTGCAGACCCTCCAAAAATCGAAGATCAAGAAGAAGTACTTCAACCTGAGTCCATCCTATGACATGAAGACAAGGTATTAAGAAATGGTAAGATTATCTGACGATATCTTATTAAGTTTAAAAATTATTCTTTTAAAGATGCTAGATGGATGCAAAGAACGTAGCTTAAGGATAATATGAACCTTGTCAATGCTTACAATATTGCACTAGAGTAAGCATATGAAAATGCATTTTAAATGGAAAATGTTTTTGTCTTATAATACTAGTTCTCTTTTTATTGTGCACAAATTTAAGAAGTATGCATGCTTAAAATCATGTTTGTGGTGACGACGTATCCCAAACACCAAGTAGAACTTGTCACTCTACTTTGGAAGTATGCTATGGACTAAAGAGCAGACGTGCTTGCGGAAGCTCGTCTCCCAAGCACCAAATCGATTAGTCAGCCATCTTGGAATGATATCGAAGGGTAAAAAGGGATCCTCTACCTACTAAGTAACATGGACTAATGACTAGACTTATATTCTCTACCTCATAGTCGAGGACAACTATGATTTCAAGAGAGAGGTAATGTCATGAAATATAATATTTAACTTTACCAAATGATTTTCTCTTATTAAACTGATCATTTAATGTGGGAGAATAAACGGGAACAAGAGTTAGAATAGAGACATGTGCTTCTAGACCTATCTCAACACGGCACCAAAAGGAGAGATGGTTGCATCTCAATAGGGGTCCAAAAGCAGATGGTCTATCGAAGAGCAATGTGCAATAAGTGCTTATAGAATTACCTCAGTAGGGGACCAAGAGGAGACATGGTTAGATCTCAATAAGGGTCCAAAAGGAGGTAATCTATCAAAGATCAATGTCCATCTAATGAAGCTTAAAAGGCCTTAGGTTTAGCTTCATTAAAGACCTCCCGGTTAGTGTTAAAAGTCCTTTGACCTTAGGCAAGCTAGGGCTAAGCTTGAGGTGGGAAACTGACCTAAGCTTGAGGTGCTTGTCGTGCTTGATGACTAAGGTACTTGAGGTGCTTTTCATACTTGATGACTAAGTTACTTGAGGTGCTTGTCATACTTAATGGGGGGTAAGGTGCTTGAGTCAAAAAGAGACCCTACAAACTTAATGAGAAAGGTGCTTCAGAAGCTTCTCATACATGGGGGGTAAGGTGCTTGAGTCAAAAAGAGACCCTAAAAACTTAATGAGGAAGGTGCTTGAGAAGCTTCCTATGCATGAAAGTCCCAAAGTTAGGAGAATCTTTGACTTAACTTTCCACTCACCCAAAGGGCACCCCTTTTTCAAAGGACGCATGGGACACATGTCACACTCTCCCTATGCTTAACCACATGGTGTGCTTGAATGCTATTGGTTGGGCTAAAGAGGGGTGCAATGAGCTTCTACCTCCATCCAAAAAATACCTATATATTTTCAAGCTCTCTCTCTCTAAGGGGTAAGGAGGACACTTGTCTAAAGACTACCCATGTACTTGAATGCATGCTGCAGGTGATTGGCTAGGGAGGAGAGGGGTCCAATGAGCTTGAAACATGTGTAAAAGCTACAACTTGCCCCAAGCAAGCAAGGGGGGTGCTGGGGGGATATACACCACACACACACACACACACTCATTTTGTGGATTCATTCTCACTTGGTGAAAGTTGAGGAACTCCACCTCCTTCTCCAAGCCTGTGAGAAGTGAGAGCCTACACCAACACTCTTGGCTATGGAATGCAAATCCAACCAAGAGCCATGCTTCAATGCTTAAGCTTACCATCTTCTCCATCTTCATTACTATGCTATTATGTATGCTAGCAAGAAGAGTGATGATAAGTGAGGAACTATTTCTTTCTCCTATGGAATGTTTCTTCTTCCTCTTCCCTACCCTCATTCCCCGCTAGCTCTCTCCACCTTTGAAGGTGTTTGAGGCCTTGGGACTGAGGCTTGGGATAGTTAATTCTTTCTACAAAGTTTATGGTATGTTTGTGATGCATGAAGCTTTCCATCTTCATTGCATCACCTAGGTCACAAGGAACACAAAGATTGTATTGTACCAAGTCTCTCTTGATGGGAGAAAATATAATATAAATGCATATTGGAGGGGGGACCAGCTCCGTATGAATCCGGTCCTCAACTATTGTCATGTTCTCTAAACTCTCTCTCTTGCAAAAGTATTGTTCATGCCAAGTTAACTAAGTACCATAGTTATGTTTCTACCATCAATTAAGTTCACCCGCTACGCTCACAAAGTAATCTCACAAAAGTGCTTCACCTAGTTTCCTAATTCCGCTACTCTCAAAGTTCATAAGTCATTTCCATTACACCGCTTGTTCACACTTGATGATGCCTACAACTTGAAGCTCCCATTACTTGCACAAGCAAGTAGCCTTAAAGCTTACTATTATCCTCTCTTTTTTCCCCCAAAAGTACTCACAATGGTGAGTGAGTTATTTTGACAACCACAAAAATTTACATTTGTGTCATGCTCATGCCAAGACATGACAACTCTTAGATGTCATTGCTACATCGGCTAATAGGGGAGCCACCCCATGGACAACGCCGGGTTCTTATCTATGAGAGTCAATTAAAGTGGTGTCAATTAAATTGTTCCATTCACTAGAGTTCTTGTGTTTTCCAAAGTCCAGGATCGCCCCCCTGCTTTCTTGATTATCTCTATGAACCTAGTTGTTTCCATTGTTCTGTCAAATAAGTACCCGTTCCCTTATTGATTTCTTCCATTTCATTTCTTCAACATCATATCATCTAAAACTTAGTTAAAAGTTCCTATGATACCCTCATTTTCTTGGTTTCATTTTTTTATGGGTGGGGAAGCATAATTCTTTTGTATGGATTAAAAAATAACCCACAAACATATTTCTAAAACTTACTTAAAAGTTCCTATGATAACCTCATTTTCTTGGTTTTTTTTCTATGGATGGGTGACGCATAATTTTTTTGGATGGGCGTTGGCTCTCTCTCTCTTTTTGGCCTATATTGCATAGAGAGAACTAGTGCCCATGTCCCTTCTATTTCCCTACACCCAACCATGCATGTACCTCCCTCACTAACTCTCTCTCTCTCTCTCTCTCTCTCTCTCTCTCTCTCTCTCTCTCTCTCTCTCTCTCTCTCTCTCTCTCTCTGTGTGTGTGTGTGTGTGTGTGTGTGTGTGTGTGTGTGTGTGTGTGTGTGTGTGTGTGTGTGTGTGTGTGTGTGTGTGTGTGTGTGTGTGTGTGTGTGTGTGTTTCTCTCTCTACCACACACAACCGAGCCCACACTGCAGATACTTTTTCCCATTTGGTCCTTCTCATGGACTTGTGATAACTTGGTGTGCAAGATCAAGGATTTAATAATAGGGGTGGGTCATGGGCTTAAGTTGTTGGGGAGACTGGTCAGGGTGCTAGGAGTAGTTGTGAGGAAAAAAATTGAACCCTCAAAGAGGATGCCTTCTGGATGCCTTTGTTTGAATCAACACCCTTGGTGCCAATGTGTCAACCACCAAGTATTATGCATATTGAATTTGTGCCAAAACAAATGGGTTTTGGGCAAGTCATGGTAGTATTTTGGGTGTAATTGTCAAATGTGTGGGTTACTTTGTTTTAGCTCATGATTAAATTTATGTGTAGAAATTGAGGCCTTGGACCTTGGGCTCCAATCGGGCCATGTTTCCTCCAATTCTAGTACCCAGTGGAGAAGTTGTGTGTGTTTGTGTAAGATAATTAGAGAAAAGTGGGAAAGGCTTGAAGAGCTTGCATTTGATAAGGGGGAAAATCCCATATGGGAAGGAGCAAGAGGGAAAGCTCAGGGTATATATAGTAAAGAGGGTGCACTATTCTCACAACTCAAAAGAGAAGGCTTTCTCTTGTGTGGTGTCTGAAGGGAGGGGAGGATTCTCTCTTGTTGGTGAGCTTGTGGATTGACTCCTTGGGCTTTGGGTGCCTTGTTTAGACCCTGTTCCCACATGTAAGGGGGGCATTGGTGCCTCCTTGGAGGGTGTTCTCAAACCGCTTATGCCGAGTATTAGGAACAATGATGTGATTGTTGAATTGTTTGGGATGTGTTCACGCATGATCAAGCCCTCAATGGCTTAGGATACAACCAATTTTTTTATATTTCTAGGGATTGGTTGGCAAATATAGAACTTGGCATGAAGAAATGAAAAGGAAGGAAGAAAGAGATAACTTTTTTTGTGGAATTAAGTGGACATGGAAACCTTCGTTAACATACCAGCTTCTTGGGTGGAATACAAGAGGAAAAAACATCTGCATCTCCATCATTTCTTCATGTTGGACATAATAAAATTTTCTACATTGGCTTGAGCATCATGTTCTTCTTCTACTTGTGCATCACCATCAAGAAGAAAAAACTATATGGCTTAGAGTTGGCGATTGCTCTTATTTGTGTGCAAATCAAGGATAGACTATTTGGCTTACAAGGAGGCATTGACTTCTTCACATCACAAGTTTTGGTGCTCAGGAGATTTTTGGTTTTGGATTATGATGTTTTAGCTACAACCATATGAACATTATAGTAAGGGTGATACAAAGAGGGAAATATCAGCTACCTATCTATAACTTAACATATTGATTTGGATTCTTCTCAAGGTATATTCCATCAAGCTGCTTTACAACATGGTTGAGGAAACTTAGTAGGGATTTGGGCTTTTGTTTGTAGTTTTTTGTAGTTGAGACGTCTTTTCTTGTACATAATCTAATTCAACCAATCAAAACAACTTGGGATCTCTATTTGTCAGTCCTCTTGTATTGGATTCAAGTTGTCTATCTCACAACTCTCATAAACAAAGTCTCAGTGCCTTCTAGGGCCCCTCTCATGCAAAGATTTTACCAACATTGGTTTGGTAAACTCGATGCAAAATTGAGTGAGGTGACAATGTGCAGATGGACAGAAAAAGGGTTGATGCGACTTATGCAAGGATTTATAAGAATAACCATGACTTGCACAAAACAAGGGGTTCTAGTGATGCCAAATTTTCAAAGAGGGCTCAATTGATTTAAAGTATTTTCTTGAAGAAGAAGAATAGGTAGGAAATCAAAAGCAAATGTATAAAACAATGGATGCAACATTAGATGTGGTATATGATGAGTGGAATTTCTTCCAAGGATATGATCATGAACAATAACTTTCTTGTTTTGAATCAGAGATGAAGTCTAAAGGGGTATGCTATTGGATGATTGTAGCCTTTGAGCAACTAGTGTATACAAAATTCCTTGAGCTAGTCTAGGAGCTTGCAAGGGACATGATGCTAGTTGGGAGGGATTTTCTAAAGCTATTATAGAAAGCATTTTAGCCTACAAGGACTTGGAAATGGAGAAAATTGCCTCCAAAGAACTAGATGATCTTTAAGATAAAGAATACCAACTATCAAAGAAAATACCAAGTTATGCAAGTGCTCAATAACATATATAAGCAAATTTAGAAGCTATCATAGATGCATGTCTTTGCAAGATGCAATCCATTGCATGCTAATGATGAGGACATATCCAAAGCTATGTATGCAAAATTAGACTTATCAAACCTTTTTCAAGAGGTAAGTACTTCTAGAGAATCTATATAGGCAGAAGTTGTATCAGATGCAAAACTCCACGCTAATGAAGCTTATCCATGAATAGTTTGTGAATAGATGGTACTTCTAGTCCATGTGATGCTACACATGGGAATGCTTGCCATAATTTGACTTCTATGTAGGATACCATTGATATGTCACATGATACATATAAGTAAATGTGCATGCTCATTGCTATTATGAAAGGGATGAATCCATATGATGATGTCTTAAAATATGATGGATGCTATTATTGATGCTTTCTATGTGGGGTATATGCATATGAGTCAACTAGTGAGGATACCACTACCGATGGGAATGCCTATTTAAAGGGGGTGTAGGACAACCTTGGAATGTGAGGAGGATTCTACAAATGACATAGGAATTTGTGAAAATGCCAACACATATTACTATGCATAGATAATTGCATCTACTTATGTTGTAGGGGAAGCAAATATTTGTTAGTCTTCTTGGAGGAGGGTGTGCAAGTTATGGTAGGCTTTTGGTGCTTTCTTTATTAAAAGTCGTGTTAGATATATTATGGTTGCCAGCTAAATGGAATACTATAAGCAAATATTTTCGAGTCTTCTTGGAGGTATGCAATGCTAGACATGTGTCCTACTTTTCTTGAGAGAGAAGGGTTTTCTAAGCATTATGTCTTTTTCACCATGCATGGCCTCTAGCTCTCTATGTCACTTCTCAAACTCTATATCACTATTTCTCTGCTCATACCACATACATCCTTGAGGCCCTCCCTATTTTTGCACATGGAATTTTGAAACAATTTTTATTCAGACAATGTGGAGTGGGTTGGCTTTCAATAAAGGTCCTATTACCTACGAGTGTAGGTCACAACCTGCAATAGTGCCACCCTTGTATCAGCCAAGGAAATGATGACTTGGATCCCTATTGACATTGTTGAGCACGCCCCCAAGTCTCTTCTACGATTACATTTGGTGAAGCTAGTTGGCTGTCCGTAGTATTCTTCTTTGGGTTCTGGTTTATTGATCTATGTAAACTCAACAACAAGAGTGAGATGGACCCTCATATACCTTGCTCCGCATTGGCTAATCCAAACTTCACGGGTTATTAGACCCTTTTGTACACTCTGTGTTGTCTGACAATATGTGCCAAAACAATCCTACTGAGTAGACTAAATGACCGTCTTAAGAGAGGTGACCACGAAAAGAGGTAGATAATACCCAAAGTGGACCCTCAATTCCATCATAAGTAAAATTAACAATCATAGGAAAAAGTATCAGAGGAGGTACCCAGTACACTAACCTCTAACCCTTCCCATAACTGCTACCATGTAGTTATGCATGACCATGTCACTTGCATCAAAACAAGTTGTTCAATGTTGTTGTGCAGCTTGAAATAACCCTTGGTTTTATTGTGTCCAAGAACCCTTGCCCTTGAAACTGTTGTTCAAATCCCAAAAGTATATACTACTGAAACCACTAGGTAGATGGGTACCATCAAAGGCAACTTGGCTACCAATAGTGATTGTAAGCAGTTTGGCTTAGTGAACTTATCTACTACCCCTGGGTAGTTGAGAACCTCTTTCTTTGAAAGCACAACTAGGAAGAGTTCAAGAAGTTCCCATTACCTTTTATGGAGGGATCTCTCATTCACAAGTTGGGTCGTACCCAAAAAAATTGGGCTCCTATATATACACAATCGGTTCTATAGAATAAGCAAAAGATTGTCTCAACTTGGAATCTTATTTCCAATTTGATCATTAAAACCATCATATCCCCATTGAAAGAAGAGAAAGATGCTCAAAACCTCAAAGAAAGGATTTATACTGGGTATTCTTTCATCTTTTTCTTTTTTCCATACTCGGGGGTGCACTATGTAATCATGTTAATGTATAGCGTGAGTTCGAAAGGAGGGATTTTAAAATGCAAACATTTTAGGCAATTTAACTGAGATACATTAAAATAGGGATTTTAATATTCGATTTTGGAAAAAATCCTAAAATAAGGGGTCATTTTTTTCACTCATACATGTTAAAAGAAGGGTTTTTTAAATACCCGACGAAAGCACACTATATAGGAGTGTACTGAACGATGAACCCCCCGAGTTTCCATAAAAGGCGATAGGAGGATTGTATTACAAAAGAAACAACATTACAAGTATCTAGGGAGATGGGGACAGGCTAAACCTGTTTTTCTATCGGAGATTACAACGGCCAATAGATACACAAAAAACATTACAACAGTCTTCCATTATCATTTTGCAGTCACACTCGGCTACTTTCCAACAAAGAACCCAGGACATCCTGGAGGTGCGTAATTAGACAAAGGCCGTTGAAGTGCTGCCTTGAGTTTTTCCTCTTCAAACCTACAGTCGTCAATCATGTGTTGGATGTGAATGTACTTGGTATTCTTTGGTTTTGGTTTATGATATGCCTTGCATCTATTTAAGACAGATATTTGACTAGCACACCAACAAGAAATTCCCTATGGTGAGGCTTTTGTAGAAGATTCACATGAACTAGTCTCTTGATAGCGAAGTCATACTTGTATGCTATGGAAGAAAATCATCATCTATATTGCATGCACCTTGTGCATAGAACCAATGATATATAGTATTTGCAAATGTAGTTATATGCAACAAGGAAAAGAAAATTTACCAACCTCAATTGCTATTGAGTAGAAGGTTAAAGCTATAGATAGCTCTTGCAATATCTTCTTCAGTAGAACAATCATCAATACAAAACATTGGAAGTAAAGAAGATCTTACCTACACTAAAGTAATCTAGTGCAAGTAGACCAGGTAATTTGAAAAACCACCTTGACAATTATTGACCATTAGGTGGAAACCATATCCTTGACAGAGTATCTGACATCATAGCAGAAGCATAAAAATTGTTTGTGAATTAAGTCCATTGGATAGGCATGCCTTGCATGCTACTCAAAATAAATTGAGAAGCCCTTTGCCACAATGAAGTATCTTTCTCTATGTGTTAAGCTGATACACTTCATGTTAGAGTTTTGGCATCTAAAGTGAACTACCCAATTTTGCCCCATTATTTATTTTAGTTTTTAGGTATTTATTTATTTTACTTATTTGTCAAAGTCAAGGTATTGAGGTTTCTATATATGCAGCACCTTTCCTCCATTGTATTACACATTTAGTTATTCATTCCCAATGTTGATTGGTTCAGGAGACTCTCTCTCTCTCTCTCTCTCTCTCTCTCTCTCTCTCTCTCTCTCTCTCTCTCTCTCTCTCTCTCTCTCTCTCTCTCTCTCTCTCTCTCTCTCTCTCTCTCTCTCTCTCTCTCTCTCTCTCTCTCTGCTACCGCATCGCTAACTCTGACATGGTATCAGAGCCCTTGGTGGAGATTTTTGCTTGAAGAACCTTGGTGGAGAAGGGCAGTTAGAGAAGAAGAAGAGATTTTATCGCTGGCGTCCTACTTACCACACCTCTGCTGATAGCGTTTCAAAATTCTCAGCCTAACGTCTTTCTCGGCACCACTGTTCACATTGGCACTTGTTGCCCACGAGCACTTCTCAAAACACTACCCCTTGTTGTCACCGATCTCCCCTCGCTGCTCTTGCAAGCATTGTGAAATGCCGACAATGACGGCCTTGGAGTGGTGCCTTGGCAGCACCGTTAGCACATGACATAGCGTCTAGCGTTTGAAACACTAGTAGTCCGCAGCCTTCTTTGGAGATGACAACCGACTCAAAGCATTTTGAAACATTGTCTTCTAAAGTCCCCCACCCCCTGCCCCCCCTCGCTTGCCTTGGCCACTGCCAATGTTTTGAAATGTTGTGGTTAGCTTGCCTTGGTGACCCAGTGCTTGAGAGAAGGTTATCATCAGGAGGTTGTTCTTGATTGGCTTGGGCACGTGAAAACAAAGGCTAGTGTCACACGAGGCCTATTTGCCATAACAAAGCTTGCGATTTTCTGACAACGTGTAGCTTTTAACTGGCGTAGTTTTCAAACTATCCCTAAAAAGGTAGTTCTCATGTTGTGTCAGTTACGTGCTGGTTAGCACTCTCTCTCTCTCTCTCTCTCTCTCTCTCTCTCTCTCTCTCTCTCTCTCTCTCTCTCTCTCTCTCCCTCCCCCCTCCTTGTTGCTCCTCATCGCGCTTTGCATGTTGTATCTGCCTTCGTCACGTGTGTCGAGGCTTATAGATAACTAAGCCTCGTGTGACCATAGGTTCAAAAGGTACCTAACCAATGAAAGATCGCTACTTGTTTCTAGGTGATCGTGCATGCTAACCCTGTTCACACGCATTCAACCCTTCCGTCCACAATTTACGTGAGAACACTTCTTAAAATTTAATACCACTAAAACTTCAAGCAATAAGGGGCATTTTAGAACGGTCAGTCGAAGTCGGAGTGGGTCTTTTCTCACACACGCACACTCAGAGACCCGACTCAGTACCTCAAAGCTCAATCCAACTGATCGTTGAGACGACGAGAGAGAGAGAGAGAGAGAGAGGCGCGCTCAGGCGCGTGTGCGTTTCCATCATCTTGCAGAAGGGGCATCGCATTTACTGATTTTGTAATTAGTCTGGCAATGGCCTGCAGCGCTCATCATAATTAAAAAAATATGAACCCACTCTGTCAGTTTAATGTAGGCCCAGCTGTATCTAAGACCCTCCTAACCATCAATGCCAATTCTGCCATGATTACGGCCAAATACCCCTCAACTCCCCGTTCTCAAACGTCAGCAGCAGATTGTCGGCCTCAAGCTGCAGCTGACACTCTGCTACCTTCACCTCATTCTAGCTTAATGCGATCGTCGGTAGACATCGTCCAGGGGCCTCACTCCAAGCGTGCCTCTGTTGTTTGCAATAGCAGCTTGCTAGACACCATGGGACAAAGCTTGACCTCCTTTGTTGACACTGTTTTCAATGGCAGCACCAGCAGCAAAAGTAAGCAATCGGTAGAGCTCAAGGCTACCATGGTCTTGCGACGGAAGAACCTGTTCGATCTCGATCTCAATGACCAGCTGGCCGGCGTGGCCGATAACATTGCGGATTTGTTCGGACAAGATGTGGAGTTCCGGCTTGTTAGTGTGGATGTTGATGAAGGTGCTGACCGACCTTTGAATTGGTGACGAATAGAAGAACTGATCTGAGGAAGCTCCAAGCATGCTCTATATTCCTGCATGTATATTTGATTTCACATGCAAACTGCTAGATGCCCCATGATAGATATATTAGCTTATATCAAGCTCTAGGAAGTAGATGGAGAGAACAAGGAAGTGTGAAAGTAAATTATCAACAAAATTGGTGTGTGTGTGTGTGTGTGTGTGTGTGTGTGTGTGTGAGAGAGAGAGAGAGAGAGAGAGAGAGAGAGAGAGAGAGAGAGAGTTGTGTGCGTACTATTATATGTGAGATTATTGATGAATCATTATAATTGAGCCATGCTGACCCTCTCTTTTGCCTGCAAATATAGAGACTGGTGTGGGGAAGAAGAGTAGTGTGGCTACACTGGAGGGATGGTTGCTCAAGCAACCCCACTTGACAGCTGATGACCTGGGAGAGACATACTCGGTCACGTTTATGGTGGACAAGGATTTCGGAGAACCCAGTGCCATTCTCGTGGAGAACCAGCATCCCAACTGGTTCTTTCTCAAGCACATCACCCTGCACCTGCCCTCTGGAGATAAAGAGTTCCCTTGCAACTCTTGGGTCTACAATCACGACAATTACGGCGCACCAAGAGTCTTCTTTTCCAACAAGGTGAATTTGTGTGGAAGTGGGCATATGTGAAGTGCAGAGAAAAGAAAAGATATGAATTACACCCATAGAACCAGGCTTCCATGGGACTTTTTGAGCATATAAGTGCAAGGACGGGATTCTGAGGGAAGCACTAAAGTGGTCTTTTGTACTAATTACTGTGACACAGGTATACCTTCCTGACCAAACCCCCAAGGGTCTGGTCGACTTGAGGGATTCCGACATGAAGCAGCTACGCGGCACTGGCAAGGGAGAGCGCAAGCAGCCAGATCGCATTTATGATTATGATGTGTACAATGACCTGGGCAACTCCGATGACAATGAAGATCTCGCTCGCCCAGTTCTCGGGGGCTCCCAGGACTTTCCCTATCCTGGGGGGCCGAGACATGACAAAAGCAGGCAAGCATTCTTAGTAACATCTGTTGGTATGATGTTCATACACACACATGCACGCAAGGCTCAAGCACACTTGCAGGCACAAGTGTGCTTGCCCCACACACACATGCACACACACCATGAAAGTCTTTGTTGCTGCGTTGTTGTAAGTACTGATTCGCATCGTAGGGATGTACTGAATGTTATATGGATCAATATGTACCTACGGATGCAACCTTGGACATTGCTAAAGCTACTTTGTGACAATAAAGACTCCCAGTCCTTGCTATATAATTCCTTGGACCAGGACTGGCTATATAAATTATAGCTTGCTATATAATTCCTTGGACCAGGACTGGCTATATAAATTATAGCAAGGACTGGCTAAAGCCTTGCTGCCAGTCCTTGCTATATAAATTATAATATAGCAAGAACTGGGAGTCTTTATTGTCACAAAGTAGCTTTAGGCATTCATTGCCTTTACACAAATATAATGGTAGACAACAATGACATTTATTTATTGGGCGGGCATTGTGGCATTGTGCAGATCCAAAGTCAGAGGAGCCAACAGGGTTAATAGAGCTTGTGTATGTGCCAAGGGATGAGAGATTTGAGCACAAGAAGAAGGCAGATTTCTTGGGTTCTTCCATAAAATCCTTCGTACATAATGTCTTGCCTACAATCGAGCGGCTTCTCCAAGGAAATGACGATTTCGACAATCTTCATGACATCAAGAAATTGTATGAGGATGGGTTTAGCATTCCTAAGGACGATTTGAAGTCTTCCCTCAGCGTCAAAGAGAGAGAGAATCAATTCAAGGATCCCTTTGAGATTATCCGAGAGCTCACAGATGACGATTCAGGCGATCCTAGCGTCATTAAATTCCCCAAGCCACAAGTAGTTCTCTCTCTCTCTCTCTCTCTCTCTCTCTCTCTCTCTCTCTCCCCCCTGCACTCCTTGCACATATTGTATATTCTTTTCTTTCACTCTTAACCAAAAAAAAAAAAATCCCAGACAATGAGACAGCATGGAATCAAGATGATGAATTTGCTCGGCAAATGCTCGCTGGTTTGAATCCCGTAGTCATCGAGAGATTGCAGGTACTTTGTTGTTTGCATTTATAGTCAAATATTTGAGGAAACTATAACAGTGCACAAACATTTGTACTTGTTCATTTGCAGGGGTTTCCTCCATTGAGTAAGCTCGACCCTAATAAATATGGACCGCAAAAATCGGCAATTACGACAGCCCACATTAAAAAAAACATGGAGGGCCTCACAATAGATGAGGTAAAGATACAATGGAATACATTTTCAATCGGTTCACAGTAGATTTGTGTAATAAATCCTAAATTGACACGGACTATAATTCCAATGTACAGGCGCTAAAGCAAAACAGGCTTTATGTGCTAGATTATCACGATGTATATCTTCCTTCCTTAGAGAAAATCAATGCATTGGAGGGGAAGGCTTATGCGACTCGAACAATCCTTTTCCTGTCAAAGCAAGGCGCCTTGAAGCCACTTGCCATTGAGCTAAGCCTGCCCCCAAGTGCCGATGGGAAAACTGCAAAAAGAAATAGAGTTTATACTCCAAAGGGGAACTCGCAGTATTGGGAGCTTGCAAAGACACATGTGAACATTAATGATGCTGGGTTTCATCAGTTAGTCAGTCACTGGTAATCACTTTTACCTTCATTAAGTAGATCCAAAGGTCGATGTTCACCGGGTATATACATACATATACGCATGCATATATATGTATATGTGTATGTACATACATGTATTAATGTGCACACATACTACTAAGGTATTTTGAAAAACACTAGGGCATTCCTGCAACATCTTAACCTCTTCTCCATTTGGACAGGCTTCGCACCCACGCAGCAATCGAGCCTTTCATCATTGCCACACACAGACAGTTGAGTGTCATGCATCCCCTCCATGTCCTGTTGGTGCCACACTTCAGGAACACAATGACCATCAATGCCCTTGCGAGGAAGGCACTTGTACAAGCAGATGGGATTATTGAGAAGAACTTTTCCCCTGGTCGATATTCGATGGAGTTGAGCTCCCTCGCATACAAAAGTTGGCGATTCGACGAACAAAGTCTGCCAGTTGATCTGATTAAGAGGTATGTCATGCCTTGTATTTACCCAATGCCTTGAAGATCTTGCACAATAGAATACCCAATTTGCTTGAATTGTGTGCAGGGGAGTGGCAGTTAAGGACTTGACTGCAAAGCATGGGGTAAAGCTACTTATAGAGGACTACCCGTTTGCCGTGGATGCTCTTGATATCTGGTTTTGCATTAAAGAATGGGTGCAAGACTATGTAAAGCATTTCTACAAGGATGGGGCAGCAATCAAGGGAGATGTGGAGCTCCAGGGCTGGTGGAAGGAGATAGTGGAAGTAGGGCATAGAGACACGAAAGAAGGGTGGTTATCAATGACAAGTGTGGAAGAGCTCGTAGAGGCTATAACCACAATCATATGGATCGCGTCGGCACATCATGCTGCAGTGAATTTTGGGCAATATAAGTATGCTGGTTACATGCCAAACAAGCCCACAATGGGTAGAAAACTCATACCGGAAGAGGGAGAGAACAGCGAGGATGCAAACTTGTTGAGCTCAAACCCAATTCAATACTTCATGCGTGCAGTTTCAAGGCAGTCTCAAGCAATTCAAGTGATGGCTGTGCTCGAGGTATTGTCGACACACGCATCAGATGAAGAATACTTGGGACAGCGCACGGAGACACCTTTCTGGAGCTCAGACAAGGAAATGCTGAGTGCTTTCGAACGGTTTGGGAAGAGGTTGAAGAATGTGGAGGCGGATATTCTGAAGAGGAACCAAGACTCTACTCTCGTCAATAGAAGAGGGGCTACAAACGTACCTTACACTCTTCTCATTCCGTCATCTTCTGAGGGCCTTACGGGGCGCGGAATTCCCAATAGCACATCTATTTGAGCCCCATCTTCACACTAGATGTGTTCAGAAACTGAGCTTGCATTGTACATAAGTAAACATAAAACTGCATTATGTACTTCTGCATCCCACTACTTGCCCTGGCCAAGATTGAAAACCTTGGACTTCACTGTTTCGCAATAACAGATCATGAGATGAAATGCAACAGAAATAAGCAGATAAATAAAATACTTATCCTTTATTACATATAAACCCTGAAATATGATTTACCTTAAGTATGTTGCCTCACACAAAACACATGCCCAATGATGCGCGCATGTCGCTCTGAATGAAAGGATTGTTAGTCCACCATTACTAAGGCTGAATGACCAATGCAGCTAAGAACAGCCGTGCCGGATGAACAGATATGAACTTTCCTGTGTAACAGGGTCTCCATCACCTTATAATCGTCTCTTCTCAGCGATATAGTTTTTTCCAAATCGGTGCAGGGAACATCTACTCTACATCAACTATTGTCCCACCTTGCCTGTCCTTAGCTCTACATAAACCAATGTCCTACTAACGATACACTGCACACAAAATATGTACCTCCCCTTGCATTTAACCACACAAGTTGGGAATTTCAACGTCTTCTTCGGTGCGTAGCCAAGCTTTTGAGAAGTAAAACAGATTTAGCTGACATTTATCAAGGACATCTATTTCCATGACTCTAATTCTAACACTTAGTTAAAAATAATAATTACAAAGAGAAATCCCCATGGAAAAATTAAGGAAGATCGTGAGAACAGATAGCACCCAAATTAACAGAAATTGTAAATCCCCGTAGCTTACAGTACAATATTGCTGATCACATTGCCTCAAGATGGGTAGAATTAAGCCGATGGTTTCCTTCTTTAGCTGACAGATAAAGGAATCAATGTTTTGTGATGTCTTGTGTAAAAATCAGTTTTCCGGAGTATACAATGGAGGAAGGCCTCTGAGAGGTTGATAGCTGATGGTGGGTTTGCCGGTAGAATAGCTGGAAACATGCTCTAGAAATAAGCCAGAAAAATAGTTGACTTTCTTGCAATTTAGGCCAGCGACTAGTGTAACCAAAGCACTCGGTTTAGCTTCCCCATGGCCAATCTAAAATCTTGGAAGGATGGTTTAAGTGTCGCAAAGAACCAAGCAGATACATTCTAGGACCTTCAAATGGCCTGTTGTTGCACATGATATTGACAACATCACAATCACAATATATATAAGCGGGGGAATTAAGAGCTCATATCCCTGCCATCGGAAGCATTGCCTCTCTCTCTCTCTCTCTCTCAAAAGATGACGAGATGAATACCTTCCAGTACCTACTAGCATTCACATAAGGGTGGAGGAAAAAGCTTGTGTGGAGCATGGGGCAGAGATGATGAAGGAATTTGATTGGGTACTTTTCGGTGGAAGAAGAATTGGGCGAGGGAGAAGGAGGAGAAGAAGCTCGGTGGATCACGCTGGAGTGAGATGGAATCGACTCTGAGCTACGTACCAAGCTCAGGTCCCTAGACATGCACCATCATTTCATCCCCCTTCTGCTCCTCGTGCCAACCGCTTTCTCTCTTTTGCTAGGCCCTGAGGTTCCCCCCCCCCCCCGCCCCCCCCCCCCCTCCCTCTTGCGCTTCCCCCTTGGGGGAGGTGTAATGGCCCTGCAAGATGCGCTGCGCAACGGGCTCAGTAGAGGAGGAGTGCAAAATGTAGCAGGAGGCTTCCTTCCTCTGCAACAACACAGTTCACCTTCGACCTTCGCCCACCAGTTTGCAGCTCAACAATCTTCCCTGCCTTGGCAAGGCATGGTCGGCCACAGGCAGATTTCCCCCAACCCGCTCTCCTCTACAGTCAAGGCCGACCCTGGCCCCCCCTTGGGACTAAGGCCTCTGTCAGACACAGGCGCCGGACAGGGCCCAAAAATCCCTGCTTGGGCGCTCTGGCTGTCACACACAGCGGAGGCTCTCTCCTTTCGAACGTCTACAGCTTCTCCAGGCACGCGCAAGAATTTGTCGCCTATCTTCACAGGTCACACCCTTTTTGCTCTTCATGTCCGCCACTGGGCGAACCTTAGGACTAAGTGGCACGGGCACCTCAGGGTGGGATCAAGGGCGATGCTTGATTGGGGGTGGGATGGAAGGCGGATAGCTGTTGATTTCTCCGGACGCCATAAAAGTAAACTAGGGAACGAAAGTAAACTAGGGAACCTTGGTTTACTTTTTGGCAAAAAGTACATGCCCAAAGATTTTCGATTAAGCATTAAATATGGGGGCTTTTGGGACCCATAAAGTATTCAGTGGAGCATATTACTGACAGATTTTTATGCTCTTATTAAAAGCCTATGGACGAATGTCATTAAGCATGGCGGCTACCCAATTGTAAACTAGGGAACCCTAGTTTACTTTACACAAAAGTAAACTAGGGTTTCCTAGTTTACAGTTGTGTAAAAGGGAGCTAGTGGGGTTTTCACCGGTTTGCTCATTTCTCTGATTAATGTCTCCACAAATTGGAGCTATGAATTATCTTTGCTCCATTCCTTGAGGATCATTGATTAGTCTACAATGGATTGCTGCTCCTCTTTCTCGACTAAAAAACCCGCCTCATCGAGCTTTACTTGCTCGGCGGCCTTAGCCAGCTCTACTTGCTCAACATCCTCAGGATGCTCCAGAACCTCCCTATCCCCACTCACATGGGAATCCCCCTTTCAATGGCCTTTGAGGCCCTTCGCAGCGCTCGCGGAAATCCCTGCTGCGCGCAAAAACCAGTGCCTGCGGGGACCAACAGAAAGCGACAGGCTCGTTTACAGAGACCCGATTTTCGAGTTTTTAAGCCTTTGAATTTACTCAAACGCCCAGTAAACTAGGGTTCCCTAGTTTACCTTTTAGCGCCAGCGAAATCGACGGCCCTGCGCCCTCCATGCCACCCCCAATAAACACCGCCCTCGATCCCACCCTGAGGCGCCCGTGCCACTTAGTCCTGAGGCTGGGCGAAGATGACCGAGGGGTATTTGTTGCAGCAAACGCACTTTTTGCCATGTCAATTGCACACACGTCCGGGCGGAAGAGTCACCCGGCCTAGACTGAGATCACTCGAGCACCCTTAGATAGGCAGTTAGGATGTATTGACTGTGAGTTAGACAGTTGGGATTGCATCTTTGCTTTACTGCCGTTGAGGCATTGTCACAGTCTATGCTTACAGGACAGTGACAGGACAATGAGAGACAGTACAGGTGCAGGACAGGTTTACCCGCAGCTTAGAGTGTCAGAGAGACAGTGTTTTTTGAGCTGTTTTTTAGTACACCAGAGCCATTTTACAAAGGAGACTCTGCCGAAATTTCTGCAGAATTTGAAGCTTTCTTGGTTCATTTGACAAGTTGATATTGGTTCAGAGGTCAGTTTATAGGGGAAACTCTGCCGAATTTTTCCCAGGAAAGTAAACTACTGTGAACCGTAGCTATGGCTGGATCACAGGACACTGCTCTTTACAATATCAAGAAGCTGGATGGAACTAATTTCCCATTGTGGAAGAAGCAGATTTGGCACGTGTTGGTACAAAAGAAGCAGATAAAACCTATAAAGCTCAAGGGGATAAAACCAGAAGATATGGACGAAGATGAATGGAGGGAAATGGATGAATTGGAACTTTCTACCATTATGCTGACTTTGGCAGAAAGCGTTTACTTCAATGTAGCAGACGAGATGTCGGCTTATCAAGCATGGTTAAAGCTGAGTGATCTTTATGAGAAGCAGAGTGCAGCTTCACAGGAATACTGGCTTAAGAAGCTTGTTGACTTGATGATGAAAGAAGGAACACCTATGTCCAATCATCTGAATGAATTCAATCATCTGTTATCTCAAACAGAGTATATTGACAAGGTTTTGCAACGTTTCAATATGGAGAAGGGAAAGGCATTGAGTGTTCCATTGCCACCATATGTGAAACTTAGCAAACAAGATTGTCCTGTGTCTGAGGAAGAACAAGCTGAAATGGATAAGATTCCATATGCGTCTGCAGTGGGTAGTTTGATGTATGCAATGATTGCTACTCGCCCAAACATTGCATTTGCAGTGGGAGTAGTAAGTCGATGCATGTCAAACCCAGGCAAGAAACATTGGGAGGCAGTGAAAGGAATATTGAGATACCTGAAAGCTACAAAGAGTATGCGCATATGCTATGGGATTCAGGAGCTAAATGTAAAGGGTTTTACAGACTCAGATTATGCAGGTGACTTAGACAACTGAAGGTCTACGTCAGGGTATGTCTTTACGTTGGCTGGTGGAGCAGTATCATGGCGTTCTAGATTACAAGATTGTGTTACTCAGTCTACTACAGAGGCTGAATATGTTGCAGCATCAGAGGCATGCAAAGAATCAATTTGGCTTAATCGACTAGTAACAGATTTGGGAATCAAAGAAGAGATTCCTGTGTTATATTGTGATAGTCAAAGTGCTATACAATTGGCTCGCTGTAACATTTAATGGCCTAATAACTTATGTGTAGCGGAAATTAGCATGAACATAATGGGCATATCATTAGAGTAGATTCCTAATGAGAATTACAAGAGTGCTTGGGTGGAGAGAGCAACAAAAAGCATAACACCTAGTTAGATAGCATCGACAATACTTTCAAAAGAGAGAGAAATTAAGCTATTGACAACAGTTGAGGACCGGATTTTCATGGAGCTGGTCCCCCCTCCAAAAGGCTTTGTATTATGGTTTCTCCCATCAAGAGAGACATTGTACAATACAATTCTTTGTGTTCCTTCAAGACTAGCTAGTGCAATGAAGATGGAAACTTCATGCACTAAGCAAAACACTTAATAAACACAACTTTAATTATCCTCGTTCTCAGACCCAAGACCTCACACACCTTCGAAGATGGTGAGAGCTAGCAGGGTATGAGAGTAGATTGAGAGGAAGAAGGAGTATCTTACGAGAAAGATGTACATCTCCTCACATAATCACTCATATGTAGCATAGCTTAGCTTAGTAATTAGCTTGGTAGAGGAGATGAGCATGCTTTGAAGCTTGGCTCTTGGTTGGATTTGTATCCACATGCCAAGAGAGTGTTGATGTAGGCTTCTATCTCACAAGCTTGGAGTAGGTGATGAGTTCTCCATCAAAGCTTGGGAAGAGATAGTCTTCTCTTTCTTCACACATGAGCTTGTGTGAGTGTGTGTGTGATAATGCCTTGCAAAAATCAGCCCCCTCTCTCTCTTGGGCGAGCCCTCTTGCTAAATGCTCTTCCTGAAGCCTCATTGGCCCTCCCCAAGTCAAACCAATTACAATTAAGCAGCATAAGTGATAGCTTTCTGACATGTGTCCCCCTTTCCCCTTTTGTGAGAGCTTTAGGTAATTAAATAATTAAACTAAACTCTCATTGGACCCCTTTGCCTCCTGGCCAATAGGAATCAGGCAAGCCATGGGGCTCCTGAATGCTCATTGGACCCCTTGGGAGACTGCCCAATAGTCTTCTAGGAGACTTAATTCTCATTGGTTTCTTTTATTAAATGTTTTTAAATTAATTAAACTAGATTTACTCTAGCTTAGTTTTCATTGGTCCACTTCAAGGGTCATCCAATAGAAATTGGGCACACCTTGTGGGCATCTGGCCTAGGGAGGTGACATGTGTCCCTCATTCCCTTTGTGTAAAGGGAGCCTGTGTGTGTGTGTGTGGCTTTCTCTCTCATCCCCTACCTTTAGGGCTCGCCCCCTCCCATGTAGGGATGTGCAAAGACTTTTAGGGCACACACAAAGCATCCAATTTTCCCTAGGGTTGACCTTTGGACACAACCTTTGAATTTTGGAACCTTAGCATTTTGGAAGTCTTAATGGGCTGAACCTTAGGGTCTTTTTAGCCCATTGTTGCACATGGCTCTTTTGCAGATGGCCCCCCCTTTGGATCCCTATTTTCCCTCCTTTGGATCCCTATTTTCCCTCCTTTGGATCCCTACTGTGGCCGGTCTGCTAGCTTAACCAATATTCTAGCTTTTTCTCCCCTGGCCTTCCCCACATTAAATGATCAGTTTAATATGAGAAAATCATTTAGGAGAATTAGATATTGATTATTATGACACTCGCAATCCAGTTTATCACTCAAAGACAAAGCATGTGGATGTGAAGTATCATTTCATCAAGGAAATGCTCGAGGATAAGCAACTTCAGCTTGTCAAAGTTCACACCACAGAAAATCCTACTGATCTACTTACAAAAGGACTTTCCTCAGAGAGCTTTGCGCATTTTCGCAAGCAGTTAGGTGTAGGGTAGTACATCACTTCTCTACATCTCTTGTATATTAGCTTGTATAGTAGCTTCTCTCACACTTAAAGTACCACATTGGACTTTAAGTGGGAGGTTGTTGGGGTATAAAGCCCAATGTGGTCGCCCAGGTAAGTGGGCGGGCCGCTAGGTATGTACACATATTCTTTTGTAAAAACCTAATAAGAACTCACTATGCTCTACACATTACAGTAGAGCGAGTTCACCATATCGTCGTGCTCTTCTTCTCGCACTCTCTCTCATGTCGCACTTCCGCTCGTACTCCTTCAGCGGGGGGGGATAATAAGATTACACTTGGTTACAGCTAAAATAATCACTGTCACTTGATTAACATAATTGAGCATGTTCACGAAATTAGAGAGAGGAAGAGAGGGGAGAGAGAGATGAATGGATTACACGACCAAAAATCTTCATAACTTATAAGTATGCAAAATGTTTATGAATCATCTTCCAAAAGATCCCTACATGAAGCGTCATCCAATTCTAAACCCATGGCTCCTAAATCAATAAAGAGAGAAACGGAATTTTCGTTTGTGGATGCGTTGGCTTCATCATCTTCGAATTCATCATCCTCCATCTCGTCATCTTCATCATCATAACAATCATCCTCGCTAAGACTTGCGGCCGCCGGATTTGATTCATTGACCTCCCTCTCCTCTGTCTCCACCTCATCCAAAGTTGGAGGTGGAAGAGGGTCGAAGATGGTCTCCACTTCATTAGTGGAAAAAATGGTTCTCCCCCGAGGTGTTACACGAATTACGAACCAAAGTTTTGGTTGGTGGATTGTTGGGATATAGATGACCTATAAAAGAGAAGCTCAAAGTGAGTAACATTGGTGTAATTAATGCTACAAGTAAATAAGAATGTAAAAGGTAGTTGTCACTTACCTGCTCACAATTGTGCGGTAAAACTAAATTGTCATACCTCCCTGTGTGATGCACACTAGAGTCCACCATGTAGAGGCCATTCTCATGTCGTCTGTTAGACACATTTGCAAACCACTTGCACTCGAAGATGAAGGTATGAAAGGTTCTAAAATTAATCTTTAGTATCCTTTCAATAGTTCCACAATACCTGACTTCATCACCGTCTATGTCAAAGTTGCCCATGATGGCACAATCCATGGTGGTTCTATGATCGTCAATGTGGTGCGTAGAAAGTGACAACCCTTTGACCACATAGAGTTAAAGGAAAGGCACTACAAGATAGGAAAATATATTTTATCAAATACAAAGATAAAATCAAGAAAAAATTTGACAATATGGTTTAGGTATATGAGTACTCTACGTTTGGTACGCAGCCTCGTGCATACTCTCATTCTTTGTTGGTGATGTCTTCTCCGCACACTTTTGCTGCGGTCATGGCTTCATCACCGTCTGTGTCAAAGTTGCCCATGATGGCACAATCCATGGTGGTTCTACGCTCGTCAATGTGGCACGTAGAAAGTGACAACCCTTTGACCACATAGAGTTAAAGGAAAGGCACTACAAAATAGGAAAATATCTTTTATCAAATACAAAGATAAAATCAAGAAAAAAATTTACAATATGGTTTAGGTATATGAGTACTCTACCTTTGGTACGCAGCCTCATGCATACTCTCATTCTTTATTGGTGATGTCTTCTCCACACGCTTTTGCTTCGGTCATTCTCTCATGAATCCACTCCGCACTAATGAGATTTATATGGGAAACATGCAAGGTGTCTAGGCACTGGGGGTGCCCTCCTTTCTCCATGTGCTTGTTTTCATGCTTCTCTCTCTTGCAAACTCCTTGCCTTTGCCATTGTCGATAAGTCCACCCACTTGGTCATAATCTTTGCATTGAGAATACAAAAGTTATTGACCACTCGTGATAGATTCATATCCATGTTAAGTAGTTTTCCATTTCCACTTGGCACGTGTGAAGTCATCCTTGCATCTTCCTTGCCATACCTCATACGAGGCATTGAAGGATCAACTTGTGCCAAATACTCTGAGATGTAAACAAATGCATCTTGCACGATCCACTCTTCGGCCATACATGCCTCTAGTTGAGACCGTAATCGCACAAAATCTTTGAGAGTCTTTAAAACCCTCTCTAAGAAGAACATCCATCGTGCATGCACTACTCCACATATAGCGATCTCCTCCACCACATGAACCAAGAGGTGGATTTGACTAAGAAGGACCGATCGAGGAAATGCATCCTCAATGGCACACATAGTTTCTGTTGTAAGTGTTTGAGCAGCAGGGATAACATCTATTTCAATTTCCTTGGAGCTCACAAATCTGCAAGAAAACACACAAGGATACACTAAGTGCTAGTTGAGATTATTGTGTACATAAAAAAAGTGTAATTGAGTGGAGTCTTGTGGTGTACCTTACTAGCTCTCCAAGTTTGAAAATAGCATCTCTGACTTTCTTATCCCGACATATACACATACTCACTGGCAGAATGAACTACAATGTAAATTAGGGAAAGGGAAAGTGAGAGAAAGTCATACACACAAACTATAGATAGAATAGGGAGAGGGACATTACTTGAAGTATCTTGTGCCAATCATGGGACTTCAATTGAACGCTTCCACCCTTTCGCTTTTGTAAAGCTCCCTTTAGCGACCTCATGTATCCTGTTGGTGTGTGAATAGAAGCAATGGTACCCTTCACTTTGTCTAATTCTTCTTTGGCTAGCATCCATGGTGCTTTAGGAAGCACAATCTTTCCATTGGGGGCACGGCGTGGAGTAGCAGAGGTGGGGAGATGTTTCAAAACCCTCAAATCCTCCCTCGCACCCAAAGAGTCCTTCTTGCCAATAATGTGGTCCCATAGTGTTTGGTCTGCATTCTTGAATATGTGCATGGGATCCAAGAGGTGTTGTATTTTTACGTCCTTCCAATATGGAATCCTTAAAAATATGAAATACCTTGACATACCTTTTGGTGGAGGACACAGAGCCAGATTGTTGTTGCAGTGCTCTTCCCAAATGGTTGTCCAATCTGCCATCGTGAGCTTTAGAGGGGTCTTCCCATTTGTTGGAGCCTTGTGCTTGCACAAGTAGGATATGCATTGTGACCCGATGTGAACAACGCTGCATACATATCATATCGTTAGAGAGAGTTAAAACTAAAGGGAGAGAGAGAGAGAGAGAGAGAGAGAGAGAGAGAGAGAGAGAGGAAAAGGGAGATACCAGAAATCTCTCCAAGCCCAGGATAGTCGTGCATAATCCACATAAGGATTCCCCTCACAATGGCTTCTCTCCCCCCCTTTGCAAGTGAAACATCTACAACAAGAATGCTTCTCCATAACTCCTCCAACTCCTCGATGATGGGCTCAAGGTAGACGTCAATATTTGACACTTTGTACTTCCTGGCACAAGCAAGGAAAGAAGTATATTTTCCTTCTTGGTTGTCTCCCATGGTGGAATATTGTAGTTGACAATCACTACAGGCCAAAAGCTCCATGAAGTAGACTTAGTGTCGAAGGGGCTGACACCATCACTTGCTAAACCAAGCCTCAAGTGTCGAGGCTCCAGCCCAAACTCTGCCCATTGAGTTTCGATATGCCTCCATGCAGGTGAATCGGTAGGGACACGCATCGTTCCATCATTTGAGTGGTGGTTGGCATGCCACGCAAGAAGCTCCACAAATAGTAGACCTGCTTTTAAACATTTGTTGAATGCGAGGAATTAATGAAAAATGTCTCAATGTAGCAATGCGTGCTCATTGCGGTATAGCATGCAATCGTTGACGCACACATGGATGCGCTCATACTCCATTCCAAGTACAGTGACATACAATCTAGCTCGTCCACGATCTGGAGGCATGTGGTGATCTTTTGGAAACATTTTGCCCATCAAATTACAACAAACAAGCGTATTAGTACAATTGCAAGGAGGTGGCACCATAAAGCGAGTGAAGGGTATGTAGAAAGCCATATTTCATACTTACCCAGGGAGTGCATCGACACTTGCATTGCTCCAATCAAATTTTGCTTGCAAGTTGAGGACTTCCAACGATGCCCGGAGCACTGAGTACTGTGCACCGTTGTAAAGAGGTGTTCGAGAACTTGCCATCAGTCTATCCTCCATTGCCGCTACTTGTTGAGTGACAATTCTCCTCGCACACGTCGCGTTCATGAGCCAGTAACTCATCACACATGTCGAACATGTTCTCATCCTCTTCCTCAAAGTACGACTCAGATGCCACAGGAGATGTCGAAGTAGAGCTAATGGGAGGATCACCATGCGGTGCACCCAAATCGCCCAATAGATATTACCTCTATCATTCGGCCTTGCGCATCAGTGCGTCACCACCGAACACATACCAATGGGGCATCTCCTAAAGTGATGGGTGAGTGGCGCTCTCATCTCTCCAAGCGCTTTTTCGAGGATGCCAAAGCCCTTCATTCTCCACGTACTCCAATGCAATTATGCGCCTCAAGCGAGGGATTGCCCTTTTGCACTTGGCTCAAGGACAAGGGAGTTTTTCCTTGAGCCACTGATCGCGCTCAGGGCCTCCAAGGGGGTCACGATCATCCTAATCGATGTCCTGCACATGCGATAAATTTTTTCTTTAGTCATATGTGCCCTAGAATAAATAATTAATTAGAAAAATTTCTAAATTTAAATAAAAAAAGAAATTTACGTTAAACTCAAAGACAATAAAGTGCAATAAGTGCTACAATTATTTTTAAATAAAAGAGGACTTAAAAAATGCGATTAAAAACATTCAAAAGTACTTTTTAAAAAGTACTCATAAAAAATTTACAAATCTTCATGAAAAAACTCAAAAGGCTAAGAAATGAAATAATTGATATTTAACGGTAGAGGGGGTGGTTTGTACCCCCCTTGCCCCCCCTCCCCCCCCTCACAACCTCGGATACGCTTGTATCCGTTTGAAATGATGTTGCACGGAAATAAGCACGATAATATCGGTGGTAAAGGAAGAAGGGTAGAGTATACCGCGTTTTTGTGGCATACCCTGCCCTCCTTCCTCTCCACCATCACTACATCTTCAAGCTCCTTCCCCCCCTCTCCACCTCCCACCCTCACTCCCTCTCTCCCTAGTCCATCTCTCTCCACCTTCTCCCTCCCACCAACACAAGAACATCATCAACACACACACACAAACACACATGCACGTTTGGGTCAAGGAGGAGCTTTGATTTCCTTTCGTGGCGACTTCATCAAAGGGGGTTTACCGCGCTCATCCTTGGAAGCTCAACCTAACGGGCAACCGCGCTACAAGCTAAGGTAATCCCAAACACCCCCCCCTAATTGTATTCTACTCCACAAACACATGCCTAGAAACACGCGTGTGCACACACACACACACACACACACACACGCGTGCATACATACATAAATGAAAGAACAAAACAAGAAAGATAGAGATAGGGAGACATACGTTGTTTATTTGATATAGGTTGCGTTGTGACGTAGATGAAATCTCTTTGTGCGTGGTAGATTTGTTAGATTCGTTTGCAAATGTTAGAATCTCTTTGTGTTAGATTTGTTTGCAAATGAATGTACAAAATGGATTTGTTAGTAAATGGATTGTGTGTGTGTGTGTGTGTGTGTGTGTGTGTGTGTGTGTGTGTGTGAGTGTGTGTGAGAGAGAGAGAGAGGGGGGGGGGGGGGAAAGAGGGAAAAATAGAGAGAAAGATAGATAAAGAGATAGAGAGGGAGAGGGAGAAAAGATGGAGAGAGGGAAAGATATAGAGATAGAGAGAGAGAGAGAGAGAGAGAGAGAGAGAGAGAGAGAGAGAGAGATAGATAGAGTGAAAGAGAGAGAGAGAGATAGGGAAAGAGGGAGGGAGAGAGAGAGAGAGAGAGAAGGGGGGGAAGAGGGAAATATATATATATATATATATATATATATATATATAGAGAGAGAGAGAGAGAGAGAGAGAGAGGAGAGAGGGAGAGAGAGATAAAGAGATGGAGGGAGAGGGGAAAGAGAGAGAGAGAGAGAGAGAGAGAGAGATAAAGATAGATAAAGGGAGAGAGGGAGAAATAGAGAAAGAGGGAAAGAGAGAGAGATAGATAGAGGGAGAGAGGGAAAGATGTGAAGTAGATAAGCTCTTTATATGGCCACAAAAAGGTCTTTCGACCTTCCACCTTAAACCTTTCTCTATATTTTCATTTCCTAAACTCACCCTTCACTTAGGCACTTATTATGTTTTTGAAAGAATTTTTATTTTTTTGAGATTAGGGAGTGGACTATATTAACAACCCAAAAGAATTATTTCAGTTTGAAACTCTTATGCTTAATTTTGAAGCTTCGTCTCTTTTTAGGATCTTAAGCTTTTTCCATCGTTTGAGATTCGTTCATTAAATACCTTTTTCACCACCATTTCGGAGGCCTCATGAGTTTTTCACTTTTTTTTTTTTTAATAGCAAAACTCACAATTTGTGAGTGAATTGTATTAAGCACAACATAAAATTACAAAACAACCTCAAGCTCAGGTCGAGCCTTGAGGCGCTGAAGATTACATGTTGGATCACTTGTTTTTTTAAGATAGTGATTGTGAAATGTAAGCTTTTTATTTCATGTCAATTTCAAGCATGCAAATTTTCTTTTTGGGTGTACTCTCTCCAAATGGAGAGAGTTGTTGATATGATATTAAAAAAGATCCATGTTTATAGATAGCCATGGAGGATGAGGATGACCAAAAGAAATACAAAGTAATCAAAAATATGATAAGAAAGCTATGAGCTGGTATGCATCTTATGGGATTTAAAAAAGCTTCAACCCAAGAACCTGGTGGTGAACGTGGGGACTGGTCTGAAGGTCATTCACGACACTTTTTTGGTGCGTGCTTCAAGTGTAACAAATTTGGGAACTTTGCGAGGGCTTGTCCCACAACCTTGGTCATAACAACAAGCTCTAATGAGGGGGGATAAAGGAGAGACAACAATGCCTCAAGGAGCTAAGGATGCAAGGACTATACCTCAAAATGTTGATGAATAGATAGAAAATGACATGCAAACTAAGGTCACCGAAGAGAACACAGTGAAACCCCAAAAAGTCCAGAATGGCAATGGAAAGGCCATCGCGCAATATCAGTTTACATCCTCAGCTCAGCTGCAAACAGCAACCCCCGTGGTTACAAGATTGTTCTTTCACCAGCATATAGGATGAAATATGATGCTTGGAAATAAGTTTCCAACATCTTCTATACGTGCTTCAAATCCCAAGCAAGAGCGAGAAAGCCCTGCCAGATCATCCCAAAACCCCAATTATATACGATAATTTCTTTGAGGTGTTGTGTGTGCCAACCGTGAGAGTTTCATGATAATTGAGATATCAAGCTCACAAATTATGAATGAAAATGCTCAAATGGAGGAAGACTAAGGGAACGAGGGCATGGAGGAAGAGTTCCTCAAGGTTGAGAACTTAGTACCCCTACCTCAATAATGGAAGAGTTCGCTATCCGCACTTGGAATGTGAAAGGCATTAAGACCAGACAGAATTGCTATGGCTAAGAAGCTAATGGGTTTAGTGGCATCCTTAGAATCGTGGACAAGGATCTGGAGCCAAAGGTGGTCTCCAATTCTCTTTTGGGAAAATCCTTAGAAGTGTATGTAAAGTGGGATGCCCATCCCTTTACCATTATCAATATCTATGGGCCTTGCACCACAAAGGATAGGGCTCGGTTGTGAGATTACATAAAGGACATCCCTATTATAGGAGAATGGCTTCTCATCGGAGACTTTAATATGGTGGAGAAAAGGAAGGATAGAACAGAGTCTTCTGGTATGCTAGCTAGATAAAAAAAACAAAAATGGATAACCCTTTGTGTGAAGTGGGCATAGATGGACATGTGAGAGATTGGTCCCTAGAACATCGTGACAAGATTCATGTATACAAACATGCAGTATGCCCAGGAAGCCTCTCAACTTAACAAATGCTACTCCTCACACCAAGGAGACTTGATTTCTTTGCTAATGGATATGAAAGTGATAACCTCTCAAGCCCTTTCAGATTACTTGTCCCTTCACATCAAACTAACGAAAGCCAAAGACAAAGTTCAACACCGTAGAGGGTCTAAGAAGTTGTTGCCTTCCAGAGTGCATCTTTTTAAAGACCCCTTTTTCAAGCGTCTTATCAAAAAAGCTTTGACCAAGCTTGGTAAATATGTTTGTTCAGATAACCCCAGATCTTGGGACTCATTTACCAGGATCGTGCAAAAAGAAATTAAAACCATAGGCCCATGATTGAAGAAGAATTGCAAGGAGTTCTACAAGCATGTGGGAGAGAAAGTCGAGTGATTGACAGCTAAAAAACGATAAGGGAGTGCATCTGAGGTTGAGCACAAAAGGTGGCTTTAATTGAGGCTTAAAGCCAAAATTGACTTGACAAATCTGAAGATGGAGGAAGTCAGAAAGGCCGGGTTGTTGTCTAGAGAAACATACATATAGCCCAAGACAGGCAATTATGAGCACTTTTTCAGAGCCTTAAAATTCGAGAGAGGTCGGGGCCTAATCAACTCTTTTAAAGATGGGGACAGGATTGAAGTGAAAGACCAAGATGAAATGGCTAAACTAAGTGCTTGATCTCTTGTGCCAGATCATAGGTCAACTTGAGGTCCGCTCATCAAAAGTGAATGAAGACAGAAAAAATCTCTTCAGGAGCATTAAGATTATGATTTTACACTCCTAAGCCAATCTCTTGAAGAGGGAATTTACTGAGGAGGAATGATTTTACACGCTAAAGGCTCTAGGTAAAGGGAAGTCCCATGGGTGGGATGAGCTGACTGCAAAATTCTTTATTGAATTTTGGGACGATCTCAAGTCCCCTATTATGCAAATGGTCAATCAAGCTTTGAATAATGGAACCCTTGACTCAAGTATTAAAAAGGGCGTCATCAAACCAATTCCAAAGAAAATTTGCTGCTCTGAGTTGAAACATTGGAGACCTTTAACAATGATGTATGTGGCCTCATCAAACCAATTCCAAAGAAAATTTGCTACTTTGAGCTAAAACATTGGAGACCTTTAACGATGATGTATGTGGCCTACAAGATTATTGCCAAGACCATTGCCCTTCCCATTCTTGGTAAATCCCTTACTCCTCATCAGAACGGCTTCATCAAAGGGAGGCTAATATATGATAACATCCTAGCCACCATGGTTGGCACGTAGTTCGCAACATCCACCACGATTTTGGGAAAGGATTGTGTTGGATAGTTCTCACTCTCAGTGTTGGAAGCCACTCTAAGCTGCTTATTAATGATAGGATTGTGTCCGGCTAGTTCTCCCTCTCAGTGCTAGAAGCCACTTTGAGCTCCATTTTAATGATAGTATTGTGGGTGCATTTGAAGTCAAAAGATCAATTAAGTATTGTTTTTTACTTGCCCCATTTCCTTTTGCCATTGGATCGCATTCGTTGGTCACCATACTGGAAGATAGTGCTGCAAGATGGGAGATCCAAGGGTTTTCCTTGCCTAACAAGAACCAGCTCCTAGTGAAGCTCTTTGCGGATGATTCCCTGCTCTTCCTCAAAGAATACCTATAGACTATTTGAAAGGCTTTGGAGATTGTGTAGACGTTTGCATTAGCCTCTGGATCAAAATGCAATATTGAGAGATCTAGATTGATCTCACTAATAGGAAAATGACTCCTTTGATCCTTTGTTGTGGACCGGAGAGATACTTTCAAAAGGGAAGATCTTTCACCACCTTGGTACCCTACTGGTGGGGGTCCTTGGTACCCTACCGGTGGGGGTCAATGTAACACATAAGAAAAGATTCCAATGGATTATGGATAGGATTAGATGCAAGTTGAGAAGGTGGGAATTTGTGTTGCTCCCATTCTCGAATAGTGTTAAAGTGATCAATTCATTTTTGCTCTCGTACTAGATTTCATCAGCCCACTGCTCAAATTAGCCAAGTGCAATTGGAAGGATTTCTTGAAATCGGGGAAAAGGTTACTATGGAAAAATTAAACCAAAGACTCAACATCATGGTAGTGGGCAAATTATGAGATTGTTATGAGGCCAATGGAGCAAGGAGGCATCATGATTTTAGACCCTGCTATCCATGTAGAGGCTGAGTGTGCTAAGTTCTTGACATCAATCACTATGCATAACCACACTTGGGCCATCATGGCAAAGGACTTCATTGACAAGGTAAAACTTACTGCTAAGGGTGGTCGGTGGAAAAATCTAGAGATACATGACAAGCTACTTTCCCCTCGATGGGCCAGCTTAAGACTCTGAGGCATAACAAGTGAGATCATACAAAAGTTTAATAGAGCCTTGGAGGTGCTTGAATGGGGAGAGGAAGCAAGGTACTTCCAAAACTCTATTACTCACTGGTCTCCTTGGCTCTCCAAAGTGAGAAGCCTTCAGCTTATACCCTTCTAGAGAGAAATAGCTAGAAAGATAAACAACAAAGGGCTCAGACATTTGGGCCATTTTTGGGACAACACCAATAGGAGCTGGAAATGTGCAGACCTCTTGGCTACACAATTCCACCTTAACGGGACCAAAAGACTACTAGTCATATGAGTTTTGGATGGGCTAGTCAATAACTATATGCTAGCGTGTGAGTCAATGTTTGAATGGAAGGCTTGGCGGTGGCCCAAGGATAGGAATTTTTGCAAACCGAAGACCAAAGAAATCTACCTCTATCTTATGGTCTTGTCTTATGGGTTCTATCCCCTTAACAAGCTCTCAGGGAAGCAAAGGCCATAGGCTAGGTGGATGGCAGTAGCAAATAACATTTGGAAGATACAACGGCCTTTGACAATGAAGACCTTTCTTTGGAAAATGTTATGGGGGTCTTGCCATCAGGAGTGAAGATTGCCACCAGAGGGATTGGATTTGATAGATGTTCTAGCTATAAAATGACTAGCGTGGACCTCGTTCACCTTTTCAAGGAGTGCCTAGTTAAAAGTGGGTTTGCAACAAGGAAGACGTGCAAATGGGTACAAAAGAACTAGAAGATTAGTTTCTTCAAGAACGACCTGATCCTTGGAGTGATGGGGATGAAAAGCCGAGTGTTACTGATTTACATGCAAATTGTTAGGTTGGACTACTTCAGCAAGTATGGAAGGCTAGAAACTATCGAGTATTTGAGAATTGTATCTCCTGTGCCAGTTTCTCAAAAATCATGCAAGAAAGTAGAGAATTGATTGTACCAACTGGTAAAAGAAAGGACCTAGACAAATGGCATTGGGCCATCAATGTTGTTCTGATAGGCTAGAGCTAAAATAAGTCTGCTACACCTTTGGCTCTTGGTTGTACTTTGAACCCTGTAATATTTTATGTATCTCTATGATCTTGTGGATGCCCTAGCTCGGGTTATGAGCATGGCTTACCTTGTTAAATGCCATTTTCCAAACCATACAGCTTCTAAAATAAAGCTCAATTTTTTCAATCTTACACCATTTTTAATAAAATGATCCATCAGTTGTGAAATTTTGGATGAGAAAATTATTAGTTGAACACACTTCTCTAGAAGATTTATATTTTGTTTATTTATTTGGCTACATTGAGGTTTTGCATGAGCAAGGTGGAAACACTACTTTTAATGATATAAATAACCCATGTGATTTATATGATCAAGCAGTGTTTACAAAGACCGAGAGACATTTAAATATGAAGATTTTGGAAGTTTTTTCAATGCATTCTTTTTTAATTTTTGTATTAGCTTGGGTGGAGTGTTGTGATGCAAGTGTTTAGATTGCAAGTCTAGTGTTGGCATGAAAACAGAAACTAGTATGTCTCGAGGATATATTTTTTGCAAGCTTTTTGTTTCATGCTTTTGCAATTAGCACTTTTTTTCATTCTTTTGCAATGCAACATGGCCCAAATGAGCTTGTCCAAAGAGAAAACTTACGCACGGTTATAGGCTAAAAGTAAGCAAATTTGAAGATTTTGGACACAAAATTTCTCTTTGTTTTTAGGTTTTCTCATATTGAAGTAGAAATAGATTTACCTTTAAATTTTAGAGCTAATAGAGAAAAATTACAAAAAAAGAGAAAATTTTGTCCAACTATAGCCAAATTGTCTGTGGAAATTTTCACATGAATGTTTTTCATGATTTTTTTTAAAAAGTAGTATTTTAAAAACTTTCATGAATCTAAATGTAGTTTTTTTTCAAGCACTGATGATGTTGGCTCAAAATTAACTTTTAAAAAAAAACTTGGCAAAATTGTAGAGGTAAACTACTATATTTGAAGATTTGGCATGTTAAAACTACTATATTTGAAGATTTGAACTGCTTAGAAATTTTCCAATGCAATTTTTGCCAGGCTAAACATGCCTTAGAGGACAAAGGAGAAAGCCATGGCAACAAATTGTGGGATTTACCAAAAAAAAAAGGGAGAAAGGCCTAAGAATGTTTTTTTTTCCTTTCTTTATTAAAGAATGTGTTCCTTCATTAATGGCCTCACTTGAGCTCCTTGACACGTTTTTCTAGAGAATGGCCTTGTTGCTTAGTTGCCCATTTAATGTGCCAGTGCTCGAAAAAAACTTCTTTCCAAAAACTTGGCAACCTACATATGTGAAACAATAGAGGTAAATTGACAAATTTGAAGGTTTTTATACCGAATTACACTAATTTTTTCAAAATTTTGTAGGTTTTCTCACCTTCAAATATAAAATTTAGAGTTAAATTTTAAAATTTGTTGGTGGGATTACATTAAACCTAGGCTTTTTTCAAGCACTACAAGTTTGTGCCCCTCTTGGTCACACTTGGTGATGCCTATGCCCTGAAGCTACCATTAACTGCAAGAGCAGGTAGCCTTAAAGCTTACTATTATCTCATTGATCTTTTGAATTTTGTTTGTTCAGCATCATATTAATTGATTATTGAAAAATGGCTGGAATACCCTCATTTCTTTGGTTTGTTTTCTTTTTTAATTGCAAGGGAGGGGACGGGGGGATTTTTTTTTGGGTGGATTGAAAAAGAACTTCTAAAATTTTTAGCCCCCATTGTACATAGAGAAGCATTGCTCATGTCCCTTTTATTTCCCTACACCCAACCATGCATGTGTCTCCCTTGATCCTTCTCTCTCTCTCTCTCTCTCTCTCTCTCTCTCTCTCTCTCTCTCTCTCTCTCTCTATCATGGCTTGGGAGAAATCCGGAGGTTCTCGCTTCAGCCATTACACCACACACGTTGCCCCAAACTACAAATCTCTCTTCTTCTCGGAACGAGGTAACCGAACCCATTCCTACATCCTTGAGCCCATCCCGTTGAGTGCGATCCGCACCATTGCCTCCATTCGTCTTAGCTCCCATTCTCTACGCTGCGAGACAGGACGTTGGGGCACTGGCGAGGAGTGTCATCGACTTTGCACCTTATGCCCTCGTCAAGTGCGAGAGAGTGAGTACCACACACTACTTGAGTGCTCAGCTTTTGACCACATTAGGTCCTCTTTTCCCCATATATTCAGCCATGAGCTCTCCCTACATACCTTCCTCTCCCAACCACGATGTGGACTCTCTATTGCGACGCTCATTTCAGCCATTTTTGAGCATCGAGAGTCACTTATGAACTCCACTCACACCACGTGACATGTTCATTTGGTCCCATAGGTCATATTTGACCTCCCAGGACGATAATAGAACTATCTCTCTCTCTCTCTCTCTCTCTCTCTCTCTCTCTCTCTCTCTCTCTCTCTCTCTCTCTCTCTCTCTCTCTCTCCCCCCAAATAAGCACATGCTTCTCTCCACTTGGTCCATCTCATGGAGTTGTGATAACTTGGTGTTCAAGTCAAGGGCTTGATAACTAGAGCAAGCCATGGGTTTGAGTTGTCAGGGAGGGGTGAGGGTGCTAGGATTAGCTATTTGAGAAAAATTGAACACTCAAAGGTGCCCTATAAGAATCCTTATGAGAAATTTAGAGGCCTTTGTTGGAATTGACGCCTTTGGTGCCAATATGTCCGTGTTTGGGCTTTACTTGGATAGAGTTTGGGCTGAATGGATGGGTTTTGTGCAAGTGATGGTGGTGTTTTGGGTGTAAATGTATGCTAATTGCAAAGCATTTATGTATGTGGGGGATTTTTCATATTAGCTCAGATTAGAACATTTGACATACAAGTCAGGGCCTTTGAGTTTGGGCTCTGATTGAGGCAAGTTTCATCCAATTTTGGTACCAGTAAGAGGAGTTATGTGGGCTTGTGTAAGAGTATTAGGGGAAATTAGGGACAGCTTGAGGAGCTACCATTTGGTAAGGGGGACAGTCCCACAGAGAAAGGAGCAAGAGGGAAAGTGGAGGGTATATAGTGGAGAGGGTGAGTTATTCTTGCAACTTAAAAGGAGAAGGATCTCTCTTCTGTGGTGTGGGTAGGGAGGGAAGGACCTTTTCTTGTTGGTGGGTTTGTGGGTTGGCTCCTTGGGCATGTGGAGGTTACCTTGGGGTGCCTTTTTTGGACCTTTTTTCCACATGGAAGGGGGGCATTGGTGCCTCCTTGGAGGGTGTGTCACGTGCCGAGTATTAATAATGGTGATGTGATTGCTCAATTGAGAGGTGTTGAAGCATGATCTGGCCTTCAATGGCCAAGGATAAGCTAAAACCAAGTTTATGTTATTTCTTGGAATTTTTTGGGAAATTTAGAACTTGGCTTGGAGAAGCAAAAAGGAAGGATGAAAGGAAACTTTTTTGGGGTCCTACAATAAGTGCAATCCATTTCTATAATATAAAAGAAAAAAACCATGAAATCCTTACAATTTTAGTGTAACAGAACCTTTTCCCTCATCCCTCATGTTGTCTAAACACATTTGGCTTAAATCAAAACCACATTTCCCATTGCTAACAATCCCCTCATCATCATATTCCACATGGAAATGCTTGCATAATGCCACATATATACCTTTAAGATGTAAGCAAAGGAGAGCAGATTTGGAGAGAATCCCCCATGATGAATTGGATGCATGCCCAACTTAGAGCATACCCATTGTGCCAAAAGTCAAAAGGGTGGATGTCTTTAGCTATCCTAAGGTCTAGAAGCACAATCAAGCAAGCCAGATAATTGGCAATGATTATAGCAAGAAACTATATCCTCTATCTTTGTTACATGCAAGTGTAGTTAGGCCCTTTACTACAACTATCTTTAGTACATGCAAGTGTGGTTACTGGATTGTACTACAACTATCTACACCAAGAGCTTGCTTGAGCAATACCAAATTATTCAAATATTTACCTAAAAATCAGAAGAGTTTTATCCTTGAAAAATGTAGGTGTAATTATGGCGATTCAATACAACTCTCTTTTTACATGGACGCAGCGTGATTATGGCCGTTTCCTACAACTATTAACACCAAGAGCTTTCTTGAACAAAAGTGGTAACAATTTATATAATTTACATCAAAAATAGCCAAATTCTTTGAAGTTTGACCTAAAAATCAGGAGTTTTAAGTGTGCCATTTTATCTCTTTGGTGAAGGGGAAAGTTTCAAAAAATCGAGTGCATCTCAAGGATCAACAAAGTTTTTTGAATATGATCAATAAAAGGGGACATTTCAATGCAATAAGATGAATTTTACATTGTAAGGTCATAAATCTTGCTAATATTTGTATTGTAATTTTAGAGAGAGAGAGAGAGAGAGAACCCTCCCATCGAACTATTACTCCTTGAGTCCTTATATGCATCACATCCATCCCCATGGATGTTGTAGTTTAATGCGTCAACTTCCCTCGCCTCGACAACACATCGCTACTACTTTTGCCTATATCTACACTATGCTTGAATTTTTTTTCCCCTAAAAACTTGGAAAGCCTACATATGGACAACTCTAAAAGGCATTTGGCTATAATTGAAGCTTTTTACACTAAATTTGTGCAAATTTGGCATGTTCCAAATTGAGAGGTAAATCTCAATGGGATTACACTAAACCTAGATTTTTTTTTTAGCTCCGGCCTATACTCGCTTCACCATGCAGCGTGCACTGGTTGCCCTTTTGCTTGTTGCTCATCCCCATTATTTTTTTGGCTACCTCAAGTGTATTTTTTCTACCCTACATTCGCCTACCTATCCCGCTTGCTCTCTTCTTGGTTCCCCCACCAGCTGTATTATTGGTTTGATGGCCAGCTACAAAAACCTTCAAGCCAAAGGCCTCTAGTCGGGCACTTGGGCGCTTTTGAATATGCGAGAGCTTGCATTACTGAGAGCTCATTATCCTTCAGCTTTTGCCCCATATGATAGAGCTTGTGAATGAAAGAGTCATTAGCCATGGCAGAGCAGAATTACTTTGGATTCTACTAGCTAGTTATGGGAGCGTTGGTTGCTCAACGATATGAGTACATGTGAAGCTCTACTAGCTACTCTGAACATGTGAAGCAGCAAAGGATGCAAGTTCATCCTTAGTAGTTGTTGCGCACACACACACACACACACACACACACACAGAGATTATCAGACTTGCCTCTTAGTCGCTTGACAAAATCAAAGCACGGCGTGCGACACACACACACACACATCAAATCATGAGGATGATGATGATGAAGAGCCGTAACAGCTACACCAAGACCAGTAAGATGAGGCCAAGCCATGGCTGGGACTGGCAAAACGAGTGAAGGAGGGGCTATCCGCATGTCACTTCGATCAGTACCGTCCAAGGCTTGAACTATCGCTTGGACATTGACAATATTGACAGCGGGCAGGGTGTGTCCAACATCCACTGCACCGAGAAAATCTTCTCGTATTTGCTGGCTCACATCACCTTGCTAACCCTCCGAAACATCAGTTCACTAGGCTTCATCCTCAATAGCCAGAGCCCTGCCCTCACCCGCTTCCATCTCCAGCTCATCCACTGCTTTAGATCACAAAGAAAGGACTTGACACACTCTCACATTACTGCCCCCATCTATCTTAACTCTTACTCTCTACATGCCTCTGGGCACCATTTCTCAGGATGTAGGCATCGAACGAGTGAGGGCAAAGGAGGCTTCAAGTCGTATGCTCTACCCACAACTCAAGGTGGTGAAGAGAAAGAAGCCAGCAAGTCAAAGGGCATAGAGAGGAGGGAGCCCGCCAATGTGTGTAGCAAGGTGGAAAGGCACCTAGGACACGGTAGCACCAAGAAAAGGAGACATAGCACCAACTTGGAAGCCAATTGGCCATGGTAGCATGAGGAAAAGAAGAAGGGAGTGGAAATGTAGCCACGTATAGGCCCATTTCTGTCTTTTTAACATAGATATTAGATTAGATATTTGGAGATCCTAGTAGACATGGAAACCTTCACTGACATAGGATCTTGTTGGGTGCTTAACAAGAGCTCAAGAAGCTCTTCTTCATCAACTTCGTCCTCTTTGTTGGATTACAAGAGGGAAGAGAATCTCTTTCTTCATCAATTTCTTCTCATTGGACAAAATAAATTTTTTGACATCGGTTCAAACATTAGGTTCATGTTCTACTTGTGCATCAACATTGAGAAGAAAAAACTATCTTGCTCAAAGTTGGAGATTCAATTCTTCTTTTTGTGCAAGTCAAGGAGATATTGTCTTACAAGGATGCATTGACTTCCTCGCATCATAGGTATCGGTCCTTCAAAGCTTCTCAAATTGGATTATGATGGGTTTATCTTCAATTATATGAAATTTATAGTAAGGGGGATGCAAAGAGGAGGAAGCCTGGCTGCATATCTAAAACTTAACACATTAATTTGAATTCTCCTTGAGGCATGTGCCATTGAGGTGGTTGAGCACATGCTTGAGCAAACTTTGTACGGATTTGGGATTTAGTCCATAGTTATTATGGTCAAGACATCTTCACATCTTTGATTTTGGTCCTCAAAAGCTTCTCAATTTTGGATTATGATGGTTTTACCTTCAACTCTATGAAAAATACAAAAAGGGTGGTACAAAGAGGGAAATATTGACTGCTTACCTACAGCTTGTACCATCGAGGTGATTGAGCACATGGTTGAGTAGACTTTGTATGGATTTGGGATTTGGGATCTGGTCATAGTTATTAGTAGTCAAGAAATCTTTTTGTGTATTGAGTCTATGTTAATCAATCAAAGCAACTTGGGATCTCTTTTTGTTAGCTTGCTTGGCTTCTTATCCAAGCTGTCTATCTCACAACTCTCATATCCAGAGTCTCCATGTCGTTTGAGGCCCCTCTCAAACAAAAATTTTACCAATATCTTTTTCGTGAGCTTGATGCAAAATTGATTGGGTGATAGTGTGCAAATGTAGAGACACAAAGACTTGTTGTGACCTATGCATGGATTTATAGAAACAACCATGACAAAAAAAAAGGAATTCTAGTGATGCCAATTTTTTCGAAGATGATTGTGGGGCTTCTCTATTATCAAGCCTTGCTATCTTATTGTAGTGACAATAAAAACCACAAATATAAATGTCATATTGTGGGATGAAGTCAACTCAACTAGTGCATGGAGGCTATGAGAGTTTGTTAGTCTCTTGAAAAACACACTTAATCCCTATCTACTCAAAGCTACACTCAATTGCATGTCAAGTAGCAATGGCTATCTATGACACCACAAACAAATCTCAACAATAAGCAATCAAAGTTCAAACGAGACGAAACTTTTAGGATATGTAGAAACATTTAAAGACACATGCTTATGCCCTCAGATCCCCTTTTGACCACTTTCCAAAATCGTGCTTATTATCTACAAGGTAGATTTGACCTAACTGTTTTCAGTCCTGAATGCACCCTAGAGCTTAAGAATGATGCCCTGACACCCCTCCAATGCATAAAATGCAATTTTGTTATGTAAATCCTAAGTTATGAACAGATTAAGCAGTAGGTAAGAAACAAAAAACCCCAATTTTACTGCGAGAAAAGCACAATATCATGAAGATATTTGTCCCATGAACGCTATGAAGTAGATGACACTTCATGAGGGAGTTATAAGCTTGTGAAGAAAGCAGGAGAGTACACAATGCTCTAAGAAATAGTCATAACGCTTCTTATCCAAATAGACTCCTTTAGGTTTTACAAAAATTGGCTTTTATACCTTAGCCAAAGGTTTTGGGTTCAAAAATGAGAAACTTTCTAACTTTTTTGCAGCCTAGGATTTCATTGATACAATCTGGAAGCATTTAACCCCACTTTGTTTGGCTTGTAAATCACATGATTGTTTACAAATTAGCTCCAAGAATATAAAAAAATAGAAGGGCTTAGGGCTATAGGTGTCCAAATTGATCAAAAAATGAAAGATTACATCATAGGCTAGATATATAGGCTCCCATCCCCCCCTTCTAGATTGGGTCCTTCAAAACATAGGCTAGATATATAGGCTCCCATCCCCCCCTTCTAGATTGGGTCCTTCAAAACATAGGCTAGATATATAGGCTCCCCTCCCCCCTTTATGCTTTAGGAGATTGGCTGGCTTGTGGGCTTTCCTTTGCTTTTTCAGTGCATCCAAAGCATCATAGTACTTGATGCATAACTTCTTGTCAGCTTTGGCCAAGAATTGTAAGTCAATGGGAGGGTTGAGCTCCATTTTTGTGTAGCCAACAAACCTAGCACAAAAGTTTTCCACCATGGGGCCAAAGATTTTCTATCTAAAAGTAGATAAACCTATGTAGAATGCCTCTTCAAAGGTTTGCTATAGTAAGAGGGAAAGAACATAATTGTAGACCCTCGGTTCCTCTCACACTGACACATCCCTTTGCACCAACTTTGGCTTGATTACCACTGCATCAGCCTGCTTTGGCATCACTTGAATCAACAGGTGCTGCCTTGCTTGGCATTTCTTCAAGATCTTCTTCATCGTCCTCTTGCTAAAGCCACCGCTTCCTCATACCTCACAGGTCCGTCTATCTCCACTTTGTCTCGCACCTCCTCATGCATGCAATCCATGAATTTTCTCGACTTTAAGAAACCCGCATTTTTTGCATCAGTTTCCTTGATTATCCTTCCTCAAAGGGCTTCAAACTCCCACTCAAACGCTTGAAAATCCACCCTCCAAGATTTGCTTTAACTTGTCCAGCTTTCTCTCCACCTTGCCCAGTTGTGCATCCATCACAAACTTGCTCCAAAAGGCCACTTCCAAGTCTTCACAATCAGTCTTCTCACACTCATCGAGATTGGCTACCCACATGCATTTCAAAGCTCACTTCAAACCAACGCCGCTGCTGCTCACAAAACCTCTCTCTCTCTCTTTCATTCTGCACACAAAATGGCCCAGGGGCACACCTGTTCACACACGTCCGCACCACAGCACAAAAGCAAAATAAGTAGAGAAGGGGTTAGGAGGAAATGAAACTCAAGAAACGGATATGGAAGTTTGATCATACTCAACAAAGAGCTACAAAAAACGACGGTGCACCCTCTTGGTCGTCAGGCAAACACTCTCTCAAACTCACACTCCTTGGGCTCTACAGGCACAAATCTCTGCACAAGAAGCCCCACAAAAAACACGCACTCATTCACTTGGCTCTCTGCAGGCTGGGGCCTGGCAAAAAAGCCTCTTGGCTACAAAGCATTAAAAATGACTTAAAAATGTCTCTTATAGGGGTGCTCCACTCATTTTTGGCATCCGATTTCCTATTGGTCCACTTGGCATTTGAATTTGGAAAGTTTTGAAGGTGGTAGCTTGACTTTGCTCCATCTAATCTCTCTTCTTGAAATGGGAGAGTGGGTGCACTAGTGACATCGCTAGTGCACCATGGAACATTTCAAATTTTCACTTCATTATCTCTCTCTCTCTCTCTCTCTCTCTCTCTCTCTCTCTCTCTCTCTCTCTCTCTCTCTTCATCTTTCGATTTTTTACCCTTTGACTGCGTCTTTTGACCAGCTTTGATATGCTTGAATCACACTTGATTCACCTTCTCTCTCATGTACTCTAAACTCACCTCCCCTCCCCTTTGCACTAGAACATTGCTAGTGGGGGGGATCTTTCTCTTTGACTTCAAAAACTTGCACCTTTTTGTTAAAAATAAGGATCAATCTGAGCTAGGGTAGATGACTCTATCATGATGCATGTAAGATATGTGTGAAAAAGTAGTGTGACTCAAGAGAATTAGGCTCAAAGATAGATTAGCTTGAACTCATAAACACGGTCTTGAGCTAAATGCGAGTGACCACAAGCTCATAAGAAGCATTGCACTTCATGTGCACAAACTTGGATGAACTTTCATTGAGAGATGGGCTTTTTAAAGCCATACACTATTACATTGCATATGGGATTGTGACCCTTCACCTTCCACCAACCCTTCTTTTCTTCACTCTCTATGAAACTTGCTGCAAGATTCAACACCCCCCCTCAAAGATACAATCTTTGTATTTCCATGTTCTTTATGCCTACTTCCATAGTAGTATAGCCCGCCCATGGTGCCCCAAATTCCTTTAGCCCTACAATGGCTAGCCCAAATCTTGACAAAGGAGCTTACATTTGTGCACTTTTCTAATCCCTTTACTCCACGATGAGGAGCCCCAAAAAGGTGCCATAGACTTTTATAACCTAGATCGGATTTACTATCCCTATAGATTAGCCCAAGTCTTGACATGTGCCTACATACATGGGGGTTTACATTCTAAAATAGATTTTTAGTCCTCCTGGGAACTTCTGCCCTTGCTCATGCCTCTTCTTTTTCTTCTTCGTCTTTTTCTCTTCCTTTACCTCCTAAGAGAAATCTCGAGCAAAGTGTTTTGGATGTCCACATTTGTGGCAAGTAAGCTATCCTTTGCCTCCGGTTTGGCCTATGCCTCTTCCTCTTGTTATTCTTCATCTTTTGAATCCTCCTTGGTTGAAGAACACCTGATCTCTTTGTGCTTCTATTGGAGTTTTATTTCTTGGCTTGATAATGTGCTTTGAATCAAATTCCATAAGTGCGTCAATTACTTCAGCAAGCTTCTTCTCCATATTCTACCTTGAAATTGTGTGAATGCAAAGGTCTTACTACCTACTGAGTGCACAATTGCAATGGCAATGTCTAAACCCCTTACAACTTGCACACATTCATGATTGCAAGGATTGTGGGCTTACAATATATGGCATAGGCTCCAATAATCAACTACAAAACTTAAACCTTTTGAGTTTGCATATGACAACTAACTTTGCAGAAATCAATGCCCTAATAGTTGCCAAGATCCACTTGCTATTAAGCAACCCCAAGTTAGCACTTGATTGTGTGGGAATTGTTGCCTTGTCGAGCTTCAAAAGAATAACTCCCACCTTTTGTTTTTTAAGTTGTGGGAACTAGTGCTAAAGTCTTTTTTTTTTAGAATATTTATATATTTTTAACGTTAAATTTTTTTGTAATGCTACTATCATGAGCCATTTTTGCTCTCCTGCCAAAGTTGAGGGTGGCCTTGGATGGTAAAGCGCCCTCCATGCTTAGGCTGACGACGAAGACATATTTTTTTAAGGGAGAATAAGTGCCCACTTTTTGTGCTACCTTGATCGACGCTGCGATGCACAATGTTGCTTGAAGATGCACATGAGCTTTGCAGATATTCTTCAGCACATAGTTAGGCTTCTTCTTTTGTAGATCTTTATCTTCTTCTGGTGTCAAAGTTGTGCCCAGCAGTATGGCCCCAATGCCACTAGTTGGGTGTTGCCACACAGGGTGTGAGTGGCTGGCTACATGGGCTCCTATAACCATCACATGAGTTCAAAGGTATAAAGGGCTTTGGAAAATTTCAAGGTTGACTGTTAGCGGGTCATCACAATGGATGTCGATAGCATAGCTTTTTGGGACTAACATAATGTCAATACTCAGGGAAGCGACTCGGATGGGGCATGGAGACTCGTTGAGGGTGTCAACCTCAAGAAGTGAACCTACAAAATAACACTATCTCTAGCACATGAAAAACTATCACTCTCAGATCTGGTAATCCGCATATGTCCTATGTCACTGCACTCAGTCATCAACTTGTTTCGGCACTCAAATGGAATCCAAATGCTACAAAACATTAGAATGATGTCCAGGACACTTAAGGGCATTAACCTCCTGACTTTGGTTGCATTCTGAGGAGGTACCAAAATCACAATCCTAGAAATTGCAACTAAACATACTAGAAAGGTTTCCCTAGGGTCTAGGAACACTCTCCTATGGTCAAAATGTCAAAAAAAAATAGTCATTAATGCACTCAAATTAGCAGATTTAGTCTACAAATGTGTACTCACAAATCACAGCGGAATCAACAATGAATGTATTTGAATGAAAGAGCATGGGACAAGGAACACAATGCAAGTTTCAAAAAATAAAATGTCATTATCTGAGCTCAAGATATGATGATTACAAGTTGTAAGAGAGTAGTCACTCTCTGTTACACACTTTAATCTTCCAAACTTGATAATGATAAAGGTCCTTTTCCCACTTTACAAAATAGGCTTTATACATAGGGATCTCTTGGCCAATGGCTGACTTTACAACACTCGGACTCCCTTGCAAACTTAACAACTTAGCTTCTCAGAGCTTGCTCGTCTATAATCAGAGACTACAAAAAATTACAAGGCTTTTCGGAAAATTAATGAAGATATATGGAACTTTTATAGGGCTCATGGAAGAAGGGGTTGACTCAAAGGGTGCCCATCTGGCTTGACCGCCAACATTCCCCTCTTCCTAGTCTTTGCATGCCCTCATGCAAGTATTCTTTATCCACGTGTCACTGTATCTGCTTTGGCAACCGCTAGACGGAGATGATGTGGCTTACTTTAATAGTCCACTATCCGCTTCTTGAGTGTACGAGTGTGCAACTTGAACTTTTTTTCTCTGGCTTTTCTTCCTTTGTGTCTTTAAAGTCATGTAGCCCTACCCCATAGTTGTGATGGGTAGTTCTACAGGGGGAGGCTTCATGCTTAAATTCTTTGTACCCATCATCAGAGGGAATTCTACTGTTGTTTGTTGAGCACTTTGGGCACTAATGGCCATATATTTACGTTGCATCACCAACAAGGCATGCACGGTGATTTGTGTTGTCAGGTCCTCTTTTGCTTTAGCCAACTGCTCTCTTAGAAGCCTGATCTCATCTCTTTTTGGCTTTGAATGGCCTTGTGCCCAACAGTCATGACTTGTCGATCATATTTCTCTTGAGCTAAAGCCTCCTTTAGATCTTTGAGCTCTTGTGCAGTTGAGACTGGTGTTGATGAGGTAGGAACAAGGGTTGGGGTGTCTTGCATTGCCATGAGCTAGGTGAGTGTGGTTTTGACCACCCCATAAGACTCCTCGAGCTTGACATTCCTTTGTCTTTCTTTTTCAAGCTCCTGCGTCCTATTATGTTACATTCATTGATGATGCAACACGGCATGTTTGGGTTTATGCCATGAAGTCTAAATATGAGACATTTTCTTTCCTTCAAGAAGTTTTTATCTAGTGTTGAAACTCGGTCTGAACATAAGTTGAAAGCTTTGCGCTCTGACAATGGTGGAGAATATGTCTCCAAAGAGTTTACCGACTTTTGTTCAAGTAGGGGAATTAAGCATGAGTTTAAAGCTCCTTATACCCCTGCACAAAATGGTGTTGCAGAACAAATGAATAGGACCATCCAAGAGTGGATTATATCTATGCTATCATAGGCTAATTTACCGCAAGCATTTTGGGCTGAAGCATTATACACAGTCATGTACTTGATCATTAGATCACCACATGCTTCATTACAGTTTTGTATACCTTTGGAGTTATGGTCACGACATAAATTGTCTTGCAGTTTTGTATACCTTTGGAGTTATGGTCAGGACATAAATTGTCTTATGAAAAACTCCGCACATTTGGCTGTGAAGCTTATGCACATGTACCCAAGGAGTTGCGTGCTAAGCTAGATTCTAAGTCCAGGAAATGCATCTTCATTGGCTATGGTGTAGATGGTCAATTTGGCTATCGTTTATGGGATTCAAAAATTCGATCAGTGATCCGTAGCAGTGATGTTGTCTTTAATGAGACTAAGATGCATAGACGGCCAATGAAAGAGGTTGAATTTTTGAAAGTGACATTCTCCGATGTATCACCTCCTATCTAGACAGCTCCCGAGCCACTTACTACAGAGGCTAGTACGAGTTTTGATCAGTCGTGGTGGAGATCTCGAAGAGTCTCAAATCCGCCTGAACATTTTGTTCCAGGCGTGGATTTTGTTTTGTTGATAGATAGTGGTGAGTCTTCTCGTTACAAAGAGGCTATGCTCGCCAATGATAAGGTTCAATGGTGGGAACATGCTATGAAGAGGGAGATGTCCAGTATTGCAAAGAACAAAACATGGGAACTTGCTCCATTGCCAAAAGGTAGGAAAGCATTGCCTGGTAAATGGGTTTACAAGAAGAAGATTAACAATTACAAATCTCATTTGGTGGCCAAAGGTTTCAAGCAAGAATATGGTGTCGATTTCCAAGAAATCTTTTCTCCGGTGGTCAAGATGACCACACTGAGAATGTTGCTTTGGTTGCCACTGAAGATATGGAGCTTGATCAAATGGATGTCATTACAACTTTCTTACATGGTGATCTCAAGGAAGAGATTTATATGTAGCAACCTGAAGGGTTTCTGCTAAAGGACAAGGAACATTTGGTATGTAAGCTTCTGAAGCATTTATGCGTTCCCTAGGCTATAAGCACAGTAAAGAGGATCCACGTCTTTACGTGAAAAAACAACCCAATGGAGAGCTTAATATGCTTATCCTTTATGTAGATGACATGCTTATTGCTGGTCATTCCAAGAAGGACATTGTTGACTTGAAAACCAAGCTGAAAAGTCAATTTGACATGAAAAATTTGGGTGAAGCCAACCACATTTTGGGTATGCGCATTACTCGTGACCGTAAGAAGAGGTTGTTGTACCTTTCTCAAAAAGAGTATGTGCACAAGGTTCTTGATCGTTTCAACATGCAGAAGGGGAAGGCTTTGAGTACTCCATTGCCTGCATATTTGAAACTTAGCAAGAAAGATTGTCCCAAATCTGCTGAGGAAAAAGCTGCAATGGCTAAGTTTCCTTATGCTTTAGCTTGTGGTAGTCTCATATATGCCATGGTGGCTACAAGACCTGACATTGCACATGCAATGGGAGTTGTCAGCAGATTTATGTGTAACCCTGGTAAAAAGCATTGGGATGTTGTCAAGTCAATTCTCATATACTTGAGTGGCACTGCAGATAGACAGTTATGTTATGGTCGTGGAGAGTCAACCATTCAGGGATTTTTAGATAGTGATTATGCAGGCTGTGTTGACAGTCATAAATCAACAACAGGTTGAATTTACACATTTGCTAGTTGTACTATTTCTTGGAGATCCGTTCTTCAAGATTGTATGTCCATTATTACCACAGAGGCAGAGTATGTTGCATTGAGTGAGGCATGCAAAGAAGCTATTTGGCTTTCTCGCCTAGTGAAAGATCTTGGATTGAAGCAGTGTACACCAATTCTTCATTGTGACAATCAGAGTGCTATATCCTTGGCTAAGAATCCAATGTTTCATTCCATAACAAAATACATTGATGTGTGTTATCACTTCAGTCGTGAATGCCTGGCAAACAAGAGCCTTGATTTAGTGAAGATTCCTACGTCAGAGAACACAGCGGATGCACTAACTAAAAGTCTCTCCAGCCATCAGCTTCAGCATTATCTTGGGTTGATGGGCATTGGGTGAAGAGTGGTTCTCTTCCATTCTTATGGTCTCCCACGTAGGCCATCAAGTGGGAGAGTGTTAGGTTTAATGGCCATGTGGCCGACCGCCCATCACTAGCTGTTACTAACCCTTAAATGTATAGCTATACACTTGTGTGAGCCACTAACACTAAGTACAATGTGTAGTGTGCCTTAGTGCATAAGGTAGAGAAGAAAGAAAGTGGACACATAGTACATGTCGGCTCTTCCCCTCCAACCTGTGTGTGGCTATGGTGGTGTGTGTGTGAGTGTGTGCATGCATATTCCTCTTTTGCTATGCTCCCAGCTCCTCCCCTTCACTTCTACCTTGCATTGTTCCAACAGCTTGTTCTCATCATATTTTTTTGATCTTCAGCTCTCTTTCTACGGAGCTCCTCCCTTTGTGCTTGAGCCTCTTCCATAGACCTTTGCATTTGAGAACTAGGTACATTTTTTGTATGCTCTACATATCTTCTTTTCAGGCATATATGATGGAGATTGTATTCTTTTTTTCCTCCTCATCATCAAAGGATTGGTACTCGAAAGGTGTATCCCTTTTTTTTGGCTTTATTCCTCCATTGAGTTGTATATCATATTATGTCTCCTCACTATCGGGGACTTGTTCTTTCTAGAGCTTTTTCCAGCTACTCTCTTAGGTGGTTGCAGTGTTGAAGACCCGGACAATGGTTTAACTGCATGCTTTGATCGATGGAGTAGTTGCAGTTGGGTTTCTACCGAGGGTATCTTGTCAATCATACCCAATGTCTGGCATGTGATTCTTGTAAGCATTGGTCCCCCATTCATGCATGTCTTTTTTTTGGCACTATTCTTCAGGTTTACTCCTACCAGATTCTCCAAGATGTATGTGACAAGGTCACATCTGATAAATTTTTATTCTAATAGTCCAATGGCAATCACCCTCGCAATATGAAGATTTGGCTAGTGTATCTGGGTGGCTTCTAGACCTTTAGGTGTTGGGAAATCAGACGTAGTGACAATTTTGTTTTGGAGTAGACAAGGTCTTTGCATGTGAATTTGTGTCCTTGTTGCTTGACAAAGGCCTTGTCATTATCTACATCTTTTGTCTTTAGAAGCAGGTTGCGGTTTCCTGTTGGCAAATGTAGAGCATGGTTCATCATACCGGTGGAGATTCTTAATTTCACTTTTTCTCCATCTTTGTCCGTTAGTGTGGCTTCCTCCTTGTACTGAATTGAGGACATCAATTTGTGGGCTCTTTGGAAATATGTGCCCCATGGTTGGAGTGAAAATAAAGTGTCCATCTAAAGACATCTTGCACCTGCAATGACTTCTTATTGATGATGCAAACTCCAAAGCTCTTCCGGGAAAATTGTGATCTTTACTTTTGTTCCATTAGTTGCTTCAAACCTGCCGATGAAGATGTTTGTCAGTATTTGTGCCAGCTCTTCATCTAACACATGGGCTTTCTCATTTGATGAAATATCTATCACCTGATAGGGTGGTGCTTCTCACTGTTGTGTTATGCCATCTATGAGGCATCTAAGATCAAACAGTCCAGAAATTAGATCCCAAAATTGGTCAACAAGTTGTCAATAAAAGTCGAAAAAATACAAACTTCGACCATAAAGTGAAAAATGACTGTAACTTGATCAAAACAAGTCCAAATTTGTCCAAACTTCACCTGTGCATATAGGGTAGCTACAGGTACTAGGTCAAACTACTACAAGTTGGACAGCACTCAGAGGGTCATGGATCGTGATCCATGTTGGACAATCATCTGGGATGAGACTCTAGGAGCTTGTTCCTATAGTCTATTTTAACACAATGGTGGTTATTTTCAAATTTGGACAAGTTTATCTCTAGTTTCCCAAGTTATGGTCTAATTTGGCCCGACTTTGCCATATGTGGTTTTGGGTGGCACTTTGGATCCTTGATTGTGGTCAATCTATTTGGCTTTGTTGATAATTTGAAATTGAAGAAGTACCCCAATCCCAGCTGCTTGTTGAGTCGCATCTGATTTGGAGTTTGTTTGGACACTTCAGGCCATGTGGCAAGTTTCAGTCCATTCTCAAGCACTTTTTAGCATTACTTTGGTCAAAACAAGTTTCCAAAATTTATTTTTGTGCTACAACTTTTTCAAAATCACAAGTTCTATAGTTTGCATTGTGACCTTGCTCACTCTAACATGTAAGGCTCTTGAGATGAGAAAACAACCACAATTTGACACATATTCTTACTTAAGTCCACCGCAAATATTTTGCACTTGCTTCTTGACCAGTCTTCTCTCAGGGGTCATGGATCGCAATCCATTTTGTGACAGTCAATTTTTTTAAATCCCTTTCTTGATTTGATTAATGCAAATTTTTAGTCAATTTTTGTGCACTTTTGACCATTCAAGATTGTTCATGCATTGATAAGGAGCATACCTATGGAATTTGGTGTGGTCTGAAGGTCCGGAGTGGCTGTAGTAGGCAAGAATTTGGCAAGAACTCTAGGTCAAAAAAGCTCTCTCTCTATCTCTCTCTCAAAGTGTCATGTTGTAATGAGATCTAATTTTCCCATTCTGCCTATATGTGTTCGACTTACCTCAAGTGCACTTTGCATACTTATCTTAATTGATCACATTTTCCATGTCATACCATTTGTGACTCAAGCGGCTTGTTGTTTGGACCTCTGGTTGTATTTGCTAGCTGATTTTGCAATTCTGGTCGATTTGAAGTTAGCCCAAAATTTGATTTGTGTCAAATCACTATGTATTTTTCATGCTCAAAGCTCTTGCTTTGTAGGTTCTATGTTTGCTTTCAAAATTTGATTTCAAATCTTGGCTCTGCTTATTAATTTTTTATCATTATTAGGTTAAAACGCAAAGAAATTACCAAAAAAAAATATTACTTGGCCAAAAAAGTTGCCAAAATTATTCCTCACACTCGTGTGTACATATTCTCACTCTCAATATCTCTTCTGTCAAAATTTCTTGATATGGATCAATACTTTGCCAAATAAGAGTAGAAATCTGCTAGAAGTGGTCAAAAACAAAAATTGAAAGCATCAAACACACTTTATACATTGTACACATAATCTCTCAATCATCTTGCAGCCTAGCATCTTGCAATCGCTACATTGGCTATTGTAGCCATTGTTGTTACTCCCCCCTTCCCATTCGGAGTCACTTTGGACAAAGGTCTATGCAAGGTGCATGGGCAAAAACAATGTGTCTATGCACGGTCCTGTAAGGTGGCCCTATCATGTTTAAAGAGGAGATGCATTGGGTAACACAGTGTGGTGTAAGATGTGGGTCCTGAATGAGCCGTGCAGTGGTTTTTGATGGCGAGGTTTTCTTCTGTCCGTATTTTTCTGAATAGAAGTTGCTGAGCACGGATGCCCTTTTTTTAATGGTTGGTTTTTTTATTAGCGTAATGTGGCTGAGAGATTATTGGTTTGTTCTTTAAGGATCCATTTTAGGATTTTTTGGGAAGGTTGCATCAAGATCGAGTTTTTTGTTGGTTTTCATTGCCATTCCCATCTGGACAATGTTAATTTTTGTGGTAGCTCCACTTTGGATTTCGGCACCCATTTGCAGTTGGTTGATTGTGTTGAAGCCCAAATTAGTTGATTTAAGTTCTGATGTTGGTTTGGTCTAGCTTTGTTGGTTTTGGCACTTGAAAATCTGTTCGGTGGTGAGGTCAAGGATTGAGTTACAAGCATTGTCTTTGGAATCCATAATTGTTTTGGTTTGGATGCCATGATTGATTTTTAAATCTAGACATCGATAATTTGATTTTCTTGATTACTGGTAGGTAATCTAGGTATAGAAGTAAGCCTAATCTTCCTCGTCTCCATAGTCAATTGAATCCTTATATTCATCCCAGATGTGATTTGTTTGAGTGAATGGCGTAACATAAGATTGATCTTTTAGACAATAATGAAATGCGTCATGCTTCCAATCTAGAACACCTTTGTAAGTTCGCATCCATGAAACGAAAATGATGCACTCATTGAGATCTGTGTCAGTCATAATGTGGAACCAATATGGACAATGGTTTCCATCGACATTAATTGAGGCATTCTTTTGTCCCAAACTAACCATGGTTTCCATGTTGGCCGCTTTGAGTTGAATCTTGGTTGTTTCAATCATTGATTTTGATAGTTTTAAATAGGTGGAATATTGCATAGCATTTACACATGCTCCAATGTCCACAAGTGCCCTTTTGGTTGTTCCATCGGCCAGCCGGACATTGATCTGATTATTCATACTGCCAAGCCAAGAGGTTGTGGTTGTTGATGTTCCTTTTTCTTTAAATTTTGCAACTTAGCCTCCTCATATGCTTGATCTTTCATTGTTTGAGCTCTTTTTTGTCGCTCCTTAGCTAAATGTATCTTTTTCAGCATGTTGGTAGTGAGAGGTTATTGATAGTTTTTCAATCTACAACCATTTATCTAGTTAGACATCACCTCTCTATCTAATGTTGCGAGCTAGACAACCCCACTTGGGGATATGTCTTTGATCACAAATGGACCGTCACCCCACTTTTTAAGCTTCTTGGAATGCCGTTTAAGGGTGTAGACTAACACGTCAGTGCAGCCAAAGTGTGTCGACCCTAGCAAAGGACACAAGCAGTGATATGTATGCTAACAGATACATGGAAGAGGGGTAGAGCATATGGCAAGAGCTTGGGAAGGCAAGTGGTAGGGGATATGTATTCTTTATGTGGTTTTCTAGACCAAAAGGGCTCCAGATAGGGCTTGACAGGGTGGCAAGTGAAGAATGTCTAAGGTGCTGGTTTTTGGCCCGGAAATGTAGAGCTTGAAGTGCTGAAGGATCACATCCAGACAGCTCGTCAAAACAGAGCCATGGTGTGCAAGATACGGGCCTTTGAAGTTGGAAGTGATTGTAGATCCGAGATGGATAGGCCAAGTGATGCTAGGTAGTCCAAGCCAGTTTGGAGCTACAGGTGTATAGTGCTTGAATTATGGAGCCTACTGGTCCTTTCATATCCAAAATTTAAGTGTAGGATGTCAAGATATTAGCATTCGAAGTTTTGTCATGGGCCATGTTTATGTCGGGTTGGTCACCTCGATAGATGTGCCATTTGACAACTTTTGAGCTTTGCTAGGGATTGTATGCATTCTACTATATTGCACTTTGTGAGGCCCATAAGGTCACAAGGTAAATCTTGGAGAGCTTGGAGAGAATGGCTACGGTGTCGGCTCTGTTCACGGTTAAGCGCATTGACGGGGGTGACCCTTGGCAATTTTGGCCATGCGGTGGCGGCCGTAGGGGGCTGAGGATGGCACCGCTGGTGAGTAGGTGCTGATGCTATGGTGACTTGCTGGGTATGGTCCCGCACTTGTAAGGGCCAAATCATTTTTGAAAACGAGCTTGGGAGCACTGACGGAACCGTTGATGCCCCGATTAAGAGGGGGGTCTCACATACTAGGCATCTTGGGTCTCAAGGAAGCTAAAGCCAAAAATAGAAAGCTGGTATTCACCTGCAAAAAAGGGGCTAAAAATAGGAGGATTTTTTTGACGAAAATAGGGCGGGGCATAGCCCACACCCTAGAGGCCGGTTTTTGGCCCAAAGGGGGGCATTTTTTTGCCACAAGAGGAGAACTCAGAGGGGGTGTTCTCGGGATGCAAAGGAGAGGAAGGAGAGCTTTTCTTAAAAGCTGAAGGAGGAAAGGATGGAGCTCGAGGTGGAGTTCCTGTTAGTGGAGAAGGAGAGGAGCTTGCAAACAATTTTCTTAGAGCCAACGAAGGCGCCATCAAGTGTTTTTCTTCCATGCTCTCAATAAGGAGAGTCACACAAGTGGTGAAGCCAAAATTGCAAACTTTTTCTTGTTGCTCATTGTTGCCATGCCAAGCCGGATGTTATTGAGGTTTCATGGATGTTTGTAGAAAGTTTTTTGGTCGCAATTGAAGCAAAGCATGCCAATCTTTGGTGCCGTTTCTTTCCCTTTCCCCCCTTTTTCACTTTGCTCTGCTCCAACTATATGGTGCCGGTGATCGAGATAAACGGGCCAGACTAATGTGGATTGTTGTCAATTGTGTGAGTTTTGAAGGTGAACTCTGATTGGGATGCAATGATTATCATGGGCTATAGAGAGGCAGATTAGTTGGGTTCCGGGTGTGTTCCCCTCTCCCCCTATCCAACCTAGCCATCCTTTTGAAATTCCTTGTTTTTCACATGTTGGTCAAGGAATTATTTCACTTATCATTTTTGCGCATACATTGCTATAACCGACTAGAGTCTATTCTCATCCATTTGCACTAGTTGGTTTAATCTGTTGGAATTAGGGTTGTAGGAAAACACACCCAACTTGGAGAAGACAAAGGAAGCTCAAGGCACACAACAGAGATTGTTTTACTTAGTGTGCAATGAAAGATAGATAGCCCTAGAGTGATGGGCGTATATACAATGCACGGGGGAAAAACCTCCTAAAGAGGGAGAAGTTGCCCCGGCAATACCACCATCACACTACTTAAACTGTATACCCAAGTAATGATGCAACAGCCCCAAATCTTTCATCTTGAAAGTAACATTCAAATCAGCCTTAAATTCAGCAATATGTCTCTCATTTGGTCCAGTGATCAGGAAATCATCTACATAAAGAACCACAATGAGTAGTACATCACTCTCACGCTTTACATACAATGTGCTTTCTGTTGGACTGTTACAAAAGCCTTGCTTGACCAAATGAGTGTCAGCTTTCTCATAGCAAGCACGAGGAGATTGCTTCAACCCATACAAAGTCTTCTTACATCTGCACACTTTGTCCTCTTGTCCTTTCTTGACAAAATTGTGAGGCTGCATTACATAAACTTCCTCAAGTATGTTACCATTCAAGAAGCAGTAACAATGTCTGATTGATGTACATCCCAACCAAAATGAGTTGCCAATGCACATAGAAAACAAACATTAGTCATACGACAAGTGGGAGCAAAAGTCTCTTTATAATCTATACTCTTTTGCTCTGCATAACCCTTTGCAACAAGTTGAGCCTTATGGCGATCGATCTCACCATCTGGTTTGCATTTCAACTTGTAAACCCATTTCGTACCAATGGTCTTTTTGCCAGGAGGAAAATCATATAAAGTCCATGTGTCATTTTCTATAAGTGCGTCATATTCTGATTGCATGGCAGCCATCCAATTTTTTGAATTATGTGCTTCATCATAAGACAAAGGTTCCTCAACATCAAATAAGCTAGACATAGCCAAAGCATAACAATCTGATGCATAAGATGCATGGCAAGAGCCTGAACGAGTACGACTAGACAAAGGTGCATCCAATTTATTGTCATGCAATATATGCACCAGCCATTTTGGCATACCTCTAGCCTGCTCATTTTCAGCCCTTTCCTCATCAAGTACATCATGTGCATCTGCATCAGTAATAGGCTGATATGTAACATTTTTGGAAACCCCCATAGGCTGTACATTTGCCTCATTGGAATTTACATGCGAATTTCCACCACTAAAAAGAGGCAACAAAGTGTCATAAATGTCCTGTGAGCTTACCTTAATATCTCTAATACATGACAGCAAGGGTTGAACAGAATCTTCCACAAACACTACATCCCGTGAAACCAGAATACGCTTTGTTTGTGGATGATACAACTTGTAACCTTTTCTTTCAGCACTATAACCAACAAAAATACATTTGACAGCCTTATCATCCAATTTTTTGCGTTGTGTTTGTGGCACCAAAGCATATGCCAAACAACCAAAAACATGTATGTGCTCAATAGAAGGCTTTCTATCATGCCATGCTTCATATGGAGTAATAGACTACAAAGCTTTTGTAGGACACCTGTTCAATACATAAGTGGCACACATGATGGTCTCAAGCCAAAAAGAATGCAGCAAAGCTTGACTTTGACCATACATTATGCCATTTTCGTAAGTGACTTGTTTTTCCTCTGAGCAACACCATTTTGCAGAGGCGTATAAGGCACTGTACATTAGTGTTTTATCCCACAACTAGCCAAAAATGCATTAAATTCATGAGACATATACTCCCCCCCTCGATCGAAACGGAGGGTGCCCATAGTACATTTCGAGACATTTTCAGTCATAGCCAAAAATTGTTTGAAGCACATAAAAACTTTGGACTTTCCTTTAAGCGAAAATACCCATGCATGCCTGGAGTAATCATCAATGAAAGTCACGAAGTAAAGGTAATTTCCCAAGGACGGAGTTTGCATGGACCCACAAACATCATTATGCACAAGCTACAACCTGCATGTGGCCCTAATTGAACCATCCTTTGGAAACTTCGAACGTTGCATCTTACCCAAAATACAGCCTTCACAAACATGTTTGACAGGTGCTTCAAGAGGTAGCAAAGAAGCAACCATATAAGGTTTTTGCAAACGCAGCAAACTGGAAAAATTCATATGACCATAACGTGCATGCTAAAGTTTTGCATCTGAAATAGCCCTTGAATTTGCAACTGCATTTGCAAAATTTTGTCCACAATTGTCATACAAAGTGAGCTTATATAGCCCATGGCACAAAAGGCCAGATGCAACAATTTCATCACCAAAACTAAGATCATGTATTGTACATCTGTCATCCACAAATTTGAATACAAGATCAAGTCTAGCAAGTGCAGATACAAACAAAAGATTCTTCTTGATCCTAGGTACATAAAGTGCATCAACAAGTGTGAAAGAACTGCCATTTGCAATAGTAAGCACGATCTTTCCAACTCTCTGAACCGGATAAGAGGCATTGTTGGCACAAGTGACTGAATTCCCATGAGGGACACACTTGAGAGAGGTGAACAATTCACGATGTGAGGTAATGTGCTTTGTAGCACCACTGTCGAAATACCACACATGTGAATCTGCAACAATTGACATGCATGCATCATGAACAACAGGATTGTAAGTGCACTCTGCACTAAAAACCCATTTTGCATCAACATCAGCATCACAGTCTCCTTTCACAGAAGACTCAACAATGGCTGCATTTGTAGTGGAGCCAACATTTGCAGTGGAACCACCCTCTTTCTTATTAGCCTCTTTGGCCTTCAACTTAGGACACTGCTTGATCAAGTGATCATTAGCTTTACAAATATGTCAATGCATCTTCTTTTTGCCCTTATCACCAAAATTTCCAGACAAATTGCTGCCAGCAAAAGCATTAGGAACATGTGATTTTGCACTCGCAGAAGAACCATAAGAAGTTGTTGCATTGCTATTACCACCCTTTCTTTGAGAAGCAGTAAAAACCTGTTCAACTGCACGCTGTCTAGTCTTTGTTTTTTTGGAAAGTGACTCTTGCAATAGCAATGTGCACAATGCATCAATCTTGACAACTTCAGGATTTCCTTGGGTCATAAGTCTCCAAGTACTAGCAAAAGTCTAGTAAGGCGTCAAGAACAGTCTGCACAAGGGAACTGTTTGAAATGACTTCACTGCAAAAATAAGTTGCTCATTGATATCCTTGATATCAGTGAGGAAAGTGTCCATATCACTTCCTCATGCATAATCTTCGACTCCTGCTCTTTACGCAACAAAGCAATTTTAGCCTCATTGCGGCTTGCATAAAGACCAGCCAGAATATCCCAAGCCTGTTTTGTAGATTTCACTAAATGAATGTGAGGAGTAATGGTGCGCTTTACAAACAATGCATGAACCTATGCATCCTTTACATCCCAACGAGCTTGTTCTGCCGTAGGCAAAACAACTCTAACTGCAGCAATCCTTGTAGCAAGACCTGCCACATCCTCAACAACACCTACATCCTCAGAACCAGGAGGTACATCAATGCCCTGCACAATATTCTAGATGCCCTTTGACACAAGAACATGTTGCATCATGTAAGCCCACATAGGGTAATTGTCCCCATCCAATCTGTCCTCAGTAGAAAACATCTTGAACACATCTATGTTGTTGTTAGCCATGGAAAATGTGTGCACTTAATGTGAAAACAGCCCAAAATGAGGAGAAACTGAGTGAGATGAGCATGTGCTAGATAGCACAACCCGTAGTAGACTGTATGGGACCTGTTATGCAGTATTTGGGACTGACAAAAATTTTTCCCAAAATGATGAAATTGCTTGTGCAGACCTGGTTGTAGTGGAAATGGAGGCCGAAATGAGCCCGAATCAGAAATCTGAGTAGACTTAACTCTATGAGCTATCCCAAAAATTTTGTCGACCTGCGAGCGCTTGCCAAATCTCACTGAAATTGGAGAAAGTGAGCAGGCATGTGCTCAAGCTGCTAGCGACTAAGCCCAAGAGAACGCAATCTGCTCTAATACCAATTGTGGGAATTAGGGTTGCAAAAAAACACACACAGCTTGGAGAAGACAAAGGAAGCTCAAGGCACACAACAAAGAGTGTTTTACTTAGTGTGCAATGAAAAGATAGATATTCCTAGAGTGATGGGCGTATACACAATGCACAGGGGAAAAAACCTCCTAAAGAGGGAAAAAAATACCTCGGTGGTCCTAGTGTGTTCACACACTTCATTACCACATGTATATGGTAACATAATCTGCTAGACAACTCATGTTCAATCCATTCCAAGTTTTAAGCTACACTTAGTGTAGGAATCAAGAATTCTACCGACAGTATTGCATTTATTCCAAACATTAAGTTGAAAGGAGTTGTATTTTGTGGCATTTTATATGCTACCTGCTATATGTAGCTTCAATTCCCAATTTGATCAAGATTCACTGACAATCTTTGTTAGCATTGTGCACAATACTTTTTTGGTGCTCTCGACTTGTCCATTGGCTTGAGGATGATATGGGTTTGATTTAGAATGAAGTACCATAAATTCATATAGCAGAAAATCAATCATATCATCGAGTAAATGAGTGTCTCAATCTCTCACAATCTCAATAGGAAGGCCATATCGCATGAAAAAGTTCTCGTATAAGAATTGTGATGTGGTTCTAGCATCATTTTTTTGTGTTGCCTTAGCCTCGACCCACTTGGTCAAATAATCCATTGCCACTATAATGTATTGAGCATGCGTCCTATATGATGGTGGCAAGATAGGTCAACAAAGTCTATTCCCCATTTGGCAAAAGCTCATGCTCCCTTTATTGGTCTCATCAGCATGTCATATCGTCGCACCGGTACTTTAGTACGTGGACATGCATCGCATCTTTTCACAGAATATTCAGCATCCATGAATAGAGCAGGCTACCAAATCCCTACTAGGAGTATCACTAATGTGATTTTTTCTGCCGAAAAGTTTCCTCCTACTACTAGATCAACATGAGCTTGCTCAAGAATGGACAGATATTCATGTTCTGCAACACAAATTCTTAAGTTGTCATCCCCTCCATTTTGATGAAGTTTGTTTTCAATAATAGCATAGTTTTTGGTTTCATGTTGTATCAATCGTATTCTGGCTTTGCTCAAGTTCTATGGGAGTCTATCTTGCTCTAAGTACTGTAGACTGTACTTTGCCCACTTGGGTGTTGTTGCTATCCTGAATAGTGTAGCATGCTTCATTGGCTTGTTGGTTGCACAAACATCACAGGAGTAAACATAGTGGTGTACACTTTTTGCATGTTAGGCTAATACACTCCAAGTAGCATCAATCTCTAATATGTTTGCATTTTGGCATTATGAATGCCCATAATTTGCACATGATCTTGCTACAAATATATCTCTTTTTTGCATGAATCAATGCATGACCTAAGTATGCCATCACTTCCTTGCTTGTATAGGCGTCCTGCAATCAGCACTAAATTAGGATTTCTCAATATTGGATGATTCTCTCTCAATTTGTAGAAAGCCGACAGTGAGCAAAGGTATAACCTGTTTGCTCCACCTTGGTACCATCTAAAGGTTGAAGAGATATAAGTTAGGCTGGTCATCCTCAACCCCTAAAGGAGCTTCCCCATGTAGTATTTGCAACAAATGGTCTTCTCTTTAGTGTGTAGTCCCTTTTTTTACCACTACTGTGAAATCAAACTTGAGCAATATTAGGAACCATCTAACAATACAACCCATATTGTATAGTTTATTCACTAGGTATAGCAATGTCGGATGATCCACAAAGAACATAAATTTGTTCAATAGAAGGTAATGTCTAAACTTTTTGACATAATAGAGCATCCCTAAGCCTTCTCTTCTCTTTTTGTTGTAGTATGATTTGTTCCGCATTGTTGAGCTGCCTACCAGAGTAACAGGGTGGAAAATCCATGTTTCTTTCTTTAGGTTGAGCCAAGATACATCCAATTGCATAAGCCAATGCATCTACATGGATGTAAAAAGTCTTGTCCCAGTCACGAGCTCTCTTCAATTGTTGAAATGCTTTTTCATATTCCTCATTTCCACTCAAATTTAGTGAGATGAGTGCATAGAGAGGTTTTGCAATGATTGCGTACATGTAAATGAGTCTTCAATAATATCCACAATGGCCCATGAAGGCTTGTACCTCTCTAACTTTTATTGGTCTTGGAAGAGCAACAATCACTTGTATCTTTTCGAGATAAGTGGAAATGCCATTTTTTAACACAATATGTCCCAGAAGATACAATACATTCTGCATTTCTCAAAGACTTTCTTTAAGTGATTTACATGTTAATTTCTATGAAGAGAATACACACACAGGTCATCCATGTAAATCTTTAAGAATTTTCTTAGATATTCCTTGAAGACATGACTCATCAGCCTTTAAAATGTAGCAAGCACATTGGTTAGACTAAATGGCATTACCCAATATGTAAATATGCCCCATCTTGTAGCAAAGGCAGTTTTGTGTTGATCCTCTAGCTTGATCCTGAGTTGGTTATAGCTTGAAAAGCTATCTAGAAAGCTGTAGGCTTCCTTTTCAGCAACTCTTTCAATCACATAATTAGTGATGAGTAAGGGATAGTTGTCTCTGTTGATCGTAACAACGTTTACTTGTTTGACATTTATGCACACTTGCAATTTACCATTTTTCTTAGGCACCATGACAATTGGTGACACCCATTCCGTGTGTTCGATCTCATAAATAAATTCCACCTCTTTCATTTTGTCTCTCTGTTTCTTAACTTAAGGGTCACATGTGTGTAGACTCCAATAGATTGCAGGGGACGTGTCAAACTCCAAGTGTGGGAGTTGGTTCAGTGTGATTATGATTTATGGTTAAGGGCTGAGATTGCCTTATTGATTATGGTTGAAATTTTATGGTGAAAGCCGGTGTGGCTTATGGTCTTTTTCTGGATTGGGTTATGCTGCCAAAATTTTTGCAGCCATGTTATGTTCTAAAGTGGTTATGCAAGATTGATTGTGCCTCACCCAAGTAGGGTGGAGAGCTCACCCATGTGATGTGATTGGATTATGGTTTATGGTTTATGGTTTTGGATTGGATCATGAAGTGATCAAGATGGTTTATGGTAGACATGTAAGGGTAGAGACCGTGTACAGCCTAACTGTTTGGAAAAGGATTGTTTGTGCATCTGGGAAGTGCTATTGTGAATAGACTCATGTGTTATGTTTCTCATGGCAGCGTCGCTACAAGAGTAGGATCACCTACATCGCTTAGCCTTAGACTAAAGGGTCGCTGACCTGGGGCTTTGCTAGATCGGGGGTGTTGCCTAGGTCATCTTCTTTTTGTTAGGCTCATCTACACGATTAGTGCGTCGGGGGTTGAATGACCTACACGGCTAACACGTCGGGGATCTTGCCTTGGCTTTGCCTAAACACCCGGTGTTGGGCATCAAAGAGGCGGGGTGCCTAAACTGGTATGGTTGGTGTTGATACCCTACCACCTGCTGGTATTTGGGATCCTTTCAGAGCTCGGGTTCATGGAGGGAAGCAAAGCGGCCTCACCTATGTCTGGGTCAGGTAGGCTAGAGGTGTTCTGGCTCGCTCCCCACGAAGTGAAATTCTCTCTATCTGTAGTAGAGCGGAAGTGGATGGGTGGACCGGTCGATCCCTACACAGTGTTCGGTGCTCTACTAGTTGTTTTGTCATAAACTTTTTGATGTTATGATATACCCAGATTTTGTCATTGCATTAATACATGGTTGCCTGTTCCATTTAGATGGGCATTTAAAGATTCTCTGTTGTCAATTTCTCATGTCTCTGCGCACTCTATTTCACCCTCCACTATATTCTCTCTCTCTCTCTCTTCCCGCAACACGGTGTACACATATATTCACCCTCCACAATGTTATATTTTTCTTGAGTATGCTTTCATTCATAACACCCATTCAAGGGTAGCACTAGTTGCTAGGTACCTCTGGATGCAGTTTGGCTCATGGCCTAAACTACATGCTTGGTCGAGCGTTGAGAACTCCTCCCCTATGCAAATGCTTTCGCAGCTCTGATGTATATTGAAAATTGTATAAAAGTGTAAAATTGTATATTTGTGCATAAACCCCTGGGGAGGGGTATCTCTCAGTCTAAACCGCCTTCAATGTCCGTTTTAGTTTTTGGTATTCACTTTTGCATTCCGTTTTTGACATTGTCGGTGGCTTTTCGATTTTGTTTTTTTCTTTGTTTCTTTGACTTTGCCAAGAAATTTGTCAACTTCAATGGTTTTTGTGTTATTTTGTCTTGCACATAATCATTTGCTCCCACAAGCATGAGATATTGCTTTTGGTCATCAACTTTAGCATTGGTTTCTCAATTTTGTTTTGTTGTTTCTTCGTTCGCCTTCTCTGATGTCTCTCTTGTCTCCGCATTTTTTGGTTAGAAAACTAGTAAAAAATTGGCTCATCCTCTCTTTTTGTATTTTTGTATTCAGAATCACTAGAGAATTCATCTTCTATATCGTTTTCTAATTCCTCGCTCCTTGAATCATGGTATTCATCTTCATCATCGTGTGAAAGGTCCCGTACCAAAAGTTCGTCCACTATTCGTTTACAATCGCATATCATTTTTGTTTCAATCATTTTAGAAAGGTTTTCAATTTCTTGGACAACGAAAACCATTAGAAAGGGTCTTATTTCATAGCCATCTTTGTCAAAAAATGTAGTGTTGGTCACCTCATTTACGCAGACCTTAAGATTTGCCAGTATTTTCTCCCACCCAAAGGGTTCAAACAAATTCTCTGGAAATGGTTCCTTCATGTAGTAGGCATCTTCTATTGCATGCCTTATAAGAATAAAATCCTCTTTTTTAAGACTCCCACATTTTGATGCTCCCACATCCAAATGTGAGCATCCTTCACTAGCTAAGCAAGTAAATGTGCTCCATCATCCGTAGTTATAGCAAAGTCTTCTATCGGAGTTTGGTTTACGTCCCTGTAACTAGGGTCCTTAGTGTTTACCTTGGTTATGACACCCTTGTGCTATAGATAGAGATGGTTATAGCCCAGTCCTGAACCATTTTGAGTTGACACATAAAAGGTCACCCAAAAATAACTTAAAAACTATTTCCTTTTCCAAAATCTACCGCCGCAAAGATATGTTCATATTCTATCTCGTATGAGGATATTATCACTTGTTCCAGCATCCCCAAGGGTCTTTCCACATACATGTCAACTATTTACAATCTCATGCACGTTTTTCTGAGAGCTGGCCTTTCCCATTTCTACCAAATTCCTTTTGTAGCGATGGCTATTACAGTCCCATAGTCGAGTATAGTAACGGTGGTCACTCCCTTATATTCGAGAGGTAAGGTGGTGTTTCCTCTTTGTCTTCACAATAATTGCCTGCCTTATTTACTAGAATAGGTTCCGCTTTTGGTTTCTCAGGATGGTTTGATTTCTTAGTTTCCTCCATGAGTTTGTCTATTGGCTTGAACTTCACTCCCATCTTTTCCAAATTTTTGTTCATTTGTCTCCACAAATGTGGTTTGATTTTCAGCAACTCTGTGAGAGTGATTGTGCACCTTATAGGAGAAGACAATAAGTCATGTAAGCTCTTTGTATCCGTCACTTATGGAATAGAATTTTGATGTGCTGGCATAACTCTTGCCTCAAATTTTGTCTCATATTCTTCTACAAAAGACGGTGAAGTTCTTATGGTTATAGGTTTTCTCTCTACAGAAACTTCCATTATGGAATCTTTGTACAATGACTGAATATCACCTGGATAGATTTCATGGTCTATATTGATTTCAGGGATTGGTGCTGACAGTAATGTAGCACTTCTGTTTTTCCTGTTTTTGATTGTTTCCCACAGGGATTGTCGTCAAGGTTTGTCTACTTTTGGAATTGACTGTGTCTCTAAGGATCTACTATCATATGTTGTGTTTGTCGCCACCTTCGTGGTCCCTGCTCCTTCCTTGTTTGTTGTTTTGGGTTTTATTTTGTTGTTTGGACTCTGCACCGAATTCATGAGCACATGATCTCTTCCACATGGGTCACAAAATCCTTGAATCATATACTTTTCACTTGTGTTTGTTTTCTTTTCCCAACTCATGTGTTACAAGGTCATGAGATTTTAGACCTCCAAGTTGCATTAGGGCTTTAGCAGTTTCCACAAGTCTTTTGCACACCTCTAGTCTTTTGGTTTTGTCTTCTGGATGCAGATAGGTCAGTAGTCTTTGTTCTAAAGTTTAATTGTTACTAAGCCTTGCCATATAGGTTTGCAGCATAGTGTCTAGTTTTTGGTTTACCTTTTCCACCAAAACTGAACCACCCGATTCAGTCTTTGACTCTTTCGATTCGCATTTTTCTTGCTTTCTTACTCGTAAATGCTTGTGTTCATGTAGTTCTTTTATTTGATGCAGTTTTGTTTTCAAAGCTGTTTTTTCCTTTAGCCTCTTCGCTTTCATTTTGTCCCTTTTGGCTTTCCACAATTTCTTTGAGTTCTAATTGATCCATTTTCAAATTCAGTTTGTTCTGAAAGTCTCAAATTTTCACTCATAGGCCAATTTTTAGCTGCTTCCTGAGCTTGAGCTCAAGTCACCACTTTGATTGGAATTGTTGGCTCAGATTCCAATTCACTTGTACATGGTAAAATCCCTATGATGTTGACATTTGCCTTCCTGGATTGTCAGTGTTCTTTGTGCAGTTTTGAATCAAGTTATCTCTTCCACACCTGTCACAAACTCCAAAAAAGTTCATTCATTGACCTTTATGTGGACACTCTCATGCCCAATGGTCGCCTCCACATTCATAACATGGGCCCTCGGGTCAGGTTGCTGGTGGTGCTCCCGTTGGTTGGCCTACCCTAGGTTGGTAATCCTTGGGCTTATAGTTCTGTTTGCTATGAACATGAGTGTCTTTTCATCCATCGTGAATTGATTTCTAGATGTTTGAGCCACATATGAGGGTTTAGTAGTTTCATCGGCACTAGCCCAAAATGGACTCTCATCAGGTGTATAAGCTACTCCCTCTGTCTCCCTTCTGTGGCCTTCAACAAGCTCCTCATAATAAACAATCAGTGGCATTATTGGCTGCATTATGAGAGGTTCTATAATTGGTTGCACATAACGCACAGTTTCTTGATTGTCATGAGTTAAAGGTGTATGTTGCCCCAATACTGGTTGCGGTTTGTCCCCTCCTTGTATTGTGTTGTTTGGTCCAATCTGGTACCTTGGAGGTGGTGGTAATTGTTGCATTCTTGATGATCCATACCGACTTTTTACTCACATGGTTTTGGTTATAGAAACACTCACTAGTGTCATGGTTTGTGTATTTCTTCTCTATGGCACACCACTTAAACACCCTTGGAGCATTGACTACTTGTGGCTACTGCGGCCTCATGTTAGGATTTTGCCAATAGGTCTAATGCATTTTGTGGACCGGTTCTTCAACCAATTGGTCCATGTTTTGTGTGATTGAAGCAGGAGCACTCCGTTTTGTAGTAGATTCAATAATGGTAGAAGAGGGACTGCTAGTATTGGTCTCTAAGTCCTCAGTAACCTCACCGTATGTTTTGTAATTGTCAACTAGGTACAATGCTTCCCTAGTGTTTTGTTGAAATGTTGTGCATGAGTTTAAGTGCAAGTCCTTTTTGAGGGTTTTGTTTTTCAAGCCCTCAATAAAGAGAACCAATAATCAATCGTCATGTGGCATCTCTCGCACTAGACATCTTTCAATGTATTGCTTGAAATGAAGTGGAGCTTCCTTCACCTTTTCATTTTGTTTTTGTCCGAAAGCATATATCTGCTGAGAGATAGTGTTATTCTTGATTCCCCTTTTAGAGAATTCGTCTGTAAACTCTCATAAGAGTTGATCAATGTTCAAGAAATCTCTACTATTTAGTGAATGGAACCAAGTCAAAACCGTTCCCTCCAATGTTAACCCAAACCCCTCATATTGTGTGCAAAAATCCACTACTTGTTCTGCTCTTAAGACTTGCTTAAAAATGGAAACATGCACGTATGGATTTCATGATCCACTATATTTCTTTGGCATGCATTAACCACTTGAGAAGGTCACAATTTTTGAGTTTAAGCAACCATCCTCATCAATCTAGGTTCTCTACCCATTGCATCTCTCATTTCACAGCCACTCACAGGTGTTTTGGAAGGGACTCGTTCAGACATGCTTCCCTCAGGTCTTATGTCCCGACTTTTAGTCCTGAAATTCAGCACCCTTGTACTAAAAATCATGTCTGGAACTACACTTCCCCTATGTGTTGACATACTAACACCGGAATCCATGGATCCCATTGGTCTTGGTACAGACAAATGCGATCTACTAAATGAGTCTTCCACATGAGATTTTAGAGGACTCGCTCTCTCATAGGTTCTGGTCTTGTTGTTTTTGAGAATACTGCATTTTTATTTTGTTAACTCCCTCCCATTGGGCTCCTCACATCTATAGTAGAGCATTTTCTCTCCGTTGTCATATTTATATAATCCCACATGCGTGTTGTCGGTGTTGATGCATGTAGCCACATTTACTCGTCTAAGCTTGGCATTTGGAATATCCAGCTTTGGCGGCTTCTCTGCATGCTCTTCGTCAACTTTCTCTTTGGTGCATGTTAATCCCCATTTGTCCGCAATAAAAGGATTAAGCACAATAATGTACATATTTCCCTCTTCATCGAAGTATCGATTGCCACTATAATCTATGGGCACTACGAATTTAAGCTCACTAAGCCTCTCTTCAATTTTAACACAGTAACAATCCATACCATTTTTATAGATTTGAGCTCTTTGATCATTTTTGAATTGATATTGTAGGTGCAAAAGTTTCATGTTAGGTGCAAGTTGCGATCCCGCTCCCATGTTGGTTTCTTCCTTGAAACTTACACTTTTGGGGCTCTTGGCCATATAGGTGTATGATCTCTCCGAAGAGGTATCTGAAAGAATCTCCTCCAAGATTGTTTCTAAGGTAGGTGTGGTTCCTTGGTTGACACTACCCTTGGTTGAAATGTTGCTTGAGTAATCTTCAATGGTAGGGCTTCTATTCTGATACAGTTTGCTTGACGGCAAATACATCAAGAAAACAAAACTTCCAAAACTCTGAGTAGTCACCTTTTGTCATACATTCGGTCTCCCTATCAAAAGAAATTCATTTCAACTTTGATCCATAAAACCTGTACAAACTTCACTTGGTGTCTTTAGCCTTAGATCCATTGGGTTAGTCAGAATCTAGTAAAATCAAGATTTTGTCGAATTTTTGACACAATCCCTATTTTTCTTGCAATTTGCACATCCAATTCCAAATTGAATTTTGAAAACACCATTATGATCACAAGGACTAGAGCTAACTCTGGTATCAGATCTGGGCGGTTTCTATGTCATGGGGTCATGGATCGCGATCCTTGTACCTTAGTGTCAGAATCACTTGAAACTTGGCACACAAGTTTCTCTCAACCTCTTGGTAACTGTTAAAAGTGAATTTTAGATGGTTTGATTTCCTTGAGGTCTTTCACCAAAAGCCACTTTATCAGCCTGTTTTTCAATATTTTGCACTTGATAGACTTCTCCTTATTTGAGCCTCTTGGGGATGTTTTTTGCTATCCTTGTTTTTGGATGAAATGTTTGGGTTGGTCTCTACTACAAGTTTGTGAGGTTATAGCCCCAAAAACTAGCAGGGGAACATGGATCGCGATCCATGTTCCACCATGTCTGGATCCAAAACTTGGTCAATTTGTTACTTGAAGTCTATGGGATCTACCTATCCACTTATTTTTGGATTTAAAGCCCTTTCACCTTGACAAAAGAACAATTTTGTGGCTTCTTGTGGTTTTTAGCTTACAGCTTGTATTTTGGTATTTTTTCCAACTTTTTGTTGTTTTTTTGCTATGATGGCCATCACAAAAGTTGTTCCAAATGGTATCAACTTTTCATTGTTCAAAACTCAGGCTCAGATGCTTCAGGGGTCATGGATCAAGATCCATGTTCCATTGCATCTAGTCATGGAATTTGGTCAGGTGTATGCCTAGACCCTATAGAAGTCAGATCTTCACTTATTTTTGAACTTAGATACCCAAAAGTAAAAAAGGCCCAATTTTTGTCTATTTCTAAGGTTTTTTGTGTCTTTGTCCAATTTCTTTGATTTAATTGAGTTTTTGCGTCAATTTTTTCACCAAAAGTGTGTCTCTGGAGATTTAGAACCCAATAAAATTCTTTGGTATCAGTTTTTTCTCAGTTTGTGTTAGGGATCATGGATCGCGATCCATATTCCTGTATCGATCTGCATGAAACTTTCCAAATTCACTCCATATGGTTTGGTAATGCCCTTTTTGTACTTATTTTTAAATTTAGATCAACTTTGGAGTTCTGGCCATAGTTTATGGTTGTTTTTTCCAAAATATGGTTTTCACCCTTTTCTTCTCTGATTGTTTTGCCCAAATTTGATGGAAGTAGCTTCTACTTACCCTACTCCTAAGTATTGAATTGAAACATGAAACAAAAACAGACAAAATGGTACAAATTTGAGTTGAAACGGTATAGCACTCTAAAAGTAACGAGAAAATTGAAGAATGAAATGCATTTGACTATCTCACTCACAACCCTCTTTACCTCTCAAGAATAGATCTAGCGGGTCCTCGACTTCTAGACTCTACCAAGCACCGGGTTATACAGATTGGCGAGCAAGCATTTCTGAGCAACAAAATAATCGAGCAAGTCCCTTAAACATTTTTTACTTAGAGTAAATTGCAAAAGTGTAAACGGGTTTTCCATTGTTGAAAACTAACTCCACAATTAAACTCAAATCCCATGATGACTAATCCCATGGAACCAAGATTGGAGCCGATTTCAAGGTTGCCTCCCTCCTAGCTATGTAAGCATCTACTTCATTCAATGACCTCAAGCCAATGTTTTTTCTCTCACTCTCATCCCACGAAGATCATTGTCATCAAAGCCCTATGTGACTAACATGGAGCACACTTGATCACTGCATAGAGGATTGTGAGATAGAGACCCTCTTCCTTTTCTTTGAGAGACTCTCCTATTTGTAGGACCACACCCAAGTTTTCAAAAAAATAAACAACCCCTTAAACCACTGCACAATCACTATTAACGATCGTATTTTACACATTTATCATGTAATCAATATACTCATTGTAATTAACACACTCATTCTATGTTGAAAAACCAAGCATGAGGTAAAGTCTAGCTATGAGAAAGCCATTATAACAAAATAATAACATATCTTGATTCTTATGAGAAGATACCAAAGATGAAGTTGCATTATTATAGTATCAATCTAGTGGATTTCCTCCTTCTTCCCTTCCCTTCAATAGGTTGTTTTGATTTTTCAAATGGCTCAAGGCTAAAGCCTTTTCCCAAACACTAGGCGGCCTTGAAGAGCAAAGCAATATAAACCGTACCCACTTTAGTTGACATACAAATATTCCACCATGCCTTATTGGATCAAATGTGAAGATCTTTTATTCTAAACACCCTCGACAGAGCACAGCACTCTCTCTCTCTCTCTCTCTCTCTCTCTCTCTCTCTCTCTCTCTCTCTCTCTCTCTCTCTCTCTCTCTCTCTCTCTCTCTCTCTCTCTCCCTCTATGTTGTAGCACCATAGAGCAGATAGGGACAAGAGGTTTCCGCAAGCAGCCTTGCTGCATTATTGATGGGAGGAGTTTTCGCCAACCGCATGTGAACGAGGGTCGCCAGCCAGGGTAGAAGGAGACGCTACCTAGTGGGGGGATTGCATGGCAGTGAGAGCAGGGTCAGAGAGCAACATAGGATAGGCTTGGTGAAGGAGTAATCTTCATACTATGGAAATTTTAAAGAGCTAATTATAGGAAGTATAGTATTGAGGGGTGAGGAAGAGGCTCATGCTCGTGAGGCCCACACCCAAGTTGACTCTCTCTCTCTCTCTCTCTCTCTCTCTCTCTCTCTCTCTCTCTCTCTCTCTCTCTCTCTCTCTCTCTCTCTCTCTCTCTCTCTCTCTCTCTCTCTCTCTCTCTCTCTCTCTCTCTCCCCCCGCAAGACAGGTCTCATACATCTGCCTTACATTGCTATTCAAATCATCCGGGAAATGAAAAACCCGTAAGAATGACAACTTTGATCTCTGCTTGTGAAATTTCTAAACAAGTTACAAAGGGATCATTGAGAAACCATATACGAGTTCAGAAAGGCACCTAAGTTTAGCTATACCTTGATGATGAGCGAGGCCTATGGCCACCCTCAAATGCCTTACAGAGAGGTTTGGGTGGGAGATCTGGCTTGTTAGGATCAGGCTTCTTAAGCGAGAGCACCTCTCGACCAGAGCTCTCGCGAGTCACAACACGCACCATAACCTCTTGTCCAGGCTGTAATAGCAGATGCAGTTTCTCCAAGCCACCCAAGAAGCCCAAGTCTTGGGCCCACAAAAATGCCTCGCGTCCACTAGGCATGGTGACCCAATATCCCTCACCCATCACTTTTCGAATGGTTGCTTGGAATGTGTTTGGGTCTTTTGGTTTGAGCATCTTCTCAGGATCCATGTCCACCTCAATGTCATCATAGTAGCTACTATTGTTAGTAGCAATAGATATTATCGTCCCTTGAGTCACATGAAATTTTGAGATCACTGAGGGTGATGTTCTTGTCTGACGCATCCAAGCCGATCCACATTGGGATTTCATCTACACATGAGTAGCAATAGCAATAGCTATTCTGGGGTCACATGAAATGTGGCTTGAGCGACTAGTTACAAATATGATGAAGTCTACTGTCTCTTGTGCAACAATAGATGAATAATCTCCTCTTGACCACCTTCACCAATGGCGTGCATGTTTTTGTTGCGGTACAAGCAGTAACGACTTTAGACCAAGCTCCTCGCTATGGCAGAAGCCTGGACATCATGCAAAGAATCACTTACGAGTCCATCGCCTCATGCCTTCTATAAGCTGTCGATGAAAATCAAGCGGTCGATGATGCTGCAGGCGCTTGTGTGTGCGCGCGAGCCACGGTCATCCCTTCCCTCCCCTGGTCCCTTGAACCAAACGACCCACTCACAGAAACACTCTCTCTCAGCTCGGCAAAGTCTTCTCCAGAACCGGCTCGCAGGAAAACCTCTCTCTCTCTCTCTCTCTCTCTCTCTCTCTCTCTCTCTCTCTCTCTCTCTCTCTCTCTCTCTCTCTCTCTCTCTCTCTCTCTCTCTCTCTCTCTCTCTCTCTCTCTCTCCACTGAGGGTGGCACGGCCTGCAGCACTCACCTGAGAGTGGCACAGTGTTGAGGGAGGCTGAGCGTTGAGGGAGGCTCAGGGAAGGTTAGGGTTGAGAGTGCCTGCCTCTGTCCGTCTCATCACTAAAGCTCATCCTTACCCGCATGAACCTACCTGGCCCTGGTTTGCTGCTGCAACCAGTCCGCGGCTCTCTCTCTCTCCACTGAGGGTGGCACGACCTGCAGCACTCACCTGAGAGTGGCACAGTGTTGAGGGAGGCTGAGCGTTGAGGGAGGCTCAGGGAAGGTTAGGGTTGAGAGTGCCTGCCTCTGTCCGTCTCATCACTAAAGCTCATCCTTACCCGCATGAACCTACCCGGCCCTGGTTTGCTGCTGCAACCAGTCCGCGCCGGCGCGAACTGGTTGCAGCAGCAAACCAAGGCTGGGTAGGTTCATGCGGGTAAGGTCCCTTTTTTTTATAAAAAAACTTCAAGTGGGGGAGAGGGAGAGAGAGAGAGAGAGAGAGAGAGAGAGAGAGAGAGAGAGAGAGAGAGAGAGAGAGAGAGAGAGAGAGAGAGAGAGAGAGAGAGAGAGAGAGAGAGAGAGAGAGAGAGAGAGAGAGAGATGGTTCTGTGGTTTAATTGAGCGGTAAGCCTCCATTTTGGTGAGAGATGAGCAGCTCGGAGAAAGAGAGCCCCTTGTGTTCACCTCTACCTGCTCCTCCACTGTCCTTCCCATCCGGCTCGTCCTCCACTGCAATCCAACGTTTGCGCTTATGAGCATTTTGATGTCCGCCCAACGCTTGCAAATTGCCGAACTCTCACCCACAAAATTGCCTACCCAAGAGCTCTTTGACTGCTAGAAGCCCCTCTGTCGAGCTTGCCTGTGGCACCCCACGCTCCTTGGCTCCCTGGTATGTAGCTGCAACCATTCCGCGCCGGCGCGGACTAGTTGCAGTAGCAAACGAGTGCATGTAGGGTCATTTACAAAAGAGGAAAATTACCCCTGATATTTTGTCCTAAATTTCCAAAATGCCCTATAGATTTTCCAAAATTCCCAAAATACGCCGAGTTTTGAGATTAAATTTCTCCAAAGATTTTATTAAAAAGCTTTTCATAAGAAGACTGATTGTCTATCAATACAAGATGCTAAAACTAGAATTTGAGTTGGTTATGTAAGCTTTGGAGACGAATTGCTTCATTATTTTTTAACATAATTGCCCTTTTTGTGAGGTAATTTGTAACAAATTACATGCTAAGCACTCAAAGCAGATCTCAATTGTCAAAAAGGAATAAAGATTAGAAAATCTTGAAGAATCCAACCAAAATAGATACAAGGGTATTTTGGGAATTTCTAAAAGTTGAGGGATATTTTGGAAATCTCCACAAATTAGAGGGGTACTTTGGTAATTTTCCCTTGAAAAAAATAGCATTTGTCAAAATGAGTTGGATTCCAAGCTTTTGTGAATGACTTATTTTTTGTTGTCGTTTGTCTCACTCGCACCTACAATTTATGCGTTTTGCCCATTTGCTGCTTTCTGCCCATAGAATCACGCCCACAAAATCCCACTTTTGCTAAATATTAGACTCTCAAGAATGTGGGATCCTTGAGAGCGTGCCATGTAGCCGTAGGGACAACATGCTTAGTAGATTAACCAGTCAGCAGTTCGTTCCACCAAACGTGTTTGAACATATATAGGCTACAAATGAGCACGAACTCTGTTTAACATAAGTCAGGATTCGAACCAACACTCTCAATTCATTCCAACATGGTATACCCCATAGCGCAAATGAAATTCGCTTACAGTCTGATATTTATCCTAAGTAACAGACAACAACTCTGTAATAGATTGGAGGGACTTTGGATTGTAACCATAAACGTCAGCATGTAGAAGAAACAGTTCTATTGTACATCTGTTCTTGTGATGGTTTCTCTTGTTTACCTATTGCTGCAAAAGATCTTGCAGGCTTTGGAAGTTGTAAATCACCATTCTATGAGCTAGGACTAAAAGATTCTTTAAGTCTTGCCTGGATATCCTAGGATTAGATGATTCTCTAGTTGTGGCATGGCCTTGGGTGTTTTTAATAGTGAGAGCACTCACAATATAGAAGCTTTTAAGGAATTGTTGCTTCATGACTTTATCTCTGCATCCAACATGCAAATGCACATGAGCTAGACTTGGACCTTTCTTGTGTAGAAGAACTTGCATTTGGCTCTCGGTCGTATCGTTTCTATCCACTAATCTCACAATAGACTCGTTAGGCAAGAAATTGTCTTTAAGGAAAGTGGTTCCAAAAGCAAAATGATCAGATAAAGCAGCCTTTTGGAGGTCTTGCAAGGCACCTCTTCAAGCTTTATTTTATCCTTAATTTGCAATTAGGAGGGCTCAGAGAATTAAGAGGCAGCTTAGAAGCCAATGTTGCACAGGTTGCCAACGAACTTAAGCGAGACGAGAAGTCTTCACTTGAACTTTTGGTGATTAGTAAACTGAAGCTTGCCAAATTTTTTACAACCTATTTTTGAGAGGAGGTATGCCACATGGAATTGAATTGTATATGTTTCAAGTGGGAAGAGATTTCTTGTGCCTCAGGTATTCAATTTTCATATTGGTTCTAAAATCTCAATTTTTGTCGATTTAGTGTTAGATTTGTGTGAAAGTATGTGCATGGCATAATTTTTTTCTTTCACCATTGTTAGTATTGTGTCAATTTGCTCGAATTTGTCTTCGCTCAATTCTTTTTGCTCGGTGATTAGAAATCCCCCCAAGCACCAAACCCCATGTCTAGTTGGCTGACTGCTAAAGTGTAATGAAGTGGAAATCAAAATCAAGATCTTGAAGTAAAAAAAATACGACTAGGTCACTCATCACCTAAAGATCACTATCCTCGGTAGCTGCACCAATGTTAGCAGGTCACCGTGACGGACATTTATAGCATAACTTTTTGGCACTAACATAATGTTAATACTCAGGGAAGCGATTTGGATGGGGCACAGAGACTCGTTGAGTGTGTCAACTTCAAGAAGTGAACCTACGCAATAACATTATATCTAGCACATGCAAATCTATCAGTCTCAGATCTGGAAATCTAGAAATCTAGCACAAGTCATTTTGGAAATCTCCTCGAATTCTTGAACTGCACCCTTGACTATTGCAATTGTGTAATAGCAATGCTTGTGCTATTCGAGTGACAATGACTTGTGCCGTTTGCTCTTGTGCTCCTCTCAGGGCTAACTGCCCCCTTAACCTGCTCTACACGGCTTGGCCGGTTGAGCTCCTTGCTATGCCAATTGAGTTCCGGGTCAAGCTCCTGTGTTGTTGTTCGGACCCTTTTGTTGCCGTACACCACCTACTGCAGTCACCTTCTCCAAGATTCTCACTTCTCCTTCATGACCTCTTCTCTACAGCAAGATTCCCAAGAGTGAAGCCAAAGCTCTAATACCACTTGATGAGCTTGCGTAGCGGAAGAAAATTGCTTCTCTACTGGACATGAGAAGGGGGAGAGGGATCAGAGAAGAAGAGAGAGAGATAAGGCACCCTTGGAGCAAAATAAACACAGATTTCATTAGTTTTTTTTTCTTAAGCCTTTATAGGCATTAACAACATGTTCACACTTACCTTGGTCGACCAAGTTGGGCCGACTCCAACATCTGCTTATATCTTATGTCGCTGCACTCAATCATCAACCTGTTTTGGTACTCAAATCCGAATGCTACAAAACTTTAGGATGATTTCCAAGACACTTAGGGGCACTGAAATACCAAGTTTGGTCACATTTCGAGGAGGTACCAAAATCATGATCCATCATGATCAAGGTCCTAGAAACTACAACAGAACATACCGGAAAGGTCACCCTAGGGCCTAGGAACACTCTCCTATGGTCGGAATGTTAAAAAATAGTCACTAACACACTCAAATCAATAGATTTAGTCTACAAACACGTAGTCACAAATCACAGTGGAATCAACAATGAATGTACTTGAATGAAAGAATGGTAGACAAGGAACACAGTGCAAATTTCAGAATTAAAATTTCATTACCGGAGCTCAAGATATGATGATTACAAGTTGAAGAGAGTAGTCACTCTTAGTCGTATGCTTCAATCTTCCAAACTTGATAATGATAAAGGTCATTTTTCCTCTTTACAAAATAGGCTTTATACCTAGGGCTCTCTTGGCCAATGGCTTACTTTACAAGACTCACACTTGCTTACAGACTTTACAACTTAGCTTCTCAAAGCTTGCATGTCCATGATCAGAGACTACAAATTATTACAAGGTTTTTTGGACATTAATGAGCATATGTGTAAATTTTTAGGGCTCAGGGAAAACGGGTCGACTCAAAGGGCGATTGTCTGGCTTGACCGCCAATATTGACATTGCTCCAATCTTGTCCACAAGCACACAGAATCCAAACAACAAGGGAAAGAATGACCACAAAAGAACAGTAGCATAGAGCTCAGGTATGGAGCTGAAGAAGTGCACACCCACTTCTAAAAACAAAATGAAGCAACAAGGAGAAGAAAGAAAGGAAGCTTGGCGGAGGGGGAAAGCTATGGCATTAGCAAGCCCAATAAGAAAATAAAGTCTTGTCTACACTATTTTTTTAGACACAAGTGAACTTCTCTCTCTCTCTCTCTCTCTCTCTCTCTCTCTCTCTCTCTCTCTCTCTCTCTCTCTCTCTCTCTCTCTCTCTCTCTCTCTCTCCTAGTCAGCTTTTGACCCTTCTAGTGTGGCAAGTGGCTCATAATGAACATAACCACCCCTAAGAGAATAAAAGCTAATTAGCACAACCCTAGCTATCCTAACCATGGCATTGATACCATGTTAAAAACAAGGATCAATCTAAAATAGGGTGGATGAATCATAACCTCTAACACGATGCATGCATGTAAGATATGTGTGAACAAGTTGTGTGACTCAAGCAAATTAGGTTCCAAGATAGATTAGCTTGGACTCATAAACACAGTCTTGAGTTAAGTGTGAGTGATCACAAGCTCATAAGACACATTCCACCTCATGTAGACAAATTCATTGAGAAATGGGCCTCTTTATACCAGGCCATACACTACTACATTGCATATGGGATTGTGACCCTTCACCTTCCACCAACCCTTCTCTCCTTCACTCTCTACCAAACTTGCCACAAACTTCAACACTTTTGAGGCCATGGGAGCATCCTCTTACGAGCCTGCAATGTCATCACGACCAAAAACTGACATTGATGGTGTCGTCCACCATTGTGCGCCAGCACCCTCCACAAAACTACCACCAAAATTGACATTGATGGTGTCGTCCACCATTGTGCGCCACCACCCTCCATAAAACCACCACGAATGCCACATGTACAACACCGCATGCGGAGCGCCATAGCTCAATGCATAGAGAGCATACTTTCCGTCCTTCTACACCACAAGGGGCTCATGATTCACCCCAAATACCCTCCATTACAATGCATGAGCTTTGCATGTGGGCTATTATGCACGCTACATGGCGCTTCACAAGGAAGGCACCCCCTCCAACTCCCTTAGTATTGCCACCCTTTGCTCATAGGCTCGGTCTCCAAACCGTAAAAACTGGTTAAAAGCCCTCCTTCTCAATTTCAATCCATCTAGTCCTTGCCACACTCTGAGACTTCTAGGACCGCAAACCGAGGGCCAAAACAGGCAAAAATCATATGTCCACATCCCACCGCCAAGTGCATCTGGTCTCAACCTCACATATCTCGACCATGATAAGTCCAATCATCAAGCCATTGATTCCTACCAGCTTTACATGATGCATACCACCTTCTAGAACCCCGGCAAGCCCAAAAAACACGAAATGGCCCGTCTACTACTGTGATCAACTTGGCACATAACTAGCCCCTGACAAATCTTCAATCGGCCATATCTTGCCCATCTGAGCTCCGATTGACAATCCGAGAAGACCGACATGCTCCACAACTTGAGGACTTCAATCCTATCCATTGACATCAGCCCCGATCATCTATCTCCACTTGCCCTATCCATCAAGAATCTGCAAAGCCTTCCAAATTTAGACTACCATAACTTCCACACCATAGCTCTGTTTGAGGAGCCATCTAGATCGGCTCATAGAATTCTTGAAAGACCACCTTCCAAAGCATAATCCTTGCACTTTAGCCACTTCACCCTGCCAACTTAGTTGGCCCCTTTTGGATCCCTGTTGGCCTAAAAAACCACATCAAGCATACATACCCGCTATCATGTGCCTGCATAAGTCCTTCACACCTGCTTTAGCTCTTTGCTATGCACCTATAGACACCCCAAGCTTTGTATTGCCCACTTCCAAGAACCGACCAACTTTGGCCACACGAACATGTATCTTGGTGGCCGCTTGGTTGAGAAAAGAAAATGTTGGTGGAATAAACTGGTGGGCTCCTTCACCGGCTTGTAGATCATGCCTTGAAATGTAACCGTGGGGGTGTTTCTCATAAATATCCTAGCTCTCTTCTTTTCCTTTGACCTCATTGACTCTCCTTCCATTGGTAGCTTGAGAGCCTCGACCACTAACTCTTTGGATATGTCCACTTCTGTGGGTTGTCCTGTTAAATCTAATATTTGAGATATCCCATCTTCTTGTATTTAATTAAGCGGTTCATATGACCTTGCAAATCCATTCCGTAGGGCTCCATCTAGTAAAAGGACTAGATTTTGAGCTTTTTGTGGGCTTCTTAGAGCTTTGGTGCCTGAGCCACGTCATATGTCTCTTTGGGCATCATTTGCAATCCAATTTCTTGGTTGTTCGCTGTTCTAAACCGACCCTAGAATATTGCCAACTGATTTTTGTTGAGGAGATTCCCTGCAAAAGTCTTCTTGGCCTCTCTAATAGACTCCTCTTCTAGTTGATATTTTGGGATTTTGAGAAGCCTTTGCTTGTGACTCTTCTTTTTTGGGGTGGATGGCTAGTTCTGCATTGATCCTATAGGAGGCACACCATTCATAGGCATTAGGTGCATTTCAGAGTGAAAAATCACTTGTTAAGCCAGAATTGAGATTTTGTAGATCATTTTCACAATTAAGCCAAATAATTAGTTCCAACCCATAAAAACAAAGTGCAAGCATCAAAATTCTAATCTGGCAAAAAATTTGCATCAGAGATAATAAGCACTCTTATTATCTCTAGCATGATTTTGGCATCAAAAGTGGATTTTGTGTGTGCATAGGGGTTGTAGGCACTAGAACTATATAGGATTTGAAGTTGGGGGAAATTTAGATGCATGGATGCCTAGTTGGGAGCACTTTTTGACTAAAAGGCTCTAAAAATAACTAAGTATTGGTGCAAGATATTGGAGTTTCCAAATTGTCCCAAAATTGATATACAGGCTTGAGGGCATGATAAAGGTGATGGGAATAAAATTTTGCAAGTTTGACTCATTTGGCATCAATAGATAATTGTCACGCTTATTGTCTAGTGTGCTAATTTTCATCTCTCTTTCACTTTCTTGGCTTGGTCAGGTTGTACTTGTTGTTTCCCTACTGTGAATGTGTTTTTACACTTTTTGGATTTGGAAGTGGGTCCTTGGGCTAAATTTTGGAAATAACATTTTCCTAGTCTATTTCATATGTTTGGGTCTACATTCAGAATGCTTCCCTCCCTCCTTGTGGGAGTCCTCCGGGATGACAAGATATAGCCTGGGTGGTGTACTGCATGGTGGTCAAGTCATCTCTATGAATAGGCAAGACTGGCTCTACCATGCTACTCATGTCAATGCAATTCAAAACAAAGCTCAATGGTTTTCGATGACGAAACATCTTGTTGGTTAACTTTCTTGAAGAGGAGATCTTGGAGCAATTGCGCTCTTCTTTGATAGTTCGTGGCAAACAACCATCTTTAATCATAGAAACATTCTGCAATGAGGCCGATTATTGTGTTGGTGCTCGCCAAAGCTTTGGTACCCACCTGTAAGTCACTACAATAGCTTTAGGTTCCCATTTGTACTCCATCTTTGGTTGGGGCTTGGCTTCAAGCTACTGCTTTGGTATCCACTTCCACTTAGGCCAATCAACTACTTTGTCTTGTTTGGCCGAGATTGTGAAGGTGTCAGTTGTGATTGCTTTGTGTGATCAACAGTTGCTTGGGCACCCAAATCCGCTTAGGATTACTATATAGCTGAGTTTTTGGTACCCAAAACTTCCTGGTTCCTTGCATGGCAGTGTTATGACGATGAATGCAATTTCAAATAGCTGACATGGGTGCTGAGTCTTAAGAGGCTAAATGTGAAGTTGAATAGTTGACATGGGTGCTCACTTGAGTGTGCTTCTTGGTAACTCAAAACTTTTAAGAGCGACTTTCCACTCTTTGCAGATGTGAGAAAATGGCACTCTCAACTGTCCCTCATTAACACTAGTTTTGTAATTGGACACTCAAATGTCCTAGGACACTAAAGTGTCATGCTTTTTCATCAACTTTTGACATTTATTTGTATAAGCTAACAGTTGACTTTTTAGCTCTTGCTCATTGTGTGCATAGGTTATGAGGTGAAAAAAGTATACCATTTTTTTCCATGTCAAAATATATACTATAGCAAAAGATCTATGATAAGTTTTACAATGAAAATTCACGCAAATTATTATCTATTTTTGGTAAAAAGAACATAAAAACTCTAAAACTTCTTAAAGAAATTATATTTTTCAAACTTATAAACCCATATTGATAGCAAATGCCATCTTGAATGGACATTGTCATATTTGAAAGCCATATTTATCATTTATTATAAGTAGTAAATGAAAAATTGATTTTTACAAAATGTTGTTTTCAAGGTAATTTTTAGTCTTTCAAAGCTCTTTTCAAAGCATTTGGAGTATTCAAATGCTCCAAATGCTTTGTTATCGAGGAATTAGCTATACTTTATTGGTTTTGAAAAATTTTCAAGTATTACATGGAGTTTTCTAGGTACTATCTTGTACATAAAATATAAATAACTCCTAGCGTGCGCAGTGTTACAGCAAAGAAAAAAGTACCTCATTTAGTTTCTTCAACGCTCTTCAATTATAATATCTCCTTGAATTTAGAATCATACATGTATATATAACATAGTCAAGACTTTAATGCATTAAGATAATGTGTTTTACTTTGTATATGATCCAATTTATAAAACATGCTTGTTTGACCCACATAGCTAGGCATAATTAAATACAAATGTAAACTTTTTTTCTTTGAGTAAAAGCCTACATAATTACATAGCATTGGTATAAAGGAGAAATCTTAAATTTTCTCCTAGGCCTTTGGAATTGTTTTTACACTTATGGTGCTTATTCTTTGCAAAATTTGAATGCAGATTTGCTCGACTATAATTATGGGTTAATTTGGTTATACTTGTAGGCTTAAATATGTAAAGATATATTTTTTAAGAACTCTATTACTAGTGTACAAATGCTTCTAATGGAATTGTATATATTCTTTCTTTCAAGCACATGGATTTTTTAAAAAAATTAAGGAAAAAAGACGCTAAAGTGTCCTTTTTGGTACCAAACTAGTGTTAAGAGTTAACTCAAGAATTTTGTCATCCCAATCCTAGACAACTTTGTACATTCGTGTCCATGGAACTCCTAGTACAATATCTTTGTTCATGAGCTCATTGAGAATGCACATAAATGTATGCAGACACAAAAATCCATGCACAAAGGTATTGAGATTGATCAAACCCTATGTTGGAGTGAATTCCTTATGACAACCTTTGAATTTAGTCATGTAGTGTTCCAATGGCCGGGTGTCGCTCTTTTATAGGTTGATTATTTTATTGCATTAAGGCAATCACCTATGTCTATGAGTGCTTTGACTTTGAATCAATATTTCAATGTTTTTTTTTCATGTCCACTCCATCTAGCCATTCATCATCGGTCTCCAATTCATCTTCTATTGAACACTAAGTAAAGTATTGAGGGTGACTCTGAAGTATATTGACTGGTAAAAATTTAGGGATTGATTGCATTGTGGCTTTTTGCTTCAAGATTCAAATGTGTGCCTCCTTTTGAGCTTCCTTGATCACCTGCTATCATTTAAGTTTGTGTTCCTTACATGTGTGCACTCTTTGCAAGAGATCATCAATCAATGGTAGATGATACTGACGGCCAATTTTCGAAACCGCGGCCGTAGGAACCAACCCCGATCGAGAAGGAGCGTAATACAAAGAAAATGATTAAAAGAACGTTTTTTTGCATGCACCACCACACCTTCCATGCTTGCAAGCGGTGGGCCGCCTCTCACTTTGTTGGCCACACTCCTCCATTATCACCATAGGACGAATCCTCTCTCTCTCTCTCTCTCTCTCTCTCTCTCTCTCTCTCTCTCTCTCTCTCTCTCTCTCTCTCTCTCTCTCTCTCTCTCTCTCTCTCTCTCTCTCTCCTGTGTCACCTAGCCCAAAGGGCGCATAAAATGAACTTTCTCTCTCTTAGGGGCCGCCATGCTTGGGACAAGAAGCCTCTTTCTCTCTCTTTCATTATTCACACACACTCTCACTATTGTCTCTCTCACCCCTCTTGTCCATATTCTCTCGTACATACTCCCTCTTTCTCCCTCTGGCGGGCCGCCATGCCACTCTCTCCCTCTCCCCTCTCGTCCACACTCTCTCGTCCTCACCAAGCCCCCTCAACCAAGGCGGGCCGCTGCCCACCCTCTCTCCCCTCTTACTCTCACTCTCATTCCTCACCCACTCACCCTATCCCTCGCACTCTCCCTCTCCCTCTCTCCCTCCCTCGTTTGGACCCCCAGCCCCACATTGACCCCTCCCTCTCTTCACCCCTCGCTCACTCTCTCACACTCTCTCCCTCACTCTTAGTGTCGGCACAGGCAGCCATGCGGGCGCAGCCAGTTTTCTCTCTCTCTCCCCCCTTCCTGTTACCTAAACACGACCCACACACACACACCCCTTCACATTTTCCCCACACATCCCTCCTTGGCCCGCTACTCCCTCTCCCTCTCCCCCAACCCCCTTGACTCTCTCTCCCCTTCTCGTACCTTGTCTTGAAAGCAGCCCGAGGGTGTAGCAACCAATCCTACTCTCTCTCCCATTCACACACACACACACACACACACACACACACACCACTCTCCATCCCATCCCCCCCCCCCCCCCCCCCCCCTCAACCTCCCAGTCACGCTCGCTCGCCCTCTCATTGTCTCTCTCGACCAGCAGGCCCGGAAGTCCATGCAACGCAGATTTCTCTCTCTATCTCTCTACACACACACACACACACACACACACATACCTCTCAGCCCTCCCCTCCCCACACCCCCACTCATGCCATCGCCATCTCCCCCCCCCGTTCTCTATATACCTGCACGTAAGCATCACATTATATATATATATATATATATATATATAATAAATTCCTCTCCCTCTCGTTCCCACAAGAACGCTCTTGTCGCACACACGCACACACTATCACACGCTTCAAATACATACACACACCCCTCACTCCAACCCCGCCCATTTTTTTCCTCTCTTTTCGTACACGCTCACGTGCACATACATACACAAGCACGCATATGCACACACACACACACACACACACACACACACACACACTTCAAATACATACACACACCCCTCACTCCAAGCTCGCCCATTTTTTTTCTCTCTTTCCGTACACGCTCACATGCACATACATACACAAGCACGCATATGCACACACACACACACACACACATTCAAACGCATACACACACACACACACATAAACACACAGTACAGGCATGCAATATGCACCCACAAAAGGTTTTTTTAAAAAACAAAGGGTTGACATCGACGCCCAACACCAAAGAAAAAGGACGGCAAAGTCACACAGTGGAAACATAAAATCAAGAAGTGACACTGAAGGCATGCCCCTGTCGGCCCCGAAACTGGCGAACGCGCTACACCAACGCACCAGCGAGGCCCTCCATTCACTGGCATCTCGTCCATGATGCATCTTTGTAGTTAGATCCATAGGGTATTATTATTTTCTGGTTTCAAGCCAAAAATCTTGTATAAAAAAGCCTATTGTAAATTGCCACCTCTCTCTAGGTGAAGGTCACAAAGGCCCACCTAGGAGATATCATTTTAAAAATTCTCCTAAGACAAAGCAAGGGTCAACCATCTGGGACCCAACTCCTTGCTTTGTCTCTCTTGATTAGGGCCCTCACTTCAAATTATCCTAACCTAATGCAGCATGCACCTATAAAAGGGCACTGAGAGGTCACTATCGGGGGGATTGGCAACACTTGCATCAAGAGAGAGGGGATTTTGGGGCAGCATTTTGGGAAGTTAGCACTACGAGAAGGAAGCCATGTCCACACCCTGACTCCAAGGGTTGCCAAACGTACACGAGAGTGGAATCTTCGTGCTTATGAAATCACCTCTAGAGAACACACTATTACGCTCACTATCTCTCTCTATCACAATGGTTGCCATCTCGCTGAAGATAAGGTTTTCGTAAATATTGCATTGAATCAGTTTTCCCTCACATCCCAAGGGGTTTTCATCACCTACGTCTCTCTCTCTCTCTCTCTCTCCTCTCTCTCTCTCTCTCTCTCTCTCTCTCTTGATGCAAGTGTTGCCATAAAGCATCTCCATGGTATCAACAAAGATAGATCACGCAAAAGGTGGTTTGATAAAGAATGTCAAGATGCTCGAAAGTCCTTGATAAAGCTTGATGCAACTATGGACAAAGACAACTATCAAAGTCATTTTCATACATACAAGGCATTGATTCAAAAGAAGAGAAGAAGATGGGAAGTAAAGCAACAAGAATTTCAAGTCCAAGAAAAGGCACATGCATGTGGAAGATTTTGGAGAAACTTGAGAGGCAAGCGGGTTGAGAATTTTGGTAACTTGAGTCTAGTGGATATGTACACACATTGTAGGCAATTATATGAGCAAGCAAATACTGAAAAAATACCATTTTATGGTTCACTCCCATGTATGCCGTCTTTTTTTACTATTGAGGATGTATGCGGTGGGCTTGAAAAGTTGGCCACTCGCAAAGCGGGAGATCTTCAAGGTATCAAGCCGGAGATGATCAAATGGACGGGAGATTTTACCCATGAGTGGATGTGTGATATGTTCAACCTTGCACTTCAACATGGTATGCCTTATGATTGGAGTACTAATTGGGTTAAGCCTTTGCATAAAGGAGGGATGTAAAGAATGTAAGCAAACTACCGGACTATAATGATTGGGTCTCTTATGGCAAAGTTGTTTGGGTGCATAATGGAGATGAAATTGAGTGATTTTGGCTGAAGATAATGACAAGCGTGCAAAGGGACAAGCAGGTTTTCGTCGATGCCATAGCACCATTGATCATCTTGTCACTCTTCGTGTTCTCATGGAGGAAAGTCGGTTGAAAGGCAAGCGATTGTATTGTTGTTTTGTGGACTTTAAGAAAGCCTTTGATATGATTCCACGTAGAAATTTTGGAGAAGGATGGAAGAACTCCAAGTGCCAGTGAGTTTATGCTTGCGGTTTCTCGAATCTATGAGAAGGTGATTTGTCAATTGCGCATGGGAAGAGAAATTTCAGAAATTTTTGTAAGCACTTTGGGGTTAAACAAGGATGTCCATTGTCACCAACTCTCTTTGGTCTATGCATCGATCAATTGGAACAAATGGTACTTGACTTTATGCAAGAAGAAGGCATTGAAGAGGTCACTATTTGCAATGCGGTAATCATGCTTTTGTTGTATGCGGATGATGTAGTGCTTCTAGCACACACTTTAGAAGATGCACAAAAGCTTATGGTTGTCCTTGAGAACTTTTGCTTGCATAGTGGGCTGATTGTAAATGAATCCAAAACAAAGGTTATGCTTGTGAAAACCAACCATAAGGAGAAGCCATGCATTGTGTACAACAACGAGACACTTGAAGTTGTTGAGAGCTTTAAGTACCTTGGCCTTGAGGTTCCATCCAATCACAAGTGGCATGAATGTGCTATGCGTCGTTTGGAAGCGGGAAAGAGAGCATATTATGCATTTGAGAACATGTGTAATGCGGGAAACATCAAGTGTTGGGTTCTCAAGAAGTATCTTTTTGATGCATTGGTGACACCGGTTCTTCTTTATGGAGTTGAAGTGTGGGGCGGGAGCATCTCAAAGTCTACTTGGAAAGAGTTTGAGAATGTCCAAAAGCGTTTTCTTACAAACTTTCTCCAAGTTAAGACACAAACACCATATATGCTCCTACTTCTTGAGTCAGGATCTCTTCCAATTGAGGTTATGGGCATGGAAAGGGTTGTGGAGTACATGATAAAGATGCGTCAAAACCCCTCACATCGACTTCCTACAATTGCATGGGAAGCAAGCAAAAAAGTTCAAAAGACGCATAAAAGCAAGATCTTGAGCACGGGATGGATGCAAGACATAAAGAAGTGGTTTGGGAGATGGGATGCATTACACTTGCTACATGGCAAGAGTCAACAAGTCAGAGAAATTGAGCTCAGTCCGACTAACCCCAGTGACTGCAACAGCCGCTCAAAGAACCCAACCACAAGAGGCATCAGAAGAGCAGCAAGACCTATTAAGTCGCATCACTACTCAGCTTGAAAGTCTATCCATGCATCTGGTGGAGCAAGGGCATGCACCTGTCAAAAATCCAGAGCAAGGGAGAGGACAACAAAGGCAAAACTAGGAGTACTACTGCTACAATTGTGGGGAGGACGGCCATGCCATGTACTACTGTCCTCATCCTAGAAGGCAGAACTTCAATAGAGGAGGAAGGCATAATCATATCTCTCCACCAAGGGCAAGGCCACCACCACCCAGGCAACCAATCCCACCTATTCAAAACCCACCACCAGCCGTGCAACCACAGCCAGTATCGCCAGTTCAAGTCCTACTACCACCAATGCAACTATCACCACAATCACCACTTACACTCATCCTACACCCACCACCAATTGATAGCTACACACTAAGTTTCATTGGTCTTGCAAAAGAGGTCAAGATGAAGATAACAGAAGAAGGGTCAAGCGAGAAGTTTGTTCAAAGGACTAAAGCAGTGAAACAAGAGGTTAAAGAATCAAAATATGCTACCCCAGTGAGGGAGGAGTCAAGAAAATCGTGTTACAAATGTTAGTACATCTCTAACCTTGGATGAAATAGACACCAAAGCGATCAATCGACAGCACTGGGCAGTAAGGGTAAGAAGATGTAGAGTGTTGATCAAGCCTCATCAAAGTAAGAGTAATGCAAAGAGCATGGAGGATACAAGAGAAGAGGAAGACCAGCCTGCCAGCAAGGCTTTGCAGAAGATGGACAACGTATCAAGCAAAGGAGAGGGCTTTGAAAATAGAAGCCTGTGCACTAGCATGGACCAAGAACAGTGTAGCAAGTTGAAGGCATCCTACATCAAGGAAGTTTCACCAGAGGATCATAACAAAGAGGTAAGTATGAATGAAGGTTTGGATCTGGATATTGTTCGAGAGGCTTGGCAGTTGAGCAAGACTTTATTGTGTAGTATCATAGACTTGGAGATGGGTAATGCCTCTAGTCTACTGAAAGGTATCATAGACTTGGAGATGGGTAATGCCTCTAGTTTATGTGAGGGTGTTCAAAGTAAGTTCGATGATCAACATGTTGCCAACCTTTTAAGGATGTTCCAAACTCCTCCACAACGCCGCATTGTGTTTGCATGGGATGCATCAGACCTATGGCTATGGTTAACCACTAGAACATATAGAGGTAAGATCAACATGGAGATAAAAGCTAAGGAGCCATGAATAGACAAAAGGCTGATAGAATGCAAGAATGAAGGCCTCATTCCCAATTTGGTGCAATTTTGTACAAATAGTGCATCCTCTCGTTGGAGAGCGGTAAGTGGATTACGCTTGTATCATGTTTGAGCACACTCAAGAGGAGCATGATATGCTTGCTGGCTTTTCCAGTCGCGGCAGTAAGCAAGATTTTGAAGACAACTAGAGATCACCACACCAACAAGGCGGCCATATATGGTGGATTTTTGGCACACTCTTGGGAATCATAATTTTTAGTTCTACCTTTGCAGGAGCCAAGATGTTCATATTTCCTCTCGCTAATAGTGGTTACAAATTTAGTCCTATTTGGGATGCAAATTTCATCGTTCGAACACTGTAGATAATGATCCTATTCTTCACTTGGGATCCAGGAGGACACTAGCATAAAGTTCTGGAAGCCATGGGCTTCCCATTTAATCAACCCACACTATTCCAAGGAACAGGCTATCATCCGGACCTGTTACAGATTCATGGATATCCCAAAAATCTCACCAATTGCCAAATGGAATGGCTAGTTCAAAAGGCAACTCGGCCGGTTTTCAAAACAGCAGCCACAGAAACCAACCTCGATCGGGAAGGAGCGTAATACGAAGAAAAAGATTAAAAGAACGTTTTTTTGCATGTACCCCCACCCCTTCCATGCTTGCAAGCGGTGGGTCGCCTCTCACTTTGTTGGCCACACTCCTCCATTATCACCACAAGACGAATCCTCTCTCTCTTGCTCGGCTCCACCAACCCACTCTCTCTCTCTCTCTCTCTCTCTCTCTCTCTCTCTCTCTCTCTCTCTCTCCTCTCTCCTCTCTCTCTCTCTCTCTCTCTCTCTCTCTCTCTCTCTCACTCTCTCTCTCTCTCTCTCTCACTCTCTCTCTCTCTCTCTCTCTCTCGATCCTGTGTCACCTAGCCCAAAGGGCGCATAAAATGAACTTTTCTCTCTCTCAGGGGCCGCCATGCTTGGGACAAGAAGCCTCTCTCTCTCTCTCTCTCTCTCTCTCTCTCTCTCTCTCTCTCTCTCTCTCTCTCTCTCTCATTATTCACACACGCTCTCACTACTCTCTCTCTCTCACATCCCTCTTGTCCATATTCTCTCGTCCATACTCCCTCTTTCTCCCTCTAGCTGGCCACCATGCCACTCTCTCCCTCTCCCCTCTCGTCCACACTCTCTCGTCCTCACCAAGCCCCCTCTCTTCCCCTCTTGTTTGTCAACCAAGGCGGGCTGCTCCCCACCCTCTCTCCCCTCTCACTCTCTCTCTCTCATTCCTCACCCACTCACCCTATCCCTCACACTCTCCCTCTCTCTCTTTCCCTCCCTCGTTCGGACCCCCAGCCCGCCCCACATTTCCCCCTCCCTCTCTTCACCCCCTCGCTCAGTCTCTCACACTCTCTCCCTCGCTCTCTGTGTCGGCACAGGCAGCCATGTGGGTGCAGCCAGTTCTCTCTCTCTCTCCTCTCTCTCTCTCTCTCTCTCTCTCTCTCTCTCTCTCTCTCTCTCTCTCTCTCTCTCTCTCCCCTTCCCGTTACCTACACATGACCCACACACACACACACTCCCCCACACACACACACACACACCCCTTCACACTCTCCCCACACATCCCTCCCTGGCCCGCTACTCCCTCTCCCTCTCCCCCCCCCCCGTTGACTCTCTCTCCCCCTCTCATTTCCTGTCTCAAAAGTAGCCCGAAGGTGCAGCAAACAATCCTACTCTCTCTCCCATTCACTCACACACACACACACACACACACACCACTCTCCATCCCCCCCCCCCCCCCCCACCTCCCACTCACGCTCGCTCTCCCTCTCACTGTCTCTCTCGGCCAGCAAGTCTCTCTACACACACACACACACACTCACTCACACACCCTCTCTCAGTCCTCCCCTCCCCTCCCCCCCCACTCACGCCATCGCCATCTCCCCCCCGCTCTTTGTATACCTGCACATAAGCAGCGCATTAATATATATATATATATATATATATGAAATGAATTCCTCTCCCTCTCATTCCCACGAGCACGCTCTTGTCGCGCACATACACACACACTATCACACACTTCAAATACATACACACACACCCCTCACTCCAACCTCGCCCATTTTTTTGCTCTCTTTTCGTACACGCTCACATGCACATACATACACAAGCATGATATGCACACACACACAAACATTGAAACGCATACACGCACACACATAAACACACAGCACATGCATGCCATATGCACCCAGACAAAAAAAAGTATTAAAAAAAAGGGATTTGACATCGACGCCCAACACCAAAGAAGAAGGACGGCAAAGTCACGCAGTGGAAACCTAAAATCAAGAAGTGACACCGAAGGCATGCCTCGGCCGGCCTCCAAACTGGTGAACGCACTACACCAATGCACCAGCGAGGCCCGCCATTCACCAACATCTCGTCCATGACGCATCTCCGCAGTTACATCCATAGGGTATTATTATTTTCCGATTTCAAGCGAAAAATCTTGTATTAAAAAACCCATTGTAAATTGCCCCCTCTCTCTAGGTGATGGTCACAAAGGCCCACCTAGGAGATATCATTTTTAAAATTCTTCCAAGACAAAACAAAGGTCAACCATCTGGGACCCAACTCCTTGCTTTGTCTCTCTTGATTAGGGACCTAACCTAATCAGATTATCCTAACCTAATGCAACCTCCACCTATAAAAGGGCACTAGGAGGTCACTATCGGGGGGGACTCGAAACACTTACATCAAGAAGAGGGGATTTTGGGCTAGCATTTTGGGAAGTTAGCACTATGAGCAGGAAGCCATGTCCACACCCTGACTCCAAGGGTTGCCACACGTACACGAGAGTGGAATCTCCGTGCTTTTGAAATCACCTCTAGAGAACGCACTATTAGGCTCACTATCTCTCTCTATCTCTCTCTATCACTATGGTTGCCATCTTGCCGAAGATAAGGTTTCTGTAAATATTGCATTGAATCAGTTTTCTCTCACATCTCGAGGGGTTTTCATCACCTACGTCTCTCTCTCTCTCTCTCTCTCTCTCTCTCTCTCTCTCTCTCTCTCTCTCTCTCTCTCTCTCTCTCTCTGTGTGTGTGTGTGTGTGTGTGTGTGTGCGCAATATTTGTGCTATTTTAAATCACCGTTGTTTGCGTCCTAGCCGCTCAGAACTAGGTGGTGCCCCCTATTCATTTCACGTGGCCAGCTCGGTGTGCACGGTCGTGGTGTTGAGGCCGTCGGGGTATGTGTTGCGCTTTGCACTCGTCAATACTTTCTTAAGAGACGTCCACTAATCCAATTTTCCATTATTTACCCATCTAAGGTAGCCAATTTAATTGCCCACTTGGTGAAACACTCTCAATCATAAAAGGGCCATGTCCCTTTTTCTTGAATTTAGGGATATGTTGCTTTAGAGAGTAGATCAATTCTAAATCTCCTTGCTTAAAGACTTTCGTCAACAAATGTGAATCAAACAATTGTTTTTGTTTTTGTTTCTTAGCATATATATGTGCAATGGCAGCTAGTCTCTAGTCATCTAACTGCTCCAATTCCTTGAGTCATTCAGACAACTCATGACCTTTCCACTCTAACTCATGTGCAACTGCGAGAGTTGATAGTCAGAACTCCACTGGCAATATAGCATCAAGTCCGTAGAACAAGTGAAATGGAGTAGGATTCAGAGCCGTTTTGAATGACACTATAAGCCCATAAAGTTGAATGAAGATTTATCTCCCAGTCACTTTTTCGAGAGCTTACAATCTTAGTAAGCATTGAGCTTAAGATATTTTTTTTAATGTTCCGCTTGGCCATTTGCCTGAGTATGATAGGGTGTGGATTTGTTATGGATCACCATAAACTCCTTCAAAACAATTTGTATCACCTTGTTGGGAAAGTGCTCCTTTCTATCACTTGCAAGCTCAATAGAAAGTCTGTCTCATGTGAATATGCACTCATACAGGAATGCAAAAGTGGTTTGAACATCGTTCTTCCTAGCGGCTCTAGTTTCTATCCATTGAGTCAAATAATCTATAGACACAATAATATATTGTGCATGAGTCTTGTAGGAAATTAGCTGTATTGGAACAACAAAGTCTATACCCCACTTAAGTGAATGATCTTGCTTCCACCTGATAGGTTACAATGGCATGCTATCAATTATAGCCAACATCTTTACTCTCTGGCAAGGTCACATCATCAAACAAATTCTCTTGCATCAACAAACAAAGTTCGCAACCAAATGCCAACCATCATTATAGCTCTAGTCGTGGTTTCATGAGAGAAATGACCACCTGCTAGTGCGGTGTGTGCTTGTTCCAAGATAGAAAGGTACTCATCCTCATTGGAGCACGGTCTAAGTTGTTGGTCTTTTCCTTGTCTATAAAGCTGTTGATTGATCATCGTATAGTTGGTTGCTTTGATCTTGATCACTCTTTGTCTTTGTTTACTCATGTCTTCTGGGAACTCTCGATTTGTCACATATTCTACCAGATATCTACTCCAGCTTGGGGTAAAGAATATCTGGAATAATGTGATGTGTAGAATGGTTGCTCTTTCTTTGCACTACTGGGAATAATTGTTTACATAAGTATGAACATCGCTTATCATGGTAGGCCACTAAACTCTTAATCACGTAAATTGTCACAAAGTTTGGTCTTTTGCAAAATAAATTCCCACCACAATGGTATGAGCTTGATATAAATAGTTTACTTGTTCCTTAGGGCTTATGCACAAAATTAAAATCCCATCTTTGTTTTTTCGATACAGTCTTCCATCCAACAACATATACAAAGCCAATTTCTCTATCAACTTGTATTGCTCCATCAACAATTGATATAGATAGAGTAAGACTTGGTGGTCCACAAAGAAGACAAACTTATTAGCCAATAAGTAGTGTTAAAAAAAATTCATTGCATCACCATTGTAGGTTCTTCCTTTCAAACGTGGTATAGTTCTTTTTCGTAATGTTCAGTTGCCTGCTAGCATATGAAATAGGGAAATCCATTGTCCCCTCTCCTGGTTGGGCTAATATGCAACCAAAAGCAAAATTTGCAGGATCTACATGCACATGGAGAACTTTGTTCCAGTTTGGGGTCTTCAATATCAATGTTATTGACAAGGCTTGTTTAAGCTTTTGAAAGGACGCTTCATATTATTCAATCCATTCAAAGTGAGTAATAAGGCAATAAATGGGTTTCACAAATGGCATCATACATGTAGATAAGTCTATGGTAGTAGCCACAATGTCACGTGAATGCCTGAACTTCCTTAACACTCGTCGGTCTAGGCATCTTGCCACATTTTCCATATCAGTAACAATACCATTTTTTGAGAAAGTGTGTCCAAGAATCTTGCCCTGTTTAACCATGAATATACACTTCTCAGGATTTAAAGAAGTCATTTATAGATGGCATTTCTCAAAGACACACTTGAGGTGCTCAAACTGGTTTTCTCTTTTAGCAAAATGCACACAAAGATCATCCATGTAAGCTTCTAGGAAATTTTGCAGATACTCTTTTCACGCATGCCTCATTAGTCTCTAGAATGTTGTTGGTGCATTGGTCAGTCCAAAAGGCATGACTAGATACGAAAAAATGCCCCATTTTGTGGCAAAAGTCATTTAATTTTGCTCATTGGATCTATGGCCAATTGGTTGTAACCAAAAAATCCATCAAGAATCTATAAGCTTCTTTTCTAGCTACCCACTCTAAAACATGATTAGTGATAGGAAGATAGTTATCTCGTATGGTAGCTACATTCATCTTTTTGAGGTTAATGCACACTCTGAGTTTTTCGTTCTTTCTCACCACTACCACAATTGGTAATACCCAATCGGTGTGTTCAATTTTGTATATGAACTCAACTTCCTTGAGTCTCTTTATCTCTTTGTTAATTTTTTTAGTGAATGTCTCATCGTAGGTGTAGGGCCTTTGTCCACTCGATTTATCATCATCTCTCATCAAGATAATATGCTGACAAATTTCAAGATCCACTCCCTTGAGATCTTTGTAAGACCAAGCAAAGATATCCTTGTACTCCTTTAGAGCTTTAATGAGTATTTCTTTCTTTTCTTGAGACAAATTTGTAGCTATGTAAGCTGGCTTTGAGTCTCCTTTAGGCTCGACTAGCTCAATTCTCTTCGCATTTTCAAGACCCTCATAGGATTTTCCAGGTTCCTTGGGTTGTCTCATTGGTTGCTCTACAATGATCCTTTAATCTTGTAGAGTACAATTTTTATAATGTGAGGGAACATTGATTGCCCTTGGTTTATCACTCTCAGACTCCATTTCAATGGTCTAGACCTCCTTTAAGATTCTTTTCAACTTCTTATACCTAGCTTTTTGCCCCGCCTTCCTTATTGAAGGTTTCTTTTCTTTGGCTTCATCATGTTTGCTCATTTTTTATTTGAGTTTTTTTTTTCCCTTTCTCTGAGATAGGATTTTTGCCTGTGATCTTATCCTTGATACAATCTTTTGCATCTACCATCATCAGAAATTAAATTTGTCTCCTATTTTTTGCACATTTTGATTTTTTCTCAGTTTGTTCTTTTGTTTCTATAACATCTTTGTTGGCATTTGCAATGCTGATTCAAAAACTCAAAAAAAAAACTTCTCCTCCCCTAAGCAATAGCTTTGCTCTGATGTGTTCCTTTTCAGAGTGAGATTCCTCAGTCATGAGCATTTCCTCCTCTAATTTGTCAGTGGCATCATAGTAGTGAAGAGAGAAACCTTGTTGTTCCTTGATCACTTCTATGGATATCATCAGGATAGGAATTATGTTGCATCCCTCCTCATCAAAAAAATATGTGGGTGTGGATAAGTTGATACATACATCCATAGTGGCCAAAATTTGAGTCATTGAATGGTTCGAATAAGTGTCCCAGAAAGAGTTGAGGTATGTACTCAGCAACATTTACCTCTCAGTCTAAAATACAATCTTCTTGTCATAACTTTTTCTCTCAAAGGCTCCACACATCCAAACTGGTGTGTGTTTGTTCAACCACAAAGGTAGCTTAGTTTTAGTGGATGTCTCTAAATCCAATTCCTAGATTGGTATTCTCAGAACATCCAAATTGGTGTATCTTTGTTCAACCACAATGGTAGTTTAGTTTTAGTGGATGTCTCTAAGTCCAATTCCTGGATTGGTATTCTCAGAACATCCTTATATGAATGGTCTTTCAGGTTTACCTATGTAATTGATTCAACTTGTTTCAAGTAAAGTTAGTCATTTTCCTAGTCTTGGATCAACTGTATTTGTCTCATAAAAGGTTATTCCAAACTAATTTCATAGTTCAGTTTTTCCTCAAAATCTACAATGGAAAAAGTATGATGGTAGTCAATTCCACAAGAGTAAACTATCACATTTTTCAGTAATCCCACGAGTTTTTCAATGTGCCCATTCGTGAATTGTTGTGTTTTTCTAATTGTCGAACTTCCTTGAGCTTCCCAGACTACTTTGTTGCGATGGAAATACTTGCCCCACTACCTAGAACAACCATGGTTGTTACATCATTGTATTGTATTAGAAGGGTTGTGTTTCCTTCATTTCCTTCATAGCAATCTCCTACTTTGTTTTCATATGTACGGATTTAAGAGTTTTTCACCGTAATTCTCTCTTACACAACTCTTCCAGGTCTTCTTTGGTTAATCCTGTTATGCCCATTTTTCCCAAGGTACCTTGCAGATCTCTCCATAGACGTGGTCTTATCTTCAATAGCTCACCCAATTTGATAGTACATTGAATGTGAGACAAAATGATTGACTGCAAATTCTCCACATCCAAAGTCTACTTTGGTCTATTCAGTTTCATGGTTTTACAGAGTAGAGATTTTTATTTGTTTTCTCCCAAGTATGAGGGTAATGTTTGGAGTGTGAGAGCCTTTGAAAAGCTTGATTTCTCTGACCCCCAATCTCCATACAAAGATTGTTTGTCCAGTTCCCTGGGTAGTAATATAGCCAAACTTCCTCACTTGGAATCAACTTGAGAGTTGGGCTTCTATCGTTCATTTCCTTAAATCATTCCCACATATGATTTGGCAAATATTTCTCTATTAAAGGAATTTCATCTAGCCCTTCTTCACTGTTTGGAACTATCAATTTGGATTTTTCAATTCTTACTAAATATTTTTTTGGTTCCTTATCGCCTTTCATTTCCACAAGTTCTAGTTTTGTTTCTCTTTTAGTTGGTTTTCTTATGGTTTTTAGTTTTTTTTTTTTTTTTGCAGCAAGTTCTTATAAGCTTCAAGCTTTGTGGCTTCCATGTCAGGTGTTCGGTAGGTTTTTCATTTTGTTTCGAGTGTTTGACCCGCTTTTAATCTTGCTTGGAAGGCTTCAAAGGCTGCTTTGATTGGTTGATATATTTTGTCTACCAACAAGGACCCTCCCGATCTTGGTTTTGATTCTTTAAATTCTGATGACATTGAGTTAATTCCTCAACCCTTTTCTAAACTTTTTCTTCAACTTCTCTTTGTTGTTTTTGTCTTCTAAGATTGTATTGTCTGCGTCTCTATTTCTTGGAATCTCTTGATGGATTTTTGGTTTTATCTGACTCACTTGCACCATTTTGCTTGCTCTTCTTGGTTTGTGCCCTGGTAACTACCCGAACCAAAATTGAAATTGTGGGTTCACTGTCAGTGAAGCTACTTGGCATGACTTGTACTATGTTTATGGCTATTTTCCCTTTGTTAGTAATATTTCTAGGATAGTTATCAGGAAAATGTCAGCTTTCGCTTATTAGTCATCTAGAAGGTCAACATGTGCTTAAACCTGAGAGAGGTTCCAGTTGTTAGAAAATAAGATGTAGCTAAATAGATTTTTGAGTAGATTACTTAATGGAGAGAGATAGATTTCACACACAAGAGATTATAGAGTAGAGAGAGAGAGAGAGAGTACACACGATATACGTGGTTCACCCAATGTGGGCTACGTCCACGGGAAAGCAGCCACTCAATGGCTTTAGCACTTCAAAAGAAGAAGTAGTTTACAAAGGGATTAAACCCTTGATAGAGCTCCCGCCTTGCTTCACTCTCACCACCTCACACTCACCTTGTTGCATCAACTTCACATTATGAAATGTGTGTAGAAATGGCCTCCTTTTATAGGCCAAAAGGGCTGCCCTCTCTTATGAGAGACAGCCATGTGTAGCCGCCCTTGTGCGAATAAGTCCAAATCGGACCCTCCAATCCGCCCATGTGTGGCCGCCCTTGAGAAGACAAGTCCGCTTCTGAATTCGGCCACCGGCCACCGGCCATTGACTTTCGACCACCGGCCACCGGCCATTGACTTCCGACCACCGGCCATCGGCCATTGACTACCGGCCACCGGCCAACCGACCGGTTGTTTTCCGACCACTTTCCGATCGCCGGCCGGCCATAATATTCCGGCAAAAAGGAATATTCCAGCAAAAAAAAAAGCCTCTAAAGTTGCCCCTGATTCTTGTCCGTGAAAATTTTGGTTTCCGGTGAGTGATTTTTCTTCACGCACGATGGCTTCTCCTCATAATGGGGGCCTTACAAATGTGCACTTTTACCACATAAAATTACAAGGGTAAATCAGGCTCCATACTTAACAATCTCCCACGTGGAGACTGATCTCCAAACCAAACCTGTGACTGCTTTCCATTCTGGCTTCTTATCCTTGAATGCCGATTGAAGATGAACAAAAGCTCAACTTCTCCTTGTTAACCACCTTTGTAAACATGTCTGCAGGATTTTCACTTGTATGCACCTTTCCTAGCTTTAGCTGTCTCTCTTCCAAAAGAGTGCGTATGAAGTGATATCTCACCTCAATGTGCTTTGTCCTTGAATGAAAGGTTGAGTTCTTCGCAAGATGGATAGCGCTTTGGCTATCACTGTACAAGACACAATTTTCTTGTTTGAATCCAAGCTCTTCTAAGAATCTGTGAAGCCACACAATTTCTTTGCTTGCCTCTGTCATTGCTACATACTTTGCTTCCGTGGTAGAAAGTGAAACCACTTTCTGCAGCTTTGAAGCCCAACTTACTACTGTGCCTCCAATCGTGAACACATAGCCAGTAGTGCTCCTTCAAGTATCTTTGTCACCTGCCATATCTGCATCAGCATACCCTTCTAGAAAAATATCAGTTCCTCCAAAATACAAAGCATTTGTTGTTGTCCCTTTTAGATACCTAAGTATCCACTTCACAGCTTGCCAATGCTCTTTACCTGGGTTGTCCATGAACCTACTCACAACTCCCACTACATGTGCAATGTCTGGCCTTGTCCAGACCATAGCATACATTAGAGAACCTACCGCTGCAGCATATGGAACTTTAGACGTATAGGCTATCTCCTCTTGTGTCTTTGGACACATATCCTTCGTTAGTTTAAAATGACCAGCCAAAGGTGTAGAAACTAGTTTTGCATTTTGCATTGCAAACCTTTCTAGTACCTTCTTGATGTAATCTTCTTGAGATAGCTTTATTGTCTTCTTCGTCCTGTCCCTTGATATTTTCATACCAAGTATCCTCTTTGCAACACCTAAATCTTTCATTGAAAAAGATTTGGACAGCTCCTCTTTTAGGTCTTTGATGTCGTGCATGTTAGCACTTGCAATCAACATGTCATCAACATACAACATTAGGATGATGAATTTCCCATCTCCCAAATTCTTCGTGTAGACACAGTGATCCGAGTTGCATCTTGTGAATCCATGATCCAACATCCATCGATCAAACTTCAAGTACCATTGTCTTGATGCTTGCTTTAAACCATACAAGCTCTTCTTTAATCTGCAAACCATTTTCTCCTTACCTTTTACTTCATTCCCCTTTGGTTGAAGCATGTAGATTTCCTCCTCTAAGTCACCGTGAGGGAATGCCGTATTTACATCCATTTGCTCGAGATTTAGATCATGAGTAGCCACAAGGCTTAAGACAAGCCTAATTGAGTTCATTTTTACAACATGAAAAAATATTTCATTGAAGTCAATACCTTTCTTTTGAGAAAAACCTTATACCACAAGCCTAGACTTGTACCTTTTCTTCCCACCTTCTTCTTCCTTCAGCTTGTACACCCATTTGTTTTGAAGTGCCCGCTTACCTTTAGGCAACTCAACCAACTCCCATGTTTGGTTGCGATGTAGTGAGTCCATCTCCACTTGCATGCTCTTCGTCCATTCTTCTTTGGATTCATGTTGCATAGCTTCTTCGTATGATTCCGGCTCTCCAGAATCTGAGATCAAGAGATGGTTGAAGGAAGGAACAAACCTTTTTGGAGGTCTACTTGCTCTTGTAGATCTTCGGGGAATAGGTTGAGGCTCCTCATTTGGTTGATGTTGTTACACATTGTCACCGTTTGCAGTCCTTGAGTCTTCACCGTCCTCAAGCTCCATGTACTCATCACCTGTTTCTTTTGTTTGTTTTCTTTCCAAGTAATCTTTGTACATATTTTGTTCGTTAAAAATTGCATCCCTACTCCTTAAGATTTTACCATCTTCAGGATTCCATAGGCGATACCCAAAGTCTCCTTCTCCATAGCCAATGAAGAAACACTTTTTGGACTTTGCATCTAGCTTTGATCTTAGGCTTCTATCTATGTGCATGAAAGCCTCACACCCAAACACTTTGAGAAATGCATAATTCACCGGTTTACCTGTCCATGCCTCTTCTGGAACTCCCCCATCCAATGCCATTGAGGGTGACCGATTGATTAAGTACACAGACGTACTTACAGCTTCCGCCCAAAGCTCAAGCGGTAGGCCTGCATGTAGCCACATGCTTCGTGCTCGTTCCATGATTGTCCTGTTCATCCTTTTCGAAATTCCATTTTGTTGAGGTGTCCTTGGGGTTGTCCTTTGCCTCCGAATGCCATTGCTAGCACAAAAGCTTTCAAAAGCTTGGCTGCAATATTTGCCTCCATTGTCGGATCTGAGGCATTTAACCTTGGTACCTGTTTCATTCTCCACAAAGGCTTTCCACCTTTGAAATATGGAAAATACATCAGATTTATTCTTCATGACATAAACCCATGTTTTTCTAGTCGCATCGTCTATGAATGTTACATAGTACAATGAGCCACCAAGTGATGGTGTACTTGCAAGACCCCAAACATCAGAATGAACCAACTCAAGTTTTTTATTTTTTCTTTCATTTCTTGATTTTTGAAATTTTACCCTCTTTTGTTTACCATAAACACAATCTTCACAGAACTCTAAGTCCACTTCTTTCAAACTTGGTAGAAGCTTCTTTGTTTGAAGGATTTGCATTCCTTTGGCACTCATATGCCCAAGTCGGTAGTGCCACACCGCACTGTCAACTTTTGTAGTTGCTGCACAAGCTGAAGGTTACGTGCTAACAGTACACAAGTAAAGTGTACCGACTTTTTCTCCCTTGGCAACCACCAAAGATCCCTTTGAGATGTTCCACCGTTTGTTTCCGAATGCAATGTTGTGACCTTCATCGTCCAATTGTCCTGTAGAGATCAAATTTTTGCAAAGAGAAGGAACATGCCTAACATCTTTAAGCTTCCATTCATTTCCGTTAGCAGTTTTGACCGAAACTGTACCTTTGCCGACAATCTCACAAGCTTCATCATCTCCCAAGTACACATACCCAAAATTACCTTTGGTGTAGTCTTGGAAATGTTGCTTGTGTGGTGTCGCATGGAATGAAGCCCCGGAATCTACTATCCAGGAATTAGACACATTGTCTAATGAGAGAATTAGAGCATCTTGCTCTACTTTACCTACCACATTGGCCTCCGATGTTGGCTTGTTGTCTTGAGACTCTGTCTCCTTCTTCTTCTTGGACTAGCAATCCTTCTTGACGTGGCCCTTCTTGCCGCAGTTCCAACATTCAAGAACTGACTTTGTGCATGACTTGCTCCGCCTTGAGCGATCACGACCCTTTTGGTTTTTGAACCTCTCCTTAGGCCTTCCTCTTGTTTCCACTGATAGTGCAGCACTTGATGATTCTCCTGTGCTTCTCCTTCGCATTTCCTCGCTTAGGAGAACACCCACAACATCATCAAACTTAAGAGTATTTGTGCCAGAGATAGAATTACTTACAGCCATCACAAGGCTGTCGCAACTATCCGGTAGAGATGATAGTATAAGGAGAGCTCGCACTTCGTCATTGAAATTGATTTTCACTGATCGAAGTTGACTTATGTTTGTGTTAAAGTCATTTAGGTGTTCTGTAACTAAACCATTGTCTGCCATCTTTAGATTGAACAAGCGCTTCATAAGAAATACCTTATTGGATGCCGATGGTTTCTCGTTCAAGTCGTCAAGTGACTTCATCAAGTCCTCCGTGGTCTTTATCTCCGAAACATTGAAGGTCACCCATTGACGCCAAGCTTAACCGGATTGTTCCCAGTGCCTTTCGATCAAGGACAATCCATGCTTCATCTGCCATTGTTGCGGGCTTCTTCGCAAGACCGCCTAGTGGCAAATAAAGGTCCTTCTGGTAGAGATAGTCTTCAATCTGCATCTTCCAATGTTGGTAGTTTTTGCCGTTGAACTTCTCAATCTTGAGCTTCCCTTCCTCCGCCATAACTCCCACTCAATTCAAGGAATCCTTTCCTTGAGATAATTTAGCTACGAGCAAACCTTGCTCTGATACCAGTTGTTAGAAAATAAGACGTAGCTAAATAGATTTTTGAGTAGATTACTTAATGGAGAGAGATAGATTTCACACACAAGAGATTATAGAGTAGAGAGAGAGAGAGAGAGAGTACACATGATATACGTGGTTCACCCAATGTGGGCTACGTCCACGGGAAAGCAGCCACTCAATGGCTTTAGCACTTCAAAAGAAGAAGTAGTTTACAAAGGGATTAAACCCTTGATAGAGCTCCCGCCTTGCTTCACTCTCACCACCTCACACTCACCTTGTTGCATCAACTTCACACTATGAAATGTGTGTAGAAATGGCCTCCTTTTATAGGCCAAAAGGGCTGCCCTCTCTTATGAGAGACAGCCATGTGTAGCCGCCCTTGTGCGAATAAGTCCAAATCAGACCCTCCAATCCACCCATGTGTGGCTGCCCTTGAGAAGACAAGTCCGCTTTTGAATTCAGCCACCGGCCATTGACTTCCGACCACCGGCCATCGGCCATTGACTACCGGCCACCGGCCAACCGACCGGTTGTTTTCCGACCACTTTCCGACAGCCGCCCGACCATAATATTCCAGCGAAAAGGAATATTCCGGCAAAAAAAGCCTCTAAAGTTGCCCCTGATTCTTGTCCGTGAAAATTTTGGTTTCCGCTGAGTGATTTTCCTTCACGCACAATGGCTTCTCCTCATAATGGGGGCCTTACAAATGTGCGCTTTTACCACAGAAAATTACAAGGGTAAATCAGGCTCCACACTTAACACCAGTCCCAGATAGAGTTGAGAAGAAAGACATCTCGGAACTTGAGTCAAACTAAGTGTCATGTACTTCTTCCACTATAGTCTCTAAAGGAATATTCCCTTCGGTTACAATCTCCTTTGTAGATAATCTACTCTCAGTTTTTCTTTTATATCCATGATTCTCTACAATACAGCTTGATTTTAGGTAGATAAAGACTTGAACTACTCAATGGAAATAAATACTTGGCTTTGCGTACCAATACCAACCTATTTTTGTTATCATAAATCCAATCTAGCAGTTTCCCAAGCTAAAGCCTGATCACTCTTGTTCAATCAAACCTATCAATTAGTAAGTATTTATAAGGACTTTTGCTGCAAATTTTTTGTTCAATCCTATCAAAATAGTCACAAGGTCAAATCTAGAAAACTCAATTTCAAGTAGCAAAACAATATCCAAATGACTTCAAACTTGCTAGGCTGATTGCATAAGATTTTTATCAGCCATGTGAACCAAAAAATGTCAAAAAGAGTTCTCCAACTAGCAGGAGATGATAAGCGTGCTTATTATCTATTCGACCAAAAAATGGTAATTTTTCACTTGTGTTGGTCCACACTGGTCAAGCACACTCCTTCAATTTTGAAGTCCCTAGGCCTATCTGGCAACTTACAAGTCCAAATGCTACCAAACTTTAGTCAAACACTATGTTAATACCTTGGAGTTGAGAACTGGTCAAAATTTTCCTATTTTTAAGTTCTCAAATAATAAGCACACTTAATATTTGAGAACTTCCACAATTGTAACAAAGTGTTTGAAGACTTGTCAAGAAGTTTTATCAAGTTTTGTTTGATATCAAGTGTTCTTAACCCCATTTCTATTCAAGTATCAAGTGTTCTTAGCCCTAGTTCTATTTTATCAACTTCTATTCAATATCAAATTTTATCAAGTTCTCTTCAGTATCAAGTTTTATCAAGTTCTATTTAGTATCAAGTGTTCTTAGCCCCAGTTCTCTGCAAGGTATCACTAAAGGAAATTGTAGCGTTGGAGTTTTGTGTGAAGCAAAAGAAATACTATATTCAAATTGAGAGTAACTCAAAGTTCAAATTAAATATAATGCAGGTGCAAAAAAAAAAAAGTTAAAACACAAGGGGAGGCTTCAATTAGCACTGTTGTCCCCATTTTTGAAAACACCATTTTTTGTAAATTTGTACATATGGACATGACATCATGTGTGAAAATGGTGTGTGGACTTTCTTTTTGTGAGTTTTTTAAACTTGATTTAGCAAGCATATGTACATGCAGTGCAAGTCACTAGTGTAGCGCCAGTCGTAAAGCAAGCACATGTACATGTAGTGCAAGTCGCTAGTGTAGCACCAACGGGTGCCCGTAAGTGAGTGTAAATGAGTTTTTTAGCTCTTTCATGCAGTTTTTTCCCCTCAACTAGCTTTGCTATGTGTAGTCGAACCATGGCAGCTTGTTGTTCGCACCAATTTTTTACATAGAGGTGCATATATTTTGGAATTTGTGATATTCAAAAATTTTGTTTCAAAAAATGTAGAGAAGTTTTGAGCCTTGAAAGAATCCCTTTTGGAGTTGTGGTTTGGAAGATAGACTCTATTTTCTAGAGGGTACTAGATATGGCAGCCTGCAGGCAATTTGGTGTGGGGTGAGTTGTGGAAGCTTGCTTGTTAGGGATGTATAAACACTTTAAAGTTGTGGTTTTGAAGAATATTTTTGTGAAGAGGGAATCTCTTTTCCTCAAGTGCATTGGTTGGCAAGTGCTATAAATCCATGCCAGGGTAGGTACTTCCTAGTTTCCGTGGTGGTCTTCTGGGTGGGCATGTGCTTAAAGACCCAAGGGATCGCTTTCTTTTGTGTTGTGGTGTTGTGGGATTTCTTTTAATATGGCTTGTGGTGTTGAATTTGTGTCTTAAGCGGCATTGGAGGACATTGCTATAGAGGTGCCCCTTGTTCTTGTTTTCCTAACAGCGCTATCAACATAAAGCGTTGGTGCTTTTTTGAGCTTTTTGTAGAACTATAGAATAGAACAGAGTAAGAGAATTAAAATGAATGAAATAATTTGACTGGTAGTGAGGAGAATTGAAACGAAAAAAAGGCTTTGGCTTGGAAAGGCACAGTGTTATAGCAAGGGAGGCAGAAGGCAAAAGAAAGAGAGAGAGAGAGAGAGAGAGAGAGCTTCCTTATGTCTTTCACAATGCACACACTAATTGGCTCCCACTTCTCTACTCTCTTGGCATTGGAATTAATAGCAAGAATAAGAGAATATTTGAGTGGGAGGAAAAGAGATCACATCGACTCTTCTTGGGTATTTTCAACATCAATGAGGCACTTCCATTGTTGAAGTTTTTGTGTCCATTTTTGGAAAAGAGTGAAGGAAAGAAAGTTTGGTGGAATGTGAAGGGTCACAATCCCATATGCAATGTAGTAGTGTATGGCCTAGTATAAAGAGGTCCACTTTTCAATGAAAGTTCATCAAAGTTTGTTCCTCGGTAGGAGGCTATGTAGAAAATTGTGAGGTAGTACAGGTTGCGAGACTATGCATGATTCATCCTTGGCAAGCAAGGTTCATCCTCGACCCTAATGCAGTTACATTCTTTTTTTTTTGCCATTTTTTGGTGCAGCATTAAACAAGTTGATAAACCCTTGTAAGGACATATTGAAAGCATATTCATTACCTGAAATCATGTATGTGTGCAAGCTAGAAGGGGTTTAGACATTGCTAGTGCAACTAGTGCTCGGTAAGACCACCCACCATTCTTTGTATTCCATATTTAGCTTCAAAAGGCTCTCATGTGCAAATAAGACCTTTGCATCCACAGAAGTCCAAGGATGGTACAATGACCATGGTCAACGAGGAAAAAAAATTCACTTGGCAAAGTAAAACCATACATTTTTTAATGCACAAGGGGTTAATTAATCTAATGGAACTAGATGATGAAGTGATTTCTACAAAGAACAAGACCGAGCTAGAAGGTATGGCTCTAGAAGAAGTGCAAAGAGAGTGGGTATTCTTCAACCAAGTAGGAAAGATGAGTAGAGGAAGAGGCAAAGGTAGAGGTGGAGGTAGCACACACTTCACTTGCCATAGATGTGGACAACCACAACATTTTGCTTGGGATTTCCCTCCATAGGAGACAAATTTCATTGGAAGAGAAGAAGAAGGAGAGAAAGAGGAGGCACCAGCAAGGGCAGAAGCTTCCAAGAGGACTGAAAATCTATTTTAGATTGTAAACCCCCATGTATGTAGGCACATGTCAAGACTTGGGATAATCTATAGGGATAGGAAATCCAGGCTAGATTATAGAAGTTTTAGGTATGTTTTCTGGGCTACTCATTGTGGAGTAAAGGGATTAGGAAAGTGCAAAGGGATTAAGTAAGTGCATTTGTCAAGACTCGGGCTAGCCATTGTTGGGCTAAAAGAGTTTGGGGCACCATGGGTGGGCTATTCTACTAAGTAGGCACAAAGGACATCTAGCCATTGTTAGGCTAAAAGAGTTTGGGGCACCATGGGTGGGCTATTCTACTAAGTAGGCACAAAGGACATGAAAGTGCAAAGATTGTATCTTTGAGGTGGGCGTTCAAGTTCTTTGTGTCCAATTTTGGTAAAGAGTGAAGGAAAGATAGGTTGGTGGAAGGTGAAGTGTCACAATCCCATATGCAATGTACTAGTGTATGGCTTGGTATAAATAGGCCCATTTCTCAATGAAAGTCCATCCAAGTTTTTTCCTTGAGTACATTATTCTATTTATGATCTTGTAATCACCTTTTCCATACTCAAGATCATGTTTATGAGCTCAAGCTTCCATCTTCGGACCTAATTTTCTTGAGTAACATTGTCTATGCATATGCACTCACACATGCAGCATGCCAAGCACTAGTTGCACCACACTAGCTCTAGGAGATCCTTGTGTTTTAACATCCGTCCAGTGGTAGAAGAACACATTGATGCCCAACGTCTTCTCAACAGCATTGACAACTCATTTTTTTGGGTTGCAGCATTGATTTCTCCTCAGGCATCGATGTGCTTTGGTGAGGTGACTCCTCTATAGAGGAGTTACACTTGACATTGGCATTGGCATTGGCATTGACTTTGGCAACATCAATTTTAAATTCTCATAGAAATTGTCTCTAGTATTGTAGAGAGCAAAACGGAGATATATTCTTGGTAGTGAAAGGCAAGTACAAATGGAGTTAAGCCTTCCATTAGCAGCAAATTTTGACACAGTCACTTATATTTTGAGCACTTAATGTCAATTTGGATATCCATTTGCCTTTTTGACCATGATGTATGTTCTTTGTGGTATTGCTTATGCACACCCATTGACGAGTACTTCTCAGAGACATTTAACAAATTAAATTTTACACACATAGGAACCGTCACAAGTTAATTTGACACAATAGATCTATGAGTATCCTTGAAGGTGACAGGTGTTTATAGACATTTTGGTTCTGGTGGGAGTTCTATGTGTATGGATTATGTGTTTGTTGGCACGTATTTTGTGCTGCAACCTTTGTTGAGAGTGTTTACTTCCCATAGGGAGCTGAGTTCTGTGATCTTTGTTTGCAAAATTTTTGGTGCCTATTTGAGCGCATGCCTTGCATTTAGCAATTCTTGTTATGACCCATGTATGCTCCGTTGTAGATACTACAAATGTACGCTATTGTGGAACCAATTTTGGCTTGCTTTGGTAGTCCTAGCCATTTTTGAGACTCGATTTGAAAGAGCCCTTTCTAAGATTATGGCTAGTCGTGTTTGGATAACCTTTTGTGAGGGTCATTGCATGAGGTTTTTTGAAGTCAATCACTAAGGTACGGATTACCAAGTGTGAGGTGGATAAGGTTGTTATAAGAGATCCCCATTTGTGCCCTTGCCATAAGATATGTATAGAAGGATCTCAAGAGGTTCACTCAAAAATATGTAGAATAGCACGTGAATTCAATAAAAGAGGTTAATTCCACTTACGTATAGAAGGATCTCAAGGGGTCCACTCAAAAATACATAGAATAGCACTTGAGTTCAACAAATTGGATTAATTCCTCCTATGAGCTTACAAAAAATAAACATACAAAAGGATGGTTTAAATTGAAAAAGAAAAAAATTTGGTACATAGTTGAGAAAAGTGGTACATAAGGGTCTTTAATTGAGAAAAGTGGTACATAAGGGGTCTCTATATAACTCAAAAAATGTAGAATAGAGTGTTTTACCTCTTGAATGCACATGCTATACAAGAGCTCTAAGTAGTGACTACCCCAAGAGAAGGGTATAGGTGCTTTGGAACCAAGTTGGCAGTCTTTTACTAGCTTTTTTGCACAATATATGCTAGTTGATGCCTTATCATAACTCTTTTATAGTTAATGCATTGTATTTTTTGTTGAGATTCGCTTGAGATTTTGGTCTTTGTACAAAGGAGATTTTACCAAATTAGATGGCACAAACTTCACAATCAGGAAGCATTGTGTTCAGGTGTAGATGGAGGGATGGGCTATCCTCTTTGGCACCAAAAATCTAAAAAAAATCATTTGCAACTCACAGGTTATCTTCAATGAGTCAAAGATTTATAGACAACCTTTCAAAGAGTTTGAGTATCAAAAGGCTAGATTCCAAGACATAGTCTCAAGTGAGATCAAACAAACAACTTGGTTTACTGGTGATGTTTCTACCAGTGGTCCAACGAGAGTAGATTCTAGCAGTTATGTAGTTAAGACATTTGCATGATTCTCTTGTGCCCCTGAGCATTTCCAACCAAGGTTAAGCCATTTTTTGTTCATTGATTGCAAAGAGCCTACCTACTACCGAGAGGCTATTCAGATGGAAGATAGCATGGTGGAAGCAAGGTGTATCCATGGTCAAGCACACCCACTTTCTGTGGCCCCCACCCTAATGTGACATCTACCATGTGGCTAACTCGGCAAGATACCCTCACTTCCAAAACACCGCCTTTGATGTATGTCATTACCCCAAACTCGTTGAGTTATCCAATGGAGCAACCACCTAACTCGAAAAGTTATGTGGCTGATCTACGATGACAGATCTCATATTCCACATCTCTGCCAACGTGGACCAGCCATGCAACTCAGTGAGTTACATGGCAGTCTGACATGAAGGTTGCAGTGTGCCACATCCTTGGTCACGTAAGATTTACACATAACTCACCGAGTTACATGTAATCCATCGTGGTAGGTCAAACTTGATCTTCATGGTGCACGTAACTCAGCGAGTTACGTGGCTAGTCCATGGTGGTAGAAGTGGATGGCCACATAACTCAGTGAGTTATGTGGCTAGTCCATGGTGGTAGAATTGGATGGCCATGTGACTCACCGAGTTACATGGCAAAATGCCTTGAGCGTGATGCTTCCATGACTGCCACGTAACTCGTTGAGTTAGTTTTGTAGAACTTTTTCAAAAGAGGGATGTCTCAAAACTGGCTTCAATGAACTCGAACTCAAATCATCGAGTTTAAGTGTGAAAGAGAGTGAGAGTCTGAGAGAGCTACAAAGACATAGCCGATGTGACATAGAGCTATAAAGACAAGAGATGACATGATGTGACTCGAGCAAAGACGTCTTTACTCCATAGCTAGAATGACATGAGTCAAGCAAAGATGTTGTGACCCCTCAATCTCAACTCATGTGGACAGAGGTCAACGTCTTTATCTCCATGTCTCTTTTCTATGTGAAGTTGATGCTGGTGGAGCACGTTCATTACCTTTTCTTTAGCGTGTACTTACCTTACACCATGTAAGTGTAAGGTAATGCATTAAATTTTTTTGAAGCCAATAAAAAATGAGGGGTGTTTTTTTTTTTGCAAAACTCACAACTGTGAGTGATTGTATTAGAATGCCACCAAAAAATATTCTACAAATCAACCTCAAGCTCATGCCGAGCCTTGAGGGCCAAATGGTTACATCAAAGAAGTATCTACTAATGTACTATTACCAAAAGCTCAATCCTTCACACCACAAGGTTCGAGTGGATGGCGAGGGTCACCCTAAGCCAATCATCTAATCTTTGTCTTTTTCCTAGCACAAATATGAACTCCTTGCTTTCTTGCACTATCTCTGTGAAGCTAGCCATAGAGAGGACACTATCAAAGACATGGCAATTCCTAGCCTTCCATATTACTGAAGAAACAGTATTTGACAATGTGCCTGCAGATTAGAAGTGCAGCGTTTGAAACTTTTTTTTACCAAGGCATAGATCCTTCTCGAAAAACCCTACCTTCCTCGTTCTTTGTACCCATTTTCACACCTTCCGTACCAGGCCTCTAATTGCCGGGCATTCCATGAAAAGGTGGGCAAGGTCTTCGCTAGCCGATTTGCACCCTGAACATCTACCGGATCCGATACCATGTGCCTTCATAAAATACGTCCATTGTGGATTCCAAATGTTCTTTGTGACCTTGATCTCTTTCCACTGCCCACCTTTAGAGAAAAAATTTTCCTTGTCAATCATATCATGGATCATGATAGCCCAAGACTAGTCTTGTTTTGCAATTGAGACCACAAACTTGGCACACATGGCCTCAACATGAACAACAGGGTTGAGAATTTCGAGGCCACCTTGAACCACCAGTCAAGCTATAACTTCCCACTTTGCCCATTGCCATGGCAACAAGGCTTTAGTGATGTTTCTCCACAAGAATATTTTAACAGGTTTCAAAAAATCCTTCTAGTTACATTTGGCTATTTTGAGGAGTGGGTTGGTGAAGGCAACATAAGGAAGAATAAATGAATTGATCACTTTGACCCGACTCGGGAAGGGAAGCAACACATAATCCCACCTTCTTGTTTTTATATGGATCTTCTCCATGACCACTGGAACCTTTGCTTGTGCGTAACGTCCACACCCAAGGGGGCACCTAGATGTCAAAATATCCTTCCTTTTGACACAATCTCCCTTGACCAGAGGGAAGGGTCAAATGAGTCGTTTTTCATCAGGGATATTAGTCTAGACTTCTCAATACTGTACTTTGATCCCAAAGCCACAACAAATGTCTACAAAGTCTCTAACGCCTTACTGAGTACTTAAGGGTAGGCTCTCAAAAAGAGGAGGGAACCGTCTGCGAACATCTTGGCCAGGAGTTGGTCGTTGCCGGGCAAAGTTAAACCTTGAATTAAACCCTACGCAGCAATAGCTTTGAGCATCGTTATTAGAGGATGCAAGCCAATGGCAAAGAGATGTCAGGACAAGGGCAAGGCCAGGGAGTCACAGACTACGGCCAGGCGGCCAGGCTAGGCAATGTGGACAGGGGATCCGTCTAGGGCAAGAGGCTAGGAGCCTGCCTTTATAATGGGAGGTTGGGAGGAGGATCTCAAGGTCTAGCTACCCTAGGTCTTATATCGGTAACAAGAGCCAATCACATTTTGGGAAACAAAGGCATGGAGAGCCACCCATATCTTTAGCTTTTGCATGTGCATGAGGTGTGAAGCCGCTCTACACAGGAAAATCGACAGTGCTCTCTGTGTGGGAAACCTCGCTTGCGAGGAGGGAAGAGACGGGATCACCTACGCAAAACCGGGTGGTTTCGACCTTGAATGACGTGCGAGCCTGAGCTGAGGAGAATTCGTCTATGTGGCGGTCTCAATCGAGCACCTCACGCGGCTCAGTGAGCTTTCCTCGCTCTCGACGGCTCAATAGCAAAACGCCATCACTGTTTGGCTTGAGTTTTCACACGCTGCCCTAAGGCCAACAACCTTGGGCTAAAATTGTTAGCATAGGGTGCATGCCCACCCCGGCATACACCCCATACAAGCCAAACACGCCTCGGCATACCCAGTTGGGCAAGCTTGATTCTCAGCATACCAATCAACAAGCCATGAGTAATTGACGTTGCAAAATTTTGCATGCAATTATTGTACGGTAATACTTCCAGATTTGAACCTCAATTTTGTACTCGGCCAAGGGCAATGTAACCTCGCCGACAAGGGACGAGAACTTCTTCGACAGGCCGTCGAGTTCTTGCCAATTCTCCAAATTTGCAAAAATTGCAGCACTGCATCAAAGTAAATCTACGACGGCTTTAAGGTTTTCAAATAAGTATCCAACATCACTTGTTTTCTTTGGAAGCTTGAATCAACAGCAACGTACTAAAGCTTTGACGACCCACGTAATTAGCACGGCTAATTACCATTTGCGGTGCATACTATGGCTACGGGATTGTTTTTCGAATCAAGGTATTCTTCTTTCTCTTTCTTACATTGCACGGTGTTGCCATGGATTCAGATATCAATATGACCTTTGATTTCGAGCATCATACGTCTGATCCTTCCCATAATGGCTCGCGGTTGGATACTCTCACGGAGGTTGCCCGCGATGCTATGGGAGGTGATGAATTGCTCGATAATCAAGAATTTCGCACACTTTAGACACACATCTTAGTAATGGAAGGAAATTTTGCATCTTAAATGGAAATGTCACTAAATTATCCACGTTAGTGATACAATCTATGCAGTAGCAGGCCAAGGGCCCTGTTGACATACACATGCATGAGCACGCTACCGATCAGGGGCAAGGCCCTTTTGATCATGGACAAGGTCCATCTCCAGACTCTTTGCACTCTCTCATTGCGAAGGAGGTGGACGAGTTGTTGAAAAACACCAAACCACTGACTTTTAAGGGAGAGGACAGAGATCGCAATAAGGATGCAGTGAATATCTTTCTCAGCAAGTGGGATGGAATTCACGCCTTATGGTGTACTCCACATGTAGTGTCAGAGCACTGCAGACAAGTCTGACTCTGGAAGGCAAGGCCTACAAATGGTGGATATCTCTCAAGGAGAAGAATATCATACCACAGAGTTGGGCAGCCTTTGAGGCTATGTTTCAAAAATAATTTCTACCTACAAATGAGGCAGATCGAATTGGACGGCTTGGGACACGTGTTCCATGCACCAACACCCATCATTGCTTGAATATATCTCTCACTATCGGGATGTTATCCTCAAGTTGGAAGGACTAGACATCTTTCAGCAAGTACGTGGATTTATCCGCAGTCTGTCGCCCGAGCTTAAGAAGCACGTTAAGACTCAGGACCCTAAAACACTTGAGGAGGCCATAGTGAAAGCACACATTCATGATGATCCAGATGAAAAGAAATCACATAATAATCACAGATGCTAATACACATGGTAATACACGCACACAGTATGGGCACAATAAAAGGAAATTTATAGTAACCAATTTTGACGCAGATAGAAAACCCAAGGGGTCCCGTGGTCCTCTCTCTCCTGAGGCCTTTGACAAGGCTAAAAAAGAGAAGTTATTCTTTCAATGCTTGGGAAGCGGCCATGGCAGAAAGGATTGTCCCAAGGGGAAATTTGCTACTCACGGTAAGGAGAAAGCAGTGCATACGGTGCAACTACTGCCTCTTGAGTCTTCCTCACGATTCTCTACGATGGAAGTAACACACACCAAGGTGGTGCATGAATGCTGTATCACAACTTCCATGTGGCAACAGACCTTCGGTCCACATGAGTTAGTGCATATGCACGAATCTCTTCAAGGGCACAAGGTGCGCATCTTGGTAGATGATGGTGCCACTCACAAGTTCATTAACTATGCATTAGTGAAAAAACTCAAATTGCCCCAAACTTCGAGTTCCCACCGCTACAAGGTAGCAATGATAATGGGTTATGATGCCGAAATATGGGATACTCAAGTCAGAGCCGTACCGTTGGAAATACAAGGCTATTCCACATCCTTGGATTTTCAGGTTATGAATATGGAGAGGGCAGATGTGGTACTTGGTAGGGAATGGTTGCATAGCCTAGGACCATCACTGAAGCATAGCTACAAGCACAATAACTTGATGTTTGAATCCCATGGCGCACATGTGTTGTTGTTAGGAGAGAAGGATGTGCCTTCCTCACCACTGATATGTACAGCAGAGCTTATGTAGCTCGTTTCTAATAATGAAATAGATAAAGTTTTCTTGTGTTACTCATTGTGTCACTTTCTTTCCAATATTGAATCTATTGAACATTCCTCAACGCTGCATGCTTCTCTCTCACCTCTTCCACCAATGGCTATTTCTCAACAAGCAAGGTTGCTAGTGACTTAAAAAATTTATTAAAGGAATTTCATGATGTTTTTTCTAATGATTTGCCATAAGGATTACTGTCAACACGATCGGTGCAACATAACATCAACGTGGCTGCAGGCAGTAAACCAATCAATAAACCACCCTACAAAATGAGTTATTTTGAAGCTGCTGAGGTGGAAGGTCAGCTTACTGACTATCTTAGCAGAGGGTTTATCCAACCCAGTTCTTCACCATGGGCTTCTCCTGTCCTATTAGTGAAGAAAAGGATGGTAGTATGTGCATAGACTACCGTGGATTAAATGCGGTTACTATTAAGAACAAGTACCCATTGCCATGCGTGGATGAGTTGTTCGACAACTCACTCATGCTCGTATTTTTATGAAAATAGACTTGCGGTCAGGTTATCACCAAGTACGTATTTGACTTGCTGATATACCCAAAACTGCATTCCGAACAAGGTTTGGACATTACGAGTTTTTGGTTATGCCTTTTGGGTTAACCAATGCGCCCACAACCTTCATGACACTTATCGATAGTGTCTTGAAACCGTACTTGGGCAAATTTGTTATTGTTTTTCTCGATGACATTCTCGTATACAGTGCTTCTGAGGAAGAACACTTACAACATCTAAGGAAGGTGTTTGAATTGTTACGAGCAAATCAATTATATGCCAAAGAATTCAAGTGTGATTTTTTGAAGGAGGATATTTACTATCTTGGGCATGTTATCTCAGCTACTGGGCTACACATGGATCAATCCAAAGTAGATACCATTCAGTGGTGGCCTTCTACTAAAAATCTGGAAGAATTACAAATTTTCTTGGGATTTGCAGGTTCTTATCGAAGATTCATTAAAAACTATGCTAATATTGTTGTTCCCATGACGGACCAACTGAAAGGCAAAGGCAAGACCTTTCAGTGGGGGGCCGCTCAACAGCATAGTTTTGATACGCTCAAGGATGCATTAGCTCAACTCCCATTCTAGCTATTGTCGATCCTTTGAAACCATTCGTTTTGGAAACGGATGCCAGTAACCATGCTATTGGAGCAGTCTTGCTACAAGAAGGGAGGCCAATTGCATTTGAAAGCAGACTGAATGAGTTAGCCAAGTGCTAGAGGATATGCTTCGCGTATACGTTAGCAAGAAACAAACAGACTGGAAAGAATATCTACCTCTTCGAGAGTTTGCTTACAACAGTGCTAAGCATGTCACAACTGGATTTAGTCCTTTCATGCTCATGTATGGTTTTCAACCTAGGTCACCCGTTGCCGTGGGGTTGGCAACCGAAAAAATCCAGCAGGTTAAGAATTCTCTCCAAGACCATATGGATATGCTGAAACTCGCTCGTCAAAATGTTCGACAAGCGCAGGATCGGTATAAGAAGTATGCTGATGAGAAACATCGACAAGTTACCTTTGAGGAAGGGAAATAAGTATTTTTGCGTGTGCCAGAGCATTCAAAAAGTTTGAAAACTCGGCCAACACCAAAATTATCTCCAAGATATTGTGGGCCTTTCAAAATACTCAAGCGAGTTGGTGATCGTGCCTACAAACTATCATTACCCACACACTCTCCTATCCATCCGGTGTTTCATGTAAGCCATTTACGTAAGCAATTACATGGAGATGACAATGTCATCGACCAACAGATTCTAGTCGATTTCGTTGAACCTCGTACCCCACCGCATGAACTTGAACGAATTCTTAACTATCATGATTTAAGTACGCGTCATCATGTACGTCGTCGAGCTTTAATTAAGTGGAAAGATCGACCTGAAGAAGGTGCCACTTGGGAAAACATTAGTGCTTTTAAGAAGAAGTTTCCCACATTTGTTTTTGAGGACGAAAACTCTTCCTTAAGGGGGGAGTAATGTCAGGACAAGGGCAAGGCCAGGGAGTCATGGACTACAGCCAGGCGGCCAGGCTAGGCAATGTGGACAGGGGTTCTGTCTATGGCAAGAGGCTAGGAGCCTGCCTTTATAATGGGAGGTTGGGAGGAGGATCTCAAGGTCTAGCTACCCTAGGTCTTATAAGAGAAGAGGGTCCAAGGGGCATCCTTGCTTGACAAATCTTCTGGCTTCAAAGGAGCCCACAATTCTATCATTGAACAAGAGCTCTAATTGACTGCTTGCACCCATAGTGTGTATAAGACAACACAGGCGAGGCCCAAAGCCCAGTGATTTCATGAAATCTTCATTGACGGACCACATAACCCTATTATACACCTTTTCCTAGCTGAAGCAAAATGCACTCATGCTTTGTGAAAGTTGCATACTCAATGCCTACCATTGTTGCCAAGATATTGTCATAAATTGACCTTCCTTTTATAAACCCGTGCTAATGAGGGGAGATGACTTTGTCTAGGAGGGGGGAGATTCAAAGAGTGACCGCCTTAGCAATGATTTTATATGCCACAAACATCATAGTTATGGGACGCCCGTGCTTAAGATGCGAGCAAAAACCTTGTTTTGGGATAGGTTTGATAAGCCCTCTTTTCACACCAGGATCAAGCGAAACCTTGACAAAAGCTTTGTTAGCCATATATGATTAGGACCTTGAGGTCACATCCCAAAACTCCCTGAAGAATTCAGTGGTCAGACCATCCTAGTTAGGGGACTTCTCCTTGCCAAGAGCTTGCGGCGACGCAAGCGAGCACTCATCTTCAAAAAAGGCCGTCTCAAGACAATTAGCTTCAGGTTGGGGAATTCTCCTCTCGAGCAAGGTCGCTTTGGATTTATTCTTGGCATTGCAGGGGCCATATATGTTTACTATGGTGATAGGTCAAATGACTCTCACTCCTAGGACTCACCTAGAGGGGTGATTGAGAATCACTTTAGGCTCCAGGTCCTTGTCCACTATAGAGAGGACGCCAGTGAACCCGTCCATCCCCTCTCCATAAGAGCACACCTAAGTTGAATGGCGGTGAGGGCAAGGGAAGCACGGGGGAACAACTCCTAGTGGAGAGTGTTCAAGCCAATAAAACTAAATGGCGTTGATTATACGAATAATATGCATGCACAATATGCCACCAAAATAACTCCAAAGATAAATTAAAGCGCAATGTCGAAGATAGAGTAGGGAAACAAAAACGCCAAAGAAAAAGTATAATAAGCGCACAGAGGCTTCACATAAGTGCACCAAGCTTAAGTTGAAAGCGGATTGGAGCACGAATCTTTGATCCTGGGAGAAACCGCACGCAATGACGAAAAGAAGAGTGCAAAGCAGATGAGCGGTGGCATCCAAAGGTGGCAAAGAGGAATTCGGCGCTATGAAGAAGAGGAACTTTGCAGTGACGACGATTAAAAACACGGGTCGTAGGGGAGGCTTTATAAGATCCATTTTTGTAACAAAGTAGAAATAGCTTTGGCTTTCTCCCCTCGATGTTGAGAAACGAAGTCAAGCTGAGGATGCATCACATGAAAGGCTCGTCAATTCATTTCCATATGAAGGTTTTCCAAGTTGTAATAGGAGCTTGTAAAATTCATGGTGCAAAGCTCACATAAATGACCTTTACATGCAAAGTGGAGTGTGGACACTAGAGAGTGAGACACCAATTAGAGGAACGCAGTGTAGAAAGATGCTTCAATCAAGTGAGCCAGCCATATGGTCATTGGTATATCTACCACTTTGAAAATTACACACGTTAGAGTCAAAAGAGAATCAACATCACAACAACCAAGCCAACATTGTACAATATCCTAAAACCTTTACTTGTAGAGCTAAAAGTCTTGCAACGATTCTCTTCCAAAGGTACTTTTAATGTCATAGGTGATGTGAGTTCCAATGTACCACCACTATGATCGTGTTAAGCTTTCTAAGAGGGCTTCCATATAGGCCCCCCAAGGCACCTTAGGAGGGTCCTGACTCCTCAAATAAGTGACGAGGGTCGTGACTGCTGTGGTGTGCCACGAGTTTGAGGTCACCATACCTCCAAAGGAAAGATGTGATTTCTCACAAGCTATTGCGGCGTTGTAAGAGCTAAAATGGCAAAAATTATCGCCATTGGTGGCAACCCATTAAGATTCTATGTACAACCCATCGTTTAGGCTTCTCTTGCCAAATCTATGGGGTGCCTATCTTCCTTGGAAAGATGTAAAAAGGCAAGGCCCTCCACATGGGAGGGCCTTTGGGGGAGCACCCTAAGCAAGATGATAAGCTTGTGGCTAGTAGTATGCAATTTTGTAATAATTGTGATTATATATAACCTTTCGTTGAGGGGGCACTTTCAAATGGTGATGCTCTTGGACTCTTCCCACAAACGCATAAAGCATGGCCATGGCAAATTGACAATATGAATATTTCAAGCCTATGGCATTAAGCTCGTGCGCTCCCTTTCTTACTTATCCGTTGACTTTGACACACAAGAGAGCATTTCCATGGGCCACGAGTCTCAAGATTAATCGACACCTGACGGAGACCATGGTCCACATGTAATTCTTAATATCATATAGGATTTGTGAACTAGGAGTGAGTTGCGAGCATGTTGGCTTTTGTGTTCATGATGTGAAGAATGTGAACCGCGATGTGAACTTTGGACGCATTGTGAGCTGTAGATTGTGTGTTGCAATGTGAATGAAGTGTGAACTGTATCTTCCGGTGCCTTTAAGATTTCCATTTTAAAAGTAAGTGTCACGCCCAAAAGAAAATTGTATGCATTTGCTACATGGCAAAGCCTCCACCTGCATGATAGAGGTTGTGAGGATTGTTCTTCCTTGGCCATTTGAGTCTCATGCCCTATACGAGAAGCTAGAGCATATTGAATGGAACACTTGACTGATCGATCCTTGTGGTCGACTCTCAATTGCATTCATAAACCAAACTCTTGACCTTGTGGTCCCATGAAACCGACTTCGTTAGCTCTCTATGTGTGTGTGTGTAAGAAGAAAAAGCATGCATTTCAGTTGTAAGCTTTACATGTCGTTCCCTTGTAGTGCATTTGGAAGTCGAATTTTTTACCTTTTGGTCCCAACACCGTTCTTTCTTGCCCAAGTGAACATATTGGTTGTCCCATTTTCCTTGTGATTAAGAGGTCTTAAGTTCATGATATGAATGCTATATGAGTTCTCTAAGGATTTTTCCTACTACCTCTCTCTCCCACCCAAGTGTGGTAGATTATTATCCCAGTTCTCTCTTGAGTAATTGACCATAAGTTCTCTTCTTCTTCTCCTCCTCCTCCCCTCTCTCTCTCTCTCTCTCTCTCTCTATCACCCAAGTGTGTTAGATTGGTTAATGGTTATCCTAGTTCCCTCTTGGATACCAGGTCTTGAGTTCAAGACTTGTCCCAGATCTCATGGACGTCAAAATGCCCCCCCCCCCCCCCCCCCCCGATTCCAACTACGTAGTGTGGGCTCACGGCTTCTTTAATATGAAAATTCATACTGCACCGGCCAGCGCACTTTGAACCCCAGGAAGTCAGAAGCTCGAAGTCTGTGGGCAGCGAGACTTCAAAGCGGGAAGAACTTACCACACACACACACACACACAGAGAGAGTACTGCACCGGCCAGCGCACTTTGAACCCCAGGAAGTCAGAAGCTCGAAGTCTGTGGGCAGCGAGACTTCAAAGCGGGAAGAACTTACCACACACACACACACACAGAGAGAGAGAGAGAGAGAGAGAGAGAGAGAGAGAGAGAGAGGGAGGGAGTCGAACTTTGCTTCTATGCAAAATGTCTGAACTGCTCAATCGTCCTCACCTAAGCAAAATGTGTGATCACTAAACATATGATTAGCGAAATTAACTCATAGACAACCTAGCTAATCAAGTAGGTACGTAGTGAGCTTATCAAAATGGGACAGAGTCTTGGAAAGCTTTTATGGACTACTGATGCAGCAGAAAAAGAGCAAGTCCAGCTCATGAAGGCCTCTGTGTTATTGCAAAGGAAGAATTTGTTTGATCTTAATGATCAGCTTGCGCGAGTTGGCGACAACATCTCACAGCTTGCAGGCCAGGATGTGGAGTTCACGCTCGTCAGTGTCGGCGTTGATGAAGGTGCTGTTGTTATGCCATCAATGATACTAATTCTTAAGCTAAGCTTGGCATGTCCATGTTTGTAAACCAGTTAAGACCTACTGATTTGGCACTCAAGCACTCTGTGTGAGAGAGAGAGAGAGAGAGAGAGAGAGAGAGAGAGAGAGAGCTCCCTGTGACTATATGTGAAGTGAGTCCTACAGCAAGGTTTGCTTTTCTGAAGGTAAGAGATGTTTTGAAGCTCTGTGTTTGATTGGAGTCACTTAAATGTGGGTGCATGCAGAGACCGGGCTTGGGAAGCGGAGCATATCTGCCGATCTCGAGGGATGGCTGTGGAAAGAAAACAGCATAGAAGCCGACAAAGGAGAGACGTATGTTGTGAGCTTCAAAGTGGCCAAAGACTTTGGGACCCCTGGGGCTATCTTGGTGGAAAACCATCACCCCAACTGGTTCTTTCTCAAAAACATCATGCTCCATACTTCTTCCGAGGTCCTCTATTTCTCTTGCAACTCTTGGGTGTACAATTACCGCCACTATGACGCTCCTCGCGTTTTCTTTACTAACCAGGTATTGCGACGTTGTGCATCATACTGATACAACAACAAGATTTAAATGTCACACAAACTCGAGCATGCACACACACGCACACACACACACACACACACTTTGTAAGTGAGCATGCAAATGTTGTTGCACTTGTAGGTATACCTTCCCAGCCAGACCCCAGGTGGCCTTGTCGACCTGCGATACTCTGAGCTGGAGCAGCTGCGCGGAGATGGCAAAGGGGAGAGGCTGAGGCCACATAGAGTGTATGATTATGACGTCTACAATGACTTGGGAGACCCCGACAAGGACGTAGAGCTCTATTCTCGTACCATTCTGGGTGGCTCCACGGAATTCCCCTACCCTCGAAGATGCAGAACTGGTCGTTCCCGGGCCAACGCAGGCAAGCAACTAATGAGCCTATTGCCAGTTTAGTAAAAGTCTGCTGCCAGATTGAGATGGTCTTTTTGTGATTAATTACCAATGCCATTGCTTTAAGTTTGCAATTAAGCTAATCTAACAAATATCTGTGTTTGCAGATCCATCATCAGAGAGGCCAGTAGAGCTCCCTGAGCTTGTGTATGTGCCCCGGGATGAGAGGTTTAAGCGTATCAAGAAGTCGGATTTCTTAGGTTCTGCCATGAAGTCATTTTCACATGGGGCAATTCCTGTAATAGAGAGAATGCTTGAAGGGAAAAAGAGCTTTGACAACATGGATGATATCAAGGATCTGTATGCCAATGGAGTAAATCTGCACTCCAATGATATTATGCCCCTCAGTGAACAAGAGAAGTTGGCAGGATTGTTGGAGCCCTTCGAAATTCTCAAAGAGATTGTAGATCCAGAAACAGAAGATCCTCACATCTTAACATTTCCTAAACCTCAATTAATCCAAGGTAAGCCTTTTCTCCAAGTGCAATTGTCTTTCTTTTTTTTTCCTGTTGAGGTACAAAAACTACAAGTGCAAAAGAATTTGAACTAAAAACTTTCCTTAACCGCATTAGTTTCAAGTTGTAAGGACTTTTCATTCTACCAACAAAACTTTTATGGTGGTTTTCAAATGAGATTCATCAGTCTTAACATTTCCTAAACCTCAATTAATCCAAGGTAAGCCTTTTCTCCAAGTGCAATTGTCTTTCTTTTTTTTTCCTGTTGAGGTACAAAAACTACAAGTGCAAAAGAATTTGAACTAAAAACTTTCCTTAACCGCATTAGTTTCAAGTTGTAAGGACTTTTCATTCTACCAACAAAACTTTTATGGTGGTTTTCAAATGAGATTCATCAGTCTTAACATTTCCTAAACCTCAATTAATCCAAGGTAAGCCTTTTCTCCAAGTGCAATTGTCTTTCTTTTTTTTTCCTGTTGAGGTACAAAAACTACAAGTGCAAAAGAATTTGAACTAAAAACTTTCCTTAACCGCATTAGTTTCAAGTTGTAAGGACTTTTCATTCTACCAACAAAACTTTTATGGTGGTTTTCAAATGAGATTCATCAGCTCTGGATCTCTTTAAGGATTTTGAATATCTCTAGATTTTTTAATAGCTTAAAAGAATGAGCTCGCCCTGAGATATAGCTGCGAATTTTGGAAGAAGTCCAAGTCTATGAAGGATCACATTCATAAGATGTAGGAAATGCAACATGTGACTCTTCAGGCAGGGAAGCTGATATCTTTGAAGAATATGGCTATTGTCTTGATAACAATCTCACATCGGAGTACAATGTTTTCTATTCAGCCTTCATTAATCCAGGAGGACCATTGGCTTGACTCGAGAGGAGCTTGTTCCCATGGTGTTGGATTAGGAGGACCAGTTATGTGGAGCTTTGGATTTAGAGGGAGCTGTTAGGCCTTGACTAGATAGTCATCTAGGACAGCAAATATTTGAAGCCAAAGCAACAAAAGGAGATGATTTTGTAGAACATGGCAGCGGAAGTTTTATGGCTGAAAACCGCAGCACTAGGTGTGCAACCTCTTGTTCTACGATGGAGGGATTCTGGCACCTTCGAGAGCAATCCCATTGCGGTGATCTCCTAGATCTGCAAGGACATTGCAGAAGGAGGGTGTTGGAATAGCACAATTAATGCAGAAGCGTGAATGATGAAATTGGTTTTTCTTACTATCATTTAGGTGTATGTCAGGATTAAGGGTTTCATTTTCTGTACATGCAAGAAAATCCATATCTTGGTGAATGATGAATTCGATTTTTCTTTACTATCATCTAGGTGGATGTCAGGATTAAGGGTTTCATTTTCTGTTCATACAAGAAAATTCATATCTGCACACTTGTTTGATTGACTGCCTTCAATTCAAAGCCAGTGCACTTTTCCGGTCATTTGAGATTGTTACTTTCTCTGTTTGACTTTACAAATCTCAATTGGAATTTCAGCTATATTGCATGCATGCTTGGGGCTGCATTTGTATACCTTCATATCTATGTGATTTAAGATCTAACCTTTTTCTGGGCTGGATTAAATGTGGCAGAAAATGAAAAGGCTTGGTCTGAAGATGATGAATTCGCACGCCAAATGCTAGCTGGCTTGAGCCCTATGGTTATAGAGAGAATGAGGGTAATGATTTGTGTGAACATAGCTCACAAGGGGAGAGATAATGGTGGTAACTGTGTTCATACTCATTCAATTCCTTGTATGCAGGAGTTTCCAATTATGAGCAAGCTTGACCCTGATATCTATGGTGAGAGAACTTCCGCAATCAGAGCAGATCATTTGCTGAAGAATTTGCACGGTCTTACCATTCATGAGGTCTAAACACAGACTTTCTTGTTATCATGTTATTTGCTTGAGAAAAACAGAAGATGGGAGTGCATCGTTCTAGACTTGCATTTTTGCATAAGTCAGGAAATAGCTTTATTTGAAACCAAGGGTTAACTAGTTGAAGATTATATGCTTAGCTTCAGAGATTTGATGATTTTGCATACTTGCAAAACTGTAGTTTTGCAATTGTACATACATGCTTCGTGTCTTTCTATGATTTCTCAAAGCCTCAAATATGATACAGTCAGCACTTACAATTATTTCTTCTTGCTATTGACAGGCATTAGCACAACATAGGCTCTACATTGTGGACTTTCATGATGTGTTCTTACCTTACATAGAAAGGATAAATGCATTGGAGGGAAAAGCTTATGCATCTAGGACCGTCCTTTTCTTAACCAAAGAAGGAATACTCAAGGTGCTTGCTATAGAGCTTAGCTTGCCTCCTACCAAGGACAAACCAAAATCAAGCAGAGTTTTTTTGCCACCTTCAAGCTCGAGTCATGAGAACTTAAAATGGCAGCTAGCCAAGGCACATGTTGCAACGAACGATGCAGGATATCATCAATTAGTAAGCCACTGGTAATGTCTGAAACGTATCCTCGCATGCATGCATGCCTAGACACACATACGTACATACATAGGTATGCCTAGATATATACATACATACATACATATGTACATCCATATGTATGCACATGCCCACACAGACACCCTTTCCATGTGTACATGTATTTTGCATTCATGTCCTACCAAGGACACAACAAAATGAAGCACACTGTTTTTGCCACCTTTAAGTTTGCTATGAGACTTAGTCAGCCGCTAGCTATGGGACATTTCCTTTGTAAGCATATACATAACACTAGCATGCATACATGCACATACATACCTATGACCACTCGCTTTTACTTTGTATGAGTCCACATTTTATCCATGGCACAAGTATGCTTGAAATGCGCAAACTTGTGCGTTGCATTCATAATCTAGCATACATTCATTGACACAGAGGTGGGCACTAGGGTCCAAGTATCTGTTAATATGTGCATTCACACGGAGAAGGAATTTTTTGCCCTTTTTTTGAAGGCGTAGGGAGGACCAGAGGCTAGTATTTATTCAGATGCCAGGCATAAAAAACATATTTATTGCCTGGCTCTCAATAATTGTAGATGGATATTAGAGCTGGTCATATCACGAAGATTTTGCATTCAAGTTGTATGACTTGTAAAAGGGTGATGCATTAATGAGAAGGATCACATTTATCCAAAGGAGCTGTTTCTCTCCTCATCATGTGATTGCAGTTATTAATGCATTTTCAGCATGAATGCTAAACTCTAATGTGTTCTTGTAGGCTTCAAACACATGCCTCCATTGAGCCTTTCATAATTGCAACTAACCGGCACCTGAGTGCCATGCACCCACTTAATGTGTTCTTGGTCCCCCATTTCAAAAATACCATGAATATTAATGCCATTGCTAGAAAGATCTTGGTCAATGCTTACACTGGTCAATTCCTCATCGGTGGTATCATTGAGAGAGCCTTCTCTCCTGGTAGATACTCAATGGAGCTGAGCTCTGTAGCTTACAAAAGCTGGCGATTCAATGAACAGGGTTTGCCAGCAGACTTACTCAAAAGGTGGGTGTGTTGTTCAGCATTGGTATTTATCTAAATGCAAAGGATCTAGTAAAAGTGTAATTAATGCTTTGAAGTAGAGCTTGGCATAGGAGCTTTGATTGACTTACATAAATTAGAGCATTATTGTATTTCCTACATGCACGGCAAAGAACATGTCAACTCAATAGCATGCACTAAAGTAGTCTTTGGGCAGGCATAGAATCATTGAATGCATAGGAAATAGTACAAGACTCAATACTGTGCATGGCATTGAATTTTGGCAAAGACCATTGGTTGCCTTACAAAGATCTGACCGTGATGCTTCGTACCTATGCTGTACATTGGGCAAATAACATGTAGAACAGAGAAATTGTGTAAGTTTACGACACAAGGCGGATCCAATGTGTGTTTCTCACCTTCTGTATCATTCAATCTGATGTAGGGGTATGGCAGTCAAGGATCCATCAGCAAAATATGGACTGCAGCTACTAGTAGAGGACTACCCATTTGCAGTAGATGGGCTTGAGATATGGTGGGCTATAAGCAAATGGGTGAAGGAGTATGTAGAGATCTTCTACAAGGATGCGGAAACCGTGAAGAAAGATGTGGAGTTACAACGGTGGTGGAAAGAGGTAACAGAAGTGGGGCACGGGGACACGAAGGAAGGATGGGTAGACATGAAGGATGTGAGTGAGCTAGAAGAGGTGTTAACAACCCTCATATGGTTAGCATCAGCACATCATGCTGCAGTGAATTTTGGCCAATACACCTATGCAGGGTATATGCCCAATAGGCCAACAATGGGTCGAATGCTCATACCGGAAGAGGGGGACGAAGAGCACCATCTGATGCTGTCGAACCCCGAGGGATTTTTCTTTCGTGCGGTGTCGACAAGGACGCAGGCAATCATAGTGATGGCTATATTGGAGATATTGTCGACGCATGCGAATGATGAGGAGTATTTGGGTCAGAGGACAGAGACACCATATTGGAGCACAGATGAGGAAGTGTTGAATGCTTCCAAGAGATTTACTGCTTGTTTAAATGAGGTGGAGGCCAACATTTCCAGGCGAAACCAAGACTCTTCCCTGCTCAACAGGAGAGGTGCAGCCAACATACCTTACACTCTTTTGTCTCCCTTTTCCGCTGAAGGCTTAACCGGGCGAGGCATTCCAAACAGTACTTCCATCTAAGCATCTCATAGAAGCTCATGATAAAGATGCTAACATATTTGGAGCTGCATCCCAAGATCTAAGAATTTTTTGCAACATATGGATTAAGCTCAATCATCCTTTTCATACACTAGCACATTCGGATGTTTTCTGATTTACAGTGAACAAGTCCTACAAACTTTTCTGTAACAAGATGATAAGGTTAGTGTACAAAACTTCAATAACACTCGGCAGATGAGATGTAGGGGGGTCTTTCTTGGTATTTAATGAGTGTCATTGTATAGAAGACAGTGGGTTTAACAAGCTCTCATCTGATGCAGCAAGCAAAACCACTCTTAATCAATATTTCAATCAGACTTCAAACCTTGATTTCTGCAATCTTGTAAAGTGAATAAAAGCATGACTATTGAATAAAAGCTCATTGGTGAAAAGTTTTAGAAGATCGAGGGAAAACCATTCTTCTTGTGAAGAGTTGCAAAATAGACTGATGTTTAATCTTGCAAACAAGAGGTATTTTGGGAATTTTGTAAAAAATTAAGGGCATTTTGAGGAATTTTACCAAAACATGAGTGGTACTTTGGGAGTTTTTGAAATTTGAGGGGTATTTTGGGAATTTTCACAAATTTTGTGGGTATTTTGGTACTTCTTGGCATAAATAAAATTATGCAACTTCAAAAATTGAACCAATCAAATAATTATTAACAAATATTTCGAACTTATAGAGAGCCTACGTGTAAGAGATTGGGGATTAGCACATGCACTTCTCCACCCAACCTTCTTATATATAAACCATTGGTTTGCTATATATAGACCCCTTAACCGCATGTGAGTTATATAAAGACCCCTTAACCACATGTGAGTTTTGGCCTTTGGCCTAGCCCTTGGCTTGACATTACTCTCAGTTGGAGAAGCATTTTCGTCCTCGAAAAACCAAGTGGTTATATCTTTATAAGAATACTTTTCCACAGGGCATCTTCAAAAATCTAGTTGTCCATTTGATCGATACATGGTTCAAGAGGAGGCTCAATGAAACCAAAATATTTTGATTTTTCACATTGTTGTCCCTTTGCAACCGTTTGTGTAACCGGTTTATATCCAAAATAGTGTGTATTTGTAACTCACTTGAGTATTTTAAGTGAGTTATCACAACTAAGAGGTGTCTAAATGAATGACCATGTTTTAAACTTTCTAAAGGTACTGAAACATGCAAGAATACCTCTTCTCAACTTTCCATGAAAGTGACATATTGACATAATTCATCAACACAAATTAAGTCCTTGACTTGCTATCATTTTTCATTAGTAAACCCCACGATAACTAGTGATTGAGGTTAAGAATCTGACATAAATATCAAGAGACTAAACCTAGTCGCAACATGCTTTGCCTCATGGTAACAAATCTCAAACTAGAGAAATCACATTTCCATTTGGATTGCTTTTTGTTAACTTAAGCTCTTAGCATATCCTCTAACATAAGATTAATACTTGTAAATTGCTTATTCATCTTCAGAAGACTCGCAGTGCTGATAATGAGTTGTTTCTTCCCAACCATTTATAATCCTCCAAAAATGATTGGTAAACATAGGCGACCATTACTCTCAACATTTTTGACTAATCTATATAATTTATACAAATTATAGACAACCAACTTGGTTAACTTTAGAGATTGAATAGTAAACTGAATAAACTTTTTCAAGTTTAGTCAATTTATCTACAAACACCCATACCGAGCCATGATCTTGTATGATGATTAGTAGACCCACAGGAATTTCTATAAAGATAATAATTCAATGCAAAATGCTTCATAAGCTATCAATTTCATGAATTTACATGTCGCTCCAAATCTTCCTTTGCTAAACACTAAGGCCCATAACACTTAGTGTGCATGCATTTAGCAAAAACTATTCAAACCTCCATTTTCATGACTAAAATTATCAATGCTTATGACAAATGTTATGCTTATAACACATATGGAAGAAAAGAGTAACTTTAGTTCTATAAGAAGAAACGAAATACTTCCCACTACAATCATTTGAAAGCCTTCCTATCTTATTTAGACTATAATAAAAAATATAAATTAATCACCATCAAATATCAACAAAATATTTTTTAACAAACATTTGTTAATATTGTTTAATAGTACTTGTAACCTTAACAAGTCTTAATTAGTATCCGACAATTTGTGACCATTGAAATTGTTCCTGATACTACTTGCTTGAAACGGTCTAATAAACGGATTTGACTAGAACTTAAGGACTTTATCACAACATACAATTAAAGAAACAGGTGTCAACATCAGTCGTAGAGACTTATATTCTCCACATGTGGAATGATTAAAGAAAAAAGACATTCATCGAGTACGATATGTACTTGTGTGTGGAGATAACTGAATACATTCAACAACAGAGTAAGAGGGACCCTCAAAAATTGTTTCTCCACACTAGCTAAACTAAACTCCACGAGCTCCTAGATGATGTTGCACACTTTGTGACTAACAACATGTGTTAAACAAAACTTTACATATAGACCTATAACTACAGGCTGCAAAATATACTTGGTATTTCTCAAAATTCTTTGCTCCTACATGACCTTGTCATATGGTTGAAGAGCAAAATGGATGAAAGCATTCTAGCATATGCATCCCACTTGGAAAACTCAAGCAAAGAATATTCAAAAATGAAACTAAACTAAATCATATGCTTACTAGGAGGTGAAAAATAGCTTACACTTACTTCGAGTCAAGTGCACTTTCCAAACCTAAAAGGTACATTATCCAATGTTCAACCTCAAAGGTCTAGTATTTCTTTGTCCAACTAAATACTAAATGAGAGATTAGTGAAAATAAACCAATATTTAACCGACAATCCTGGGTGTTGCCTTGGAAATCCAAACCCTTGGGTTAGATTCTCTAAATTCAAACCCCTTAATTAAATTATATATGAAAACTATCAGCTAACTATAATCAACATAATCTACCGTGTCAGCAATAATACTTGTAAGAAACTTAGTAAGGTGAACTTATCTTCTACCCCTTGGAAGATTGAGAACTTGTTTCCTTGAAGGTACAAATATGAAGAGGCCAATATATGACCCTCTACCCTATGGAGTGACTTTGCATTAGTTGGCTCATACTCCTAAAAATACCACTCCTATAACACAATAAATACTAAGCAGTAGATCATCTCAAGGTGGGATCTTGTTCACAAATGGATCTTGAAACAATCATATCTCCCTGTGAATAGAAAAGGGATTCTTAGCACAAAAAATAAGGTAGTCATACTAAATATTCTTTGGTGTTTAAAATAAGAGATTACTTGTTTTTAAGCTCTCTTAGTCAATTCATGTTATCCCATGAATGAGTTGCTTGATAGCAAGGCCATTGCTTACATAATATAGAAGGAAAACATCATATGTAGTACATGTGGGTGAAAGCATATATTAGTGGTACCGCTATTCCACTTTTAGGGGGTACCTCTTAGAGACTACTTTGAAAGGAAAAATGTGATATATTAAAAAAGAAAAGTGTAATTTTCAAAGGTTAATGGTCCACTAGTTTAAATATTAAATTGTAGACCACTTATTATAGGGAGGAGTGGGGCGATTTCCTTCATTATGTCCCGTTTTTTCCTTCCCACACGAAACTTCCCACGTGGGTGAGTAAACCCTGATCTCTACTCAAGCTACATGCATTTCATTCTTGCATGCCCTATTTTTTGCATTCCTGCTCTACTCGAGCTGCTCTGTAGGCATCAACCGCTCTCCTCCTCCATTGCCTAGGTTGCATGATAAAGTCATCTGCCTACGGTTTACCAAGCGATAGGACCTTGAAAAACACAATGCTGAAACTTGCACTTGAAGATCAAACCCCTCCACCTAATGAGCTAGCAAAGCAAAGCAGACCCTTGCCTCTGCTTGGCAATCTCGAGCATTTTGCATCCAACTCAAAGGTGTCAATAAATTCATCAAAAGGTATGCATGCGTTTAGTTTGCATTGTGTTTTCCATTGTTACAAGGGCTCCAAAGTTGGGCTTTCAACAAGCTCTGTTTTCTAGTGCTTGCACGGTTTGAGTGCCCGTGCCTATCCAAATTATGCTACTCCGTCAAGGAACTACATAAGAAGTACGATCTCAACCTATAGGGGAGACAGAGCTCACAGAAGAAGATATTCCCGATGAGGAGCGGCTGAGTGTCTTTGAGTGCTTTCAAAATAAAAACATGAAGTTATTTCTTCACTATGTGAGGGATGAGTTCGTCAATGAGTACATGCTTTCAAACTAGAAGGTATATCAGGCAACCCCATCCAATGGGCTATAAAAATTTTCATGGAGATTCGTGTATGAGAGGTGTCAAGTAGCACATCGAGTGATCCGATCGAACATTGGATTGCATGGGCAAGGTTTGGGGAGCTGTCCTTGACAATTGCAAGATAACAAAGGGGAGTTGGAAGGAAGCTCAACAAGTTCCGCATTGATTATGGCTTCATCAACAGAGAAACAGAGAAGCATTTATTTGTGACGGTGCCTTATCATCAATAATGACAATGTCAGTAAGCAAGAAGCCATGCAAGGTAGTAGAGAAGCCGATGTATATACAGCTAGAACTGGGCATGGCAGAGGGAATCAATGCCAAGGAGGATGAGCTACAAAAGTTGTTGGCCGAGGTGAAAGTCCAGTTGCATGGAGAGAGGGACTTGTGTCTTAGAAATGAAGGGTTGCTCTCTCTGCTTATAGTGGCTTCTACACTAAATTGGAGCAATTAAACAAGGAGGTGGAGGTTCTCAACGACTCACCGTGTAACATTTAATGGCCTAGTAACTTGTGTGTAGCGGAAAATAGCATGAACATAGTGAGCATTTCATTAGGATAGATTCCTAATGAGATTAACAAGAGTGCTTGGGTGGAGAAAGCAACAAAAAGCATAACACCTAGTTAGATAGCATGAACAATACTTCAAAAGAGAGAGAAATTAAGCAATTGACAACAGTTGAGGACCAGATTTGCATGGAGCCAGTCCCCCCTCCAAAAGGCTTTGTATTATGGTTTCTCCCATCAAGAGAGACATTTTACAATACAATTCTTTGTGTTCCTTCAAGAATAGCTAGTGCAATGAAGATGGAAACTTCATGCACTAAGCAAAACACTTATCAAACAAAACATCAATTCCATCACGGTCTTAGACCCAAGACCTCACACACCTTCGAAGATGGTGAGAGCTAGCGGGGTATGAGAGTAGATTGAGAGGAAGAAAGAGTATTCTTACAAGAAAGATGTACATCTCCTCACATAATCACTCATATTAGCATAGCTTAGCTTTGTAATTAGCATGGTAGAGGAGATGAGCATGCATTGAAGCTTGGCTCTTGGTTGGATTTGCATCATAAAGCCAAGAGTTGTTGGTGTAGGCATCCCTTCTCACAAGCTTGGAGTAGGTGGTAAGCTTTCCATTAAAGCTTGAGAAGGAGAGAGAGTCTTCTTTACTTCATACATGGGATTATGTGAGTGTGTGTGTGTGTTAATGCCTTTGAAAAATCAGCCCCCTCTCTCTCTTGGTCGACCCCTCTTGCTATTTGCTCTTGCTAGCATCCTATTGGACCTCCCCAGGCTTAGCCAATGGTAATTAAGCAACATAAGTGATAGCCTTTTGACACGTGTTCCCCTTTCCCCTTTTGTGAGAGATTTAGGTAATTAATAAATGCAACTAAACTCTCATTGGACCCCTTTGCCTCCTAGCCAATAGGAATCAGGCAAGCCGTTGGGCTGCTGAATGCTCATTAGACCCCTTGGGAGATTATCCAATAGTCTTCTAGAGAGCTTAATTCCCATTGGTTCTTTTATTAGGTGTTTTTAAATTAATTAAACTAGATTTACTCTAGCCTAATTCTCATTGGTCCACCTCCAAGGCCATCCAATAGGATTTGAGTACACCTTGTGGGCATCTGGGCTAGGGAGCTGACACGTGTCCCTCATTCCCTTTGTGTAAAGGGAGCTTGTGTGTGTGTGTGTGTGTGTGTGTGTGTGTGTGTGTGTGTGTGTGTGTGTGTGAGTTTCTCTCTCATCCCCTACTTGCAAGGCTCGCCCTCTCCTATGTAGGGATTGATAAAGACTTCTTGTGACACACACTACGCATCCAATTTCCCTAGTGTTTGGCCTTTGGACACAACCTTTGAATTTTGGAACCTTAGCATTTTAGAAGTCTTAATGGGCTGAACCTTAGGGTCTTTTAAGCCCATTGTTGCACATTGCTCTTTTGTAGATGCCCCCCCCTTTGAATCCCTATTTTCCCTCCTTTGGATCCCTCCTGTGGCCGGTCTGCTAGCTTAACCAATATTCTAGCTTTTTCTCCCCTGGCACTTCCCCATATTAAATGATCAGTTTAACATGAGAAAATCATTTAGGAGAATTAGATATTGATTATTATGACATTAACTTTCTCTTGAAATCATAGTTGTCCTCGACTATGGGGTAGAGAAGATAAAGCATATTCATTAGTCCTTTTCTTAGCGGGTAGAGGATCCCTATGTTACCCTACGACATAGTTCCAGAATGGATGACTAGTCCATTTGGCACTTGAGAGCCTAAGCCTCCGCAAGCATGTCTACACATTAGTCCAATCAATCTTCCATAGTAGAGTGACAAGCTCTACTTGGTGTTTGGGAGATGTCGTCCCCGCAAACTTGATCTAAGCATGCATACTACTTCATTTTTGTGCACAATAAAGAAAAAGAAAGTCTTATAAGACAAAAAATTTGTTCACTTTTAACATTTGTACATTTGCTTACTCTAGGGAAGCATTGTAAGCATTGACAAGGTTTAGATTATCCTTTAATCGTATGCCTTGCATCCATCTAGCATCTTCAAAAGGATAAAATTTAAATTTAATAAGATATCATCGGATAGTCTTACCGCCTCTTAGTACCTTGTCTTCATGTCGGAGAATGGACTCGGCCGCAACACCTCTTCTTGGTCCTCGATCTCCGGTGGGTCTTCAATTGTTGGTTCTTGTGGTGGCTCTCCTTTGTAAGGCTTTAGTAGGCTCACATGGAAAGCATTGTGTATGAGCCAATGGTTGGGCAACTTGAGTTGATAGGCCATATCATTGATTGGCCTAAGAATTTGGAAGGGACCATAGTACCTTTTTGCTAAATTAGCATAGTACTTTCAGTGTCCCGCAGGATTCTTGCCCGTCGTGTGCCTTAATTGAGCCTTGGGAAATTTGAGTAAGACCCAATCATTTTCTTTAAAGGCTTGGGCTCTTTTGTGCTTGTCAGCAACAACCTTTTGCCTTTGCTGTGAGATAGAGATAGCATTCTTAATCTTTTGGAAAGATTCTTGTAGGTCCCGGCTATACTCATTTGCAGCGAAGATCTTCCCGTGTACCTTAAGTAGCAAGGGACTTTTTGATCTTCCCTCAATTACCTCAAAAGGTGCTTTTCCCGTGGAAGTATGTACAGTGTTATTGTAAGCATACTCCACTAAAGCTAAGTACTTCTCCCATTGGGATCTTTGATCTACTTTCGTTACATAGGCTTTTAGTAGATCGAGAATTGTTAGGTTAGCTATTTCACTTTGGCCATCCGTTTGCGGGTGATAGGCCGAAGAGAAGTTTAGCCTCGTTCCTAAATTCTCAAAGAGACCCTTCCAGAAATTACTGGTCATTCTAGGATCTCTATCCGACACTATGGACATTGGCAAGCCATGTACTTGAAGATTTGTGAAATGAAGAGGGTTGCCATTTGATGGGCTCTGATAGTCTTTTTGATAGGTATAAAATGAGCTTGTTTACTAAACCTGTCTACTATCATCCATATTCCCGTATTCCCATGGATAGACTTAGGAAATCCAAAGATAAAATCCATGGATATTTTCTCCCATGGTGAATTAGGGATTGGCAAAGGTTGAAGCAATCCAAGTTGCTTCCCTCTATCAAACTTCGTCTTTTGGCATACCACACATTTAGAAACATACTCTTGTGTGTTTGCTTTCATGGTAGGCCAATAGAAATATGTTTCAATCCCCTTTAGGGTAGATTGAATCCCTCTATGTCCTGCATAAGGAGAAGCATGAGATTCATACATTACTTTCTCACGTAGTGAGCTAGTAACGCATAGTCTATTGCCATAGAGAAGATAACCATCTTGTAAATTAAATGGTTCCTCTTTCTTCCCTAGTGTAAGGGTTGAAATCACATCTCTAAAATCGAGATCAATAGCATACTCATCTATCATAGAAGATAGATCATTGTGAGTTGCTATGGAAACCGCATTCACTCTCGGCCGTCTTGAGAGTGCATCAGCTACTTGATTATGCTTGCCAGCAATGTGAGCAATATGAAAATGAAATTGCAAAAGGAAATTTGCCCACCTCATTTGTTTGTCAGGGAGAGCTTGGTTTGCGTCATGAAGTACTTAAGACTTTGGTGATCCGTTCGCAGAATGAAAGGAGTCCCAAATAAATAGTGCTTCCATGAGTCTAAGGCATGTAGAACTGCGAGGGGTTCCTTTTCATATATGCCTAGAGCTTGCTCAACAGGGTCGAGCCTTCGACTTTCATAGCCTATGGCGTGCCCTTCTTGAAGCAAAACAACTCCAAGGCAATCTCCACAAGTGTCACATTGGACCTCAAATGGCTTTGAGAGATCCGGTAGTGTAAGCACACGTTGAGAGATAAGCTTTTCGAAAGCATTGTTCTCCTTGGCAAACCATGTGTACCTAACGTTTTCTTTGCTAGGTCATGTAATGGTCCTGCTATTAGTGAGAACTTTTCTATGAAGCATCTATAGTATGCACACATACCTATAAAGCTTCTTAATTCATGAAGATTCCTTGGTTTAGGCCATCCTTTTATTACCTCTAACTTTGATGGATCCATTTGGATGCCATCTTGAGAGATAATGTGACCTAAATACTGAATCTCTTGTAAGAAAATTTCACTTTTCTTTCGATTAACATAAAGTTTATTCTCTCTTAGAACTTGAAATATTACCTGGAGGTGTTGCTTGTGTTCATCTAATGAATTAGAGTAGATGATGATATCATCAAAGAACACTCCAGTAAAGGTTCGGTGAGGCTTGAATAGCTTCTCCATCAAGCGGTTGAATGTGGCTGGTGCATTGGTCAAGCCAAAAGGCATGACAATGTATTCGTAAAGAGCAAACGTAGTGCAAAATGCGGTCTTTACAATGTCTTGATCAACTATCCTTATTTGATGATAGCCACTTTTTAGGTCAATCCTACTGAAGCAGGTGGACCCTTGTAGCTTATCAAATAGGTCTTCTATCCGTGGAACGGGAAACCTATTTTTGATAGTGATCCTATTTAGTGCTCGATAGTCGACACACATACGATATGTGCCGTCTTTCTTTTGCACTAGTAGCACATGAGAACAAAATGGAGATGAGCTAGGGCTAACCATGCCCTTCTCAACTAACTCATGCACTTGCCGCATAATCTCCTTTTGTTGAGCTTGAGAAACTCTATAAGGAGGTTTGTTAGGCGGTGAACTTCCTGGAAGAAGTTCAATTGCATGATCATCATTACCTCGTTTAGGAGGTAGCTCACAAGGGATGTCGTCAATCAAGACATCTTGAAACCCCTTGAGAAAATTGGATAGCTCTAATTCCTTTTGAATTTGTATATTTTCTTTTGCTAAAACATTAGGTTCAATTTGATAATCTTTAACAAAAATCATGTACACGGAAATAGAGCTCTTTATTGACTTGTTGAAAGCTTGAGTATGTACAGTGGGTATAGTGTTACCCATTTCCTTAGCATCTATATACATACTTTTTCCCTGAACTTAAAGGAGATTATCCTTTCAGGGAATTTAACATTGGTAGCCATGCGATCAAACCATGGTGCCCCTAGGATTACATCCTCATGCTTGAGAGGAGAGATAAAGAAGTCCTCTTTGTCCACATAGCTTTGGACATGGAGCCTTAATTTCCCGATTAAAGGAGTGACTGAAGCTTCTTGCCCCTTGAAAGCACCGTCTGCGGGTAGGACATCTCGCATCTTGTAGGTTTGTATGCCTAGCTTGGTGGCCAACTCTATAAATATAAAATTATGAGTAGAAGCGGGGTCAAAGAGAAGAAAAGCATCACTTTCTCTTACCTTTCCCCAAGCATGGGATAGAGGAGATCCTTTGTGGTGAGTTTCCTCCTCTTGGATTTCGACCAAGGTAGCTCTAGGAGGATCATGGCGGTTGTTCTTTTGGGAACAAGCATGGTATGCATGCCCTTGTTCGCCGCACTTGAAACACCGGTTATCCTTGCGATAACGCTCAAGCTCTTCAGGAGAGAGTTTATTTTTGCCTTTGTAAACTCCCTTCTCCTTAACTTTGTTGGAATTGCCCTTAGGAGACTTTTGGACATTGTCCTTCCCCTTAGGCTCATTGGAACCCTTGTTTTCAGGGGGCTTAGAATTTCTCTTAGCCTCTGTTTGGAAATTGATTCGAGAGGCCACCGTAGTATGATGTATTACTGCCGATATGGTGCGTGGCCTTTGGGAGTTGACATACTCCGGCATTTCTTCGGTTAAGCCCGCACAAAATTTCTTCTTTTGCTCTCCAAAATCGAACTTTTTGAAGACAGTGGCTTTGATTTTTAGGTCCCAAAAGTTGTCTACGTATTTGTGGATGGATTCATAGGGAGAGAGCTTCAAGCTTCGCCATTTGGTGAGTACTTTGTCTTTGGGATCGGTGGCCAAAAACTGCTTCATAATGGAAGCTCTTAAAGCTTTCCATGTTCGTGGAGCTTCACCGTTGGCCTATAGGCTAGACCACCATTACTCGGCGGACTTTTGAAAGTGCATAGCTACATGGTGTAGCTTAGAGGACTCCGTGAAGCCCTCATCTCCAAACGCCGCATCGAATTGTTGGATAAAGGCCAAGACTTTGTCCGTAGCACCAAAAGTGCCATCGTAGGTAAGGAAAGAGATGCTCTTTCCTCCCTCTTTTGAACTTCTTGAGCTTGGATGACCTCTTCATGCGGCATAGGATTTCCTATGGCCTCTTCTTTTTTATGGTTCAAAGGTTGCACCATCACTTTCTTTAGAAGATGAAGAATTTGAGGAAGATGGAGAAGAGGGTGACCTATTTCTCGCCTTTTTCTTGCCTTGATCTTCGTTGTCTTCACCATCACTTTCATAAGAGGAAGAGGATGAAGAAGATGGAGAAGAGGGTGTCCTTCTCTCTCGCCTTTTTCTTCTCTTGCTTTTTGTCATCTCTCTTTGAAGTATGGTGTGGAGAAGTATGCGATGGTCTTCTCCGTTTTGGAGGTGATGGAGAGCGTTTAGCCCACCGTCTTCGTGGAGCCATCTTCGTCAAGGTGGCGGGAGACTCACTTATTTTTCGTTCCTTTGGTGGAGGCTCTTGAGTTCTCCTTTGAGAAGGAGATGCATCATCAAGGAGAAAATTTCTGAGCCCTTCATAGGGATCCTCTTCTTCTTCCCGAATCGGAGAGAGACCTCTTTTGAAAGGCTCGCAAGGAGGCTTCCTAGGTGTTCTCTCGTCATGGTAGGGAGCTTCGAGAATCCCATGAGCACGAAGCTACCGTTGCACTTCCCTTTGGAGGGGATTGCCCATGCTTGTTGAAGCCTAGAAACAAGATAGTTAACAAGCATCAGGGCATCATAAGTAGCTTTCTCACAAGCAAAATCAAAGTTATCAACATTAATTTCACTCTCTTTACTATTGTCAGCCATTCTAACAACTTTTAGGTGTAAACTTTTTAGGTGTACTTTGGCACTTCAAGCCCTGGTTGCTACTCCTCTTTACCCCTTTAGAAAAAGCACTCAAGCTACTATACCCGTGGCTCGAATACCATTAATTACAAGGAATAGAAGAGAGGGTCGTTCAACACCAAAACAACACCGGCTCCTGTCAAGATTCTAATAGCTCAATAGTGGTTAAAGCCGTAGGTGAGCCCCGTAGGAATCCACTATTAAGACCATAGCTCTCAACGGTGATGCCCCGTTAACTGCACAAAGGCAGGCGCACTGCAAGGCTGAAAAATCCCTATTCTACTTACTCACATGCAATTAATAGTACCAACCATTTATAGCTAGCTTGAGGACCTCCCTTCTTGATCAAGAAAAGAGAAACCTTCTGCTCTAATACCAGTGTAACATTTAATGGCCTAGTAACTTGTGTGTAGCGGAAAATAGCATGAACATAGTGAGCATTCATTAGAATAGATCCTATTGAGATTAACAAGAGTGCTTGGGTGGAGAAAGCAACAAAAAGCATAACACCTAGTTAGATAGCATGAACAATACTTCAAAAGAGAGAGAAATTAAGTAATTGACAATAGTTGAAGACCGGATTTGCATGGAGCCGGTCCCCCCTTCAAAAGGTTTTGTATTATGGTTTCTCCCATCAAGAGAGACATTTTACAATACAATTCTTTGTGTTCCTTCAAGACTAGCTAGTGCAATGAAGATGGAAACTTCATGCACTAAGCAAAACACTTATCAAACACAACATCAATTTCCTTACGGTCTCAGACCCAAGGCCTCACACACCTTTGAAGATGGTGAGAGCTAGCGGGGTATGAGAGTAGATTGAGAGGAAGAAGGAGTATTCTTACAAGAAAGATGTACATCTCCTCACATAATCACTCATATTAGCAGAGCTTAGATTAGTAATTAGCATGGTAGAGGAGATGAGCATGCATTGAAGCTTGGCTCTTGGTTGGATTTGCATCATAAAGCCAAGAGTTGTTGGTGTAGGCATCCCTTCTCACAAGCTTGGAGTAGGTGGTAAGCTTTCCATTAAAGCTTGAGAAGGAGAGAGAGTCTTCTTTACTTCATACATGGGATTATGTGAGTGTGTGTGTGTTAATGCCTTTGAAAAAGCAGCCCCCTCTCTCTCTTGGTCGACCCCTATTGCTCTTTTGCTTTGGATCCCTACTGTGGCCGGTCTGCTAGTTTAACCAATATTCTAGCTTTTTCTCCCCTGGCACTTCCCCATATTAAATGATCAGTTTAACATGAGAAAATCATTAGAAATTGATTATTATGATACACCGAATTTTGATCTACGAGAGGGTGACTACAAGGAGGCAGAGGTCAAAGCAATCACCAAAATGCTATCTAAAGTACGTGCCAATATTGATTTGGCATGGCTTAAAGAATATTTGGAGTCCTTGTAGGTGATCTTGTTGCTCAAAGCACAATATGAGTGCTTGTACTGCTCTATAAATTTTGAGAAACTACTTGAGCTATGCATGAGTGGTTATCATGCTAAATAAAGTGCATAGGAAGTGCTTGAAAAGTGCACATGGAGCAGTAGGAAGTGCTTGAAACGTGTTCAAAGGTGCTTAGAAAGTGCTTAGAGACAATTTCATAGTGCTTATGAGGTGCTAAGAAATAGCTTATGGAAAATTCGTAGTGCTTTATGAGGTGCTTTAGAAAGTATTGAGAAGTGCTCATAGTGCTCATTGGACCTTAGAAAGTTCCTAGAAGTGCTTAGACATAGTTCAAAAGTTCTAAGAGTTGAAGCAACTACTTAGAAGTCCTTCATAGTGCTTCACAATGAAGCACTCCTTATAAGTGCTTCATAATGCTCATTGGTGCTTAGAAAGTGCTTAAGTGTATAAAAATAGCTTCGATTTCTTACAAGGTCATTAGAAATTGCTTAGAAAGTAGTTAGAAAGCAGTTTAACAATATCTTACAAGAGCTTTATAGTGCTCAATGGTGCTTAGAAAGTGCTTAGAAGTGCCTAGAAAGAGATCCAAAGTTCTATGAGGTGGTTAGAAATGCTTAGAAAGTGGTAGAAAATCCAAGGGATTCACTATTACCTATGAGGGGACGTCACCTGTGAGAAACCCTTGAGCCAAAACTCCCCTTATATTCGGAACCGTCTACTTCTTGGAACATACTTTTTAGATCAGCTATCGTATTCTTACTTTTGTACAAAATAATTCTAAGATCGAGTTGTTTTTGTACTAATCAGTCACTTGTCTAAAACCAACTGTCTTTTTAGCTTAAAATTTCATTATATTTTATAATAAGTAAAACAGCTACACACGCGTCCTATACATAAGGCTTTCGGAATCCTTTGAAAAAACCAAGACGCTAGCTTTGAAAACTAGCTTGAATTATAGTGCTAAGTTGGATCCACTATCTATAATTCCTTTTTAGGTTGGCTAGTGTTGAGTGGTCCCTCTTAGACTATAGTTTTGGATACCTGCTCACAACTATCATAGTCTTTGACTTTGCTTGTTTAATGATTGCAGGTCCAACCTACAATACTAATCATAATTTTCTATTAACTTTCAACATCACAAACATTATAAACTGACTGCTCATATGAGAATTATACACGACCCAAAGAAGCATACAAGGATTTTAGAACAAATTAGGTTTTACCTAAAAGACCATCCTCCAAAAAAAGCATTGTCTATTAGAACTAAACCCTTTCTGGCTCGACGTGCCAAAAGCATTGTTACATCTTACCCTAAGTAATCTCTTGCTTACTAACATTTCTATCTATTGCAGATCCTTGCTCTTTTGCAAGGCTTGTAATTAACTTTCGAACCTCTCTCTATGGCAACCTCTCTTGTCCTCAGATGTCTTTATAATATGTATGCTTCTCAACTAATCTATGATTAGGCCTTAGCTACAGATAAAAAGCTTTTTATCTTACACATGCTTTTTTTTAATGATTAGGTCAAGATATTGGCTACCTTGGACAAGGACTCCAAAGATGGGTTTCTATAATTTCTCATTACATAGCCCAATTACCTTTACTTTCTTTACAATACCAACAAGAGCTAGCCTTGAAAAGTGAAATAACATAATAAAAAGCTTCACATAGAATTGCCTTAGTCAATTATGCTTTCCTCTTGGAGAAGCATGGAGATGTTAATAGCTAGTTTTGTATGTAAACCAACTCTTATATAAGGGAGATTAAGAAGTATGTAGCAATGATTCTTTTAAAAATTGAGGTGAAAAATCTAGCAACATATGCATGTGCTCTCAAACTCTCTTTGCTTGCAAAACTTATACCATATTATTATCCATAAGATGACAAACTACATTCAGGATGAAATAGTATTGATCAAATACTATAACATCTCCACTAGATCTCTCTCTCTCTCTCTCTCTCTCTCTCACACACACACACACACACACGCACACATCCCTAACACACTCATGCACATATACTAAAGCACACTATTAAAACAAAAGGTCTATTCATTTTCCTCTCATGGCTCTAGAGGTGCTACGGCAAACCCACTGATAATGAAGCCTAGTGTGATGTGATCTACCACATCCCAAAACGTATGCTTCACCTCAATTGTTTTTAAAAAACCATATGAGACATCTATTCACATGACCCCAAGTTCAAACGGTGGTTTTGCAAAATTTATCCAAAAAACCTTTAATGACATGCTCCAAATACAATTAGTTGCTTTAAAGCTTTTGCAAGCAATAGAACTACCTTCTAAATGAAGGGTCAAATTTTGAGATAAGCTGAATCTCACTTGTTTGAACAGACAAGTTACATTGTAGAGTCTTTAGGCATATGAGTCCTTTATAAATAATGGAATACACCAACACTCTTACATGGTCATAGCATTGTCATGAGCATGTAACTCCTACCCTTTCTTTGGGCATCATGAGGTAGCTAAACCCTTTCTTACCCATCAATAGCTATTTTGTACACTTGAAAGTTTCGAGGAGTGGCTTACGTGCCAATTTCACCAGACTCCTACAAAATGCAAAACCAACAAAACAAGGTGATGTAATTTCTTAGCAAAGAGTAGGCAAAATTGTCTCATTTTTCAACGTGTGTTGACTTGAGAGAAATCATCTTGCTACGACCAGCCATGTTTCATGAGCTATAGATAATCAACTACATGGACTATTTATGTATAATCTAAGTTTTTGTAAGTGTTAATGTAAGCACCAAGGCAAAAGAACACACACAAAAATCAGCCATACTAGTACATGCTCCGTAAGTAAACGTTGAGTTTCCAAGAGCAAACGATGCTTGTAGGGGAGGAGAGGGTTGAGAGACAACCGACTTGCCAAGCATGATCGAACATCTAGAGCTACACATCATCGAAGGGCTAGGATGAGCTTTGCAAATACGCCAAGATGAAAGAAAACACAAAACATTTAGCCATACATACCTGCCTCGACTAAGCAAACAATGTCTTTTCAAAAGCAGATGAGGCTTGTAGAGGTGGAATTGAGAGCGGAAGATGCTCAAGGGAAAAAGTTGAGACCATATCAAAGGAAGTATCGAACGGTTCCATCACCATCCTCTTGACTTGCTTGTACCCCACCGCTTGTCTGAGGCTCATCCTCATCCCCTTTCACATCTTTCTCTCCCCTTCCTTGACATAATGCGGCCTAGTCTGCAACATTGTCCACAAAGTCTCAAGCTACCCCACATGCACACCGAGCCGCACACAAATCATCATTGTTCCAAAGAACGCCATGCTTGGTAGACCATCGGAGGCAGCAAAGAAAGCCAGCATATGACTTTAAAAATGCTTCTCACCATCACAAACACTCTCCCAATGAGATTGATTTGCTTGACAGATCTACTTCTTTGGGTGCAAGAAACAAGATTTTAACAAAGAATAAGTAGAACTGTGATAAAAACACACTAATCTTGTTGAGATCATGGGAGATTTTCTTGAAGAATAGTTTGCCAAAAAAAGTTTTACTGTAGCTTATAAGAGCAGATCCTTATATTTCACCTGTCTAGAAGCTTGCCTCAGCTTTCTTTACATCTCCCACAGAGCTGCATACGTGATGAAAACCATGCAAAACCTATGGGGATTCTCGACCAAGAGAGGCTGGGGCTTCTCAATCTATGAGGGCAACTTGAGCGCTCCAACCTGCAGGAAACACATGAAAACTTCCAACAACTGCACTAAATGCAATTGAAGAAGCATGCAGAACGCAAATTAAACATTGCCTCCAAATTTGAGCTAACCGGAGAAGCAGAACGAGATGTGAGGGCCTTATCTTAAGCAAAGAAATTGGCCTGGGCTGAGCAATGGAAAAATTGTAATTGCCCATAGAACAAGAGAGAAGAGGTGCGGTGACCTCGTCGCAACGCTAGTTCGCTTCTGACTGTTGACAAGAGAAGCGAATGAGAGGTGGATCAATAGGTCTTTTGTTTTTGAGGGCGGGGATCAATATGTGGGTGGTGGGCGGGGGTGTCATAAATACAAACCCAAGATTTGGGTGCTCTATGTGGGTGGTGGGCGAGTGTATCCTCTATTTGAGCTTCAAAAATAGGCGCTTTCAAAAAATGGCCCCCATGGGCTCTAAAGATAGTAAATGATACCTATAATTGTTAAGGTGAGTTTAAACTTCAAAGTTTTCCATGCTGATAAAAAACTGCTCATACAAGTGACCAAGGGTGGTATGGCATATAACTAACATGCCCCAATGGATAGACCCGAGATACACACACAACTGCTCATACAAGTGACCAAGGGTGGTATGGCAAAGAACCAACATGCCCCAATGGATAGACCCGAGATACACACACAACTGCAATTGCTATTAATACTATTGATTGCTCCACCACATGAGACCATTGGCAAACAACTAAGTAACCACTACGCAAGCATGAGGACAACAAGTCTAGATCTCCTCCTGACAAAGAAAGACATGCCCTAAGGATCATCAGATCTAGGACTACTGTTTTAGGTGCATGGAGAAAAACTATAGCAAAGGTGGAAGATCTGGGTGAGTGAGAAGGTTGTTTCTATGGTCTTGGAAAGATCAATAAACCCGAATGATCCAGACTCTCCTTTGCCACCAAATAAAGATAAGGTCACCAAGGGTGCAACTACAAGCAAAAGGAAAGGGAGGACAAGAAGAAAAGCATTGCAAGGAAGAAGGGCAATACAAAGAAGAGCCCTGCAAAGAAGGGTAGTGCAAAGAAAATCCCTGCAAAGAAGAGCCATGCAAAAAAATCTACCAAAGAGAAGAGCCCAGCAAAAGGCCCTCCATTTCACTCACCACTCAAACTCATAGCTCAGAAGCATCGCTCATCTAAGAAAAGTAACTAGCCAGAGCCTGGCTCCCCTTTCTGTCTCCCCTTTCTGTCTTTCAATAAGGCTACTAAGTCTCCTAAGACAACCCCTCAGAAGCCCAAGGAACCCAACCCCTAAGGAGCTAAAGTCATCAACCCCTGAGGAACCCAACTCACCACCACTCCCTCATGAACCTTTTTTAGAAACATTTGATCATAGTAATCAGAAAAGACAGGGGGTCTTTGAGGGTCCAAATTCCTCCCATGCAAGAAGAAAAGTGGATTTTGCTGACTAATTACATTATTCCACAAGGCTTATATACAATTTTGTTCATTTTGTCCATATGAACAGACACTCTTTTTGGGTTCATATTTTTATACTCCAATATTTAATATCAACCAATTGATTCTAAACCGTGTCATGAGGTCATTCAAATTTAACCCCACACAAAATATTGGTCACATAACAAAATAGAAAAGACATGAATATTTTCAAAATGTAGCTATTACAGCTTGAGGAGAAATCCACTTTAGCTTAAGTTCTCAAGTCCTTGCAAGTGTTTCAAAAGAAACTCTTTTTGGCGGAAGACATGTGATGCATGATGTTGAAATTTCCATCCTTGTGCTCACAACAATGCCATCAACTTTGAATTCTATACTCTGGGGATGTTTCATCCACAAACTCAAGAGATTCTTTGATATCCTGAAGCATCCAATTTGATGTTACTATAAGGTTTCTAGGTTCAGTGAATGGATGGACCAAATTTTTTAGTTCAAACTCTGGATAGTTGTCCTTGAAGTCTAGAGGAACCCACCTACCTAGCTTGCTTCTCCATCTCATGTAGTCAAAGCCCAAAACTAATGATTGACGACATAGTTGGTACGAGATAAACATAGAGTTTGTGCTTACTCTACAATTGATATTGTCACCAATGTGGAAAGTTTCCTTGGTACCCCAACCTTCTCCAAGTACAATGTCCAATTCAGCCATAGATAGTCGTCTATTAAGCCACATGGTCCTGGACCTTTGTAAATCCATTGTTTTGAAACATGTCACAAAGACATGTATTGGCAAGAACCATTGAATCTTAATCCTCCTTGAAATCCTACTCGGAGACATAGCTTTAAGGATATATTCTTTGATTTTGGATTTGAAGCTTGATGCGATACTGAGGCCGTCCGGGGCGGGCAACAAGAGAGGCGACCTCTAAACACCCCTCAAGGCACCCGTGCTGCTCAATTGGGGCTGGGGCAACCACAAGCACAAACACAACAAAAAACCCACAGTCAAACCCAAACAAGATAGGGGCACCACCTAGTTATGGTATGCAAACTAGGACGCAAAAGAGATTTTTTCACAACCAAGAAGATGTGCCACAAAACACACACAAACAACCTCACAACAAGACACACACAAAATGGACCAGAGAGAGCTAGAGCAAGGGGAAGAGAGAGAGGAATGAATCTTGCGTAATACCTTATTTGTGACTTGCAAATGGAGATGGCTGGTTATGATGCTATCGTAGAGCTTGTACAAAAATAACTCAATGCTTAGTGAATGCTAAACATTGCCAACACACACACATTGTCTTAGGGTGTGGGAGAGCTCTCACCACAATACCCTGTTACAATGGACACAAAATTGGCAATAAAAACACACTAAAACACTTTCTAAACCAAGATCAAATGATAGAAACATCAAAATACACAAGTCACCTTGAATTCACCAAACCGTATCGCACAAGTGGAAGGACGAAGATTTGAACATCAAATCACGTCTTTGATGCACCAAACCTCAATTTATTGATGATGGAGGAACATATACAATAATGGTTTTGAGATTTTGAACTCATGCTCTCTCACTTGCAATGTGTAGCTTGAAAACTTCTTTCACACAAAAAGTGAAGCTCACAAAGTGGTTGCTACGCCTAAGTCTCTCCTCACGCATAGAGTGTTGGGGTGCTATGTGAGAAATTGGGGGCTTTTTTACAAGAAGGAGAGGGGCCTATTTATAGGTTGGAGACCCCTCATTAAGATCATTGAAAATCCTAAATTACAAGCTAACAAATCAGGATATTGCGGGCCTTCTTTGTCTGCTTGAGTCATGGATGTGGGCTCAAAAGAGAGCATTATTGATGGTAGATAAGGTGAAAGGAGAGTTTTAAGGAAGGAGAAGGAGGGAGAGAGAGAGAGAGAGAGAGAGAGAGAGAGAGAGAGAGAGAGAGAGAGAGAGAGTTTTACTATGCACATATCTTGAGTTGAGGTGCCTTTTATGGTTAGGTCAATGGCTATTTTGTGTTAGTATGTTAGTGGTTAGTGTTAGTAATCACTAGAAAGTTAATGATCTATTTACAATGGGTAGAATGGAGTGGATGGTTGAAGTAAGATGGTTGAATGAAGTGAGAAAATCCTTGCGATGGTGAAGATTGAAGAAGTACTTACTTGTGTTGGTTCCCAAAATGACTATCGATCGTCTTCTTCGTCTTCTCTTCTTTACGCCACCGCCGTCAAGGTTGATTATCATGATGAAAATGAAAATTTGGTTGATGAGATCTCTTAATTTGCAGAGGTGAAGCATGGTTTACATGCTGAATTTTATGTATATAGAGAAGGGGTAAGATGGAATTGTACTTTGGAAGTATTTTAGAGAGAGGCATAGAGATGGTGTATGTACAAGTAGAGCTCATATGAGAGCTATGGAAGTAAGAGGGGAGGTTAATGGTGAAGAAGGTGAGGGAAACCATGGAAGGTGCAGGTTTGAGTGAGGTATTGAGAGGAATGAGTGTGTGCATGTGTAGAAGTGTGGAAAGAGGTGAGAGAAGACTATGGACTACTTGTGAGAAAAGTGGGCAGATTGGGGTCCACTAAAAAAATCCTTGCTCACCGTTGTTTGCTCCAAAAATCACCAAAAGTTTTGAGGTGATTACTTAGCTCTTGGTCCACATTTTCTCTTTTGATCACCGCTTCAAATTCAGAGTGGAGATGGATATAAAAAATCCCACAAAAAGACCTATTTTTCTTCACAACAAAGTCTTCAGTGGCCCCCTTTTGTTGAATTTGCATATGGCTCCAAAGGTGAGCCCCTCCTTGCATGAGAGCATGACCTAATTGATTCTTAGGGGTATTAAAATATGCATGGTTGTGGATTATGCATAAATATAATACATGGATATGATGAGAAAAAACAGGCTAGTATATATAAACTATTCATGGAATCTAAAATAGTGTCAGCTATATATAAATATAAAATGGAAAAAAGAGATATATGAAAATATACGGAATCAAATGAGGGGACCCTCCTTTGTTTTTATTGAAGTATATTTATTTACAAGAGATAAGAAAAAAAAACCTATAGGAAATAGGAATTTAGTGATAGGCAATGACTGATGGTGAAAGGTATTTTTGAGGTTTTTCCTTGGAGTGGATTCTCACCAAAAATAAGAGAAGCTTGCATGAATATACATCTATATGGAATAAAGAGTATGCAAAATGGTAAGAGAAATTGTGGTAATGGTGAGTCAATGTACATAGCATACATAGAAAAATAAGGCACAGCTAGGTAGAAATATTTAAATAAATACCAAAATAATTATGAAAATTTCCTATATTTAGGTCCTATGTACAATGAAATATATACACACAAATGAGCCATAATATATATATATAGTTTTTTTTTTTGGCTCAACTAGTCTAATGACTAGCTAGCTGAGGGTTTTAAAAAGATATGGGAAAAATTCCCTAACGCACACATGCCTATGTACAGTGAAAAGGTAAGAATAGCCAAAGTGTTTAGGTGATTTTGGTAGGGTGAGGTAACTCACTATGGCAATTACGGAGAGCCAAACAACGGCTATCATTAGCCCTCCCCCATGATGATGGTATATTCATGTACCATCATAGAGCATCTTTTGCAAAGAGAGAGCTTTTGAGTGCTCAATGATATTTGGTCCCTTGAGAGGATTTTCATTGTGTGGCTTCTTGTCACACTCATGCTTCATGTAACAAAAGTTACATGAGATAGTCTCTTTTTGATAGTCCTTCGGTAGATCCTTTGGTAGAAGGCAACTCAAATAGGGCTTCAAGCGATACCCGTTTACCTTCCTGGAGTGCTCTTTACCATTCAAGTCCATAAGCTGATAGTAGCTTGAATTGAAAGCCTTCTTGACTATGTATGGCCCTTGCCATCTAGTTTCAAACTTGGCATCAAAATGATTGTTAGGTCGATTGTCATACCTTAGCACAAGCTCTCCTCCTTGATGCCTTTGTCCTTCAGTTTCTTGTCGAGCTTTTCTTTCGCTTGTGTGGCTTTCCTATTGTAGCACTCGTAAGCTGCTTCTCTTTTCAACTCAAGCTCCACTAACATAAGAAGTCGATCCATCCATACCTCTTGATCATCTTGTGCACCTTTGCCATGAAGCCGCATTGTTGGAATGTGGAGCTCGATAGGCTGCAAAGCCTCTTGACCATAGAATAAGTGAAATGGTGTGAACTCCGTGGCTTCCCTATATGTGGTTCGATATGTCCACAAGGCACCATCCAAGAAGTCATCCCATAATTTTGTCTTGTTTCGCACCATCTTTCTCATGATGCCTGCAATGACACCATTAGCCTTCTCCACCAAACCATTTGACTGGGGGTAGTAAGGTGTGCTATGATGATGTAGAATGTGAAGCTCTTCACAAACTTCTGTGAGTAAACCCTTCTTGAACCCCGGACCATTATTCAAAACAATCTCTAGCTCTAGAGGTGTGCCAAATCTATAATAAATATTAGTGTAGACAAACGTGCTCACTGTTTTCCCATTTACCCTTTCCACACTTTGAGCCTCTACCCACCTAGTCATGTAGTCTACATCCACTAGAATGTAGAATTTACCACTGTTTGTTCTAGGCAGAGGACCCATAGCATCAATGCCCCAGTTTTCAAAGGGTCCATTTGCAAGCACTATCTGCCTCGGACCATGCACCAGCCTTTTATTTCCATTTACCTGACAATTGTGACAACTTTTACACCAATGTTGGACATCCACATGCAAGCTTGGCCAAACATATCCCGCAAGAAAAATATTCTTCACGGTTAATTCTTGGGCAAAACGACCGCCACATGCCTCTTCATGCAAACCTTTTAGAATGGCTGGAATTTCCTCGATAATTGGTACTCTTTTGCACACTTGATCCTTCCCTCTTTGATAGAGGGAGCCTTCTAGGAGGAGATAGAAACTTGCCTTCTTCATGAGTATCCTCTTCTGAGCTTTAGTGAAGTCTTATGAAAACTCGCCCTACAAAATGTAGCCAATGATGGGAGCCAATGATTCCAACCCTTGGTATCTCGGTTACTTGACAACTTCTGCCACCATGATGACCTGTACTTCTTTCTCAACACATGTAACTGCTTGTTGTGCAAGTAAATCGGAATCTTCATTTTGTTTCCTAGGAATATGATATAGTTGGACTTCTTCAAACTGATTAAACAACCTACGAATGGCATGAACCTTTGTCCCGAGGCTTTCATTCTTGCATGCCCAAATGCCTAAGATATGCTTTACAATGAGAAGTGCATCCCCCTTTACCATGAGACGTTGTATACCTTGACTAATACACATCTTCAAACCATGAAGTAGTGTGTCATATTCTGCTTCATTGTTGCTAGTTGAACCTGGTAGATTGACCTTCTCTTTCATGACCACCTCTCCACTTGGGTTGAACAACACTAGCCCTCCCCTTGCTTTTCCTGTGACTCGTCGAAAAGCTCCATCAAAGAACAAGGTAAAAGAATTAGGAATACTTTTTGGTGGTGGCAATGGTAGGGTCTTTACTTCAGGAACCTTAATCTCCTTTTCATGCACCATATAAGTGAGAATCCCCACCAATTGTGCACGCACACTATCTTCTACCTTGAAAGAGTATTGAAACTCTTACAACTCCATAATCCACTTTGAGATCCTAGTACTAAGATTCATTTGAGATGACACTTTAAGGGAATAAATTTTCTACATTGAGAATTACAAAAGATTTCGGTAGCAAGTAGGATCTAAACTTTCTCACCGCAAACATGAGAGAAAGCATCATGAGTTCTGCCTCCGTGTAGCCTCTCTCCAAAGCATTCATGACCCTACTAGCAAAGTAGATGGGTCGCATTCTGGTACTGTGGGGATCTTGCTGTAGCAAAACAACACCAATTGTTTCTTTCCCAACACTAGAGCTAACAAAGAATGTGTACTCCCAACAAGGAGGCATAAGTGTTGGTAGCTCTTGCAGAATGACTTTGATGTTACAAAAATATTCTTCAAGCTCATCAGACCAAACAAACTCGACTTGTTGTGTCAACTTTTGCAAAGGATGAAGTAACTCCGAGGCTAAGTGAATGAAGCGTGACATTTACTTCACCTTTTGAATGAATGATATGACCTCCTTAAGACTCTTCGGTGACGGTAACTCAATAAGAGCCTTTGACTTTGAAGGATCCACCTCAATGCCTTTGTAAGAAACTTTGTGACCAAGCAAGATCACTTCATCCTCACCTATGTGGCACTTCTCGGGGTTGAGTTGACCTCCCATGTCATAGAACTTCTTCAAACCTTCTTCTACCCTTTGCAGATGTAATGATTTTGAACTATAAATGCAGAAATCATCAATGAACACACTAATTGACTTTCCAAAGAATGCTTGAAACACCATGTTCATGAAACGTTGGAAAGTTGCAAGAGCATTTGTCAGGCCAAATGGCATGACTCTAAAAGCATAACAACCCCAAGGAGTGATGAAGGTTGTTTTCAATTGGTCCTCCAATGCAATCCCTATTTGAAAGTAACCTGAGTAGCCATCACACACAGTGTACTTCTCATGACCAGCTACCTCATTCAGTATCTCATCCTGAAATGGGAGGGGAAAGTGATCTCTTTTGGTTGCCTCATTGAGCGGACGGTAATCCACACACATCCTCCACTTGCTGTTATTCTTGGGAGTGACAACAATGGGAGGGACCCACTCTGAATTACTCCAGCCATTGCCTATTCCAAATTCACCATGGGAGAGTATATCCATGGATTTCATCTTTGGATTACCCAAGTCTATCCATGGGAATACATGAATATGGACAATAGTCGACAGGTTTAGCAAGCAAGCACATTTTATTCCTGTCAAAAAGACTATTAAGGTACATCAAATGGCAACTCTCTTCATATCTCAGATTTTCAAACACCATGGATTACCCACATCCATCGTGTCAGATAGAGATCCTAGAATGACCAGTAATTTCTGGAAAGGTCTCTTTGAAAATCTAGGAACAAGATTGAATTTCTCTTCGGCCTATCACCCACAAACGGATGGCCAAAGTGAGATAGCCAATCTTACGATACTCGATCTACTCAAGACTTATGTTACCGAAGTAGATCAACGCTCACAATGGGAAAAGTATTTACCTCTGGTAGAGTATGCCTACAATAATACTGTACATACTTCTACAGGGAAAGCACCTTTCGAGATCATAGAGGGAAGACCTAAAAGTCCCTTGCTACTGAAAGTACATGGGAAGATCTTCGCCGCCGATGAGTATAACCGTGACCTACAAGAATCTTTTCAAAAGATTAGGGAGGATATAGCCATCTCTCAACAAAGGCAAAAAGCTGCTGCTGATAAGCAAAGAAGAGCCTTAATGTTCAAAGAAAATGATTGGGTCTTACTCAAGTTTCCTAAGGCTCGATTAAGGCAAACGACGGGCAAAAATCCTACGGGCCATCAAAAGTATTATGCTAAACTAGCAAAAAGATACTATGGTCCTTTCCAAATCTTGAAGCCCATTAATGAGACGGCTTATCAACTCAAGTTTCCCAACCATTGGCTTATACACAATGCCTTTCATGTAAGCCTGCTTAAGACCTACAAAGGAGAGCCACCAACTGAACCAATTATTGAAGACCCTCCCGAAGTTGAAGACCAAGAAGAGGTGCTACAACCCAAAGCTATCCTTCGGCATGAAGACAAGGTACTACGACATGGTAAGATTATCCGACGGTATCTTATTAAGTTCAAAAATTATCCTTTTAAAGATGCTAGATGGATGCAAGGAATACAGCTTAAGGATAGTATGAACCTTGTCAATGCTTACAATGCTACATTAGAGTAAGCACATGTACAAATTTCTTTTAAATCACTCATGTTTTTGTCTTATAAGACTAGTCCTCTTTTTAAGTTTGCACAAATTTAACTAATATGCATGCTTAAAATCATGTTTGTGATGACGACGTCTCTCAAACACCAAGTAGAATTTGTCACCCTACTTTGGGAGAATGAAATGGACTAAAGAGCAGACATGCTTGCGGCATCTATGTCTCCCAAGCACCAAATGGATTAGTCATCCATCTTGGAAAGATGTCGTGGGGTAAAAAGGGATCCTTTACCCGCTAAGTACAATTGACTAATGACTAAGACTTTATCTCTTCTACCTCATAGTCGAGGACGACTATGATTTCAAGAGAGAGGTATAGTCATAAAATCTAATATCTAACCAACCCAAATGATTTTCTCATATTAAATTGATCACTTAATGTGGGAGAATAAACGGGAACAAGTGTTAAGATATAGATATGTGCTTATAGATCTATCTCAACACGGGGCCAATGGTAAAGGGGCCCAAAAGGGAGATGGTCTATCAAAGAGCAAGGCTAACCAATGGAGCATAAGACCTTAGGGTTAGCTTCATTGAAGACCTCCAATAAATGTGTGTAAAAGTCCTTTGACCTTAGGTAAGCTAGGGCTGAACTTGAGGTGAGAACCCGGCCCAAGCTCGAGGTGCTTGTCCTGCTTGAGGTACTTGTCCTGCTTGAGGTGCTTGTCGTGCTTGAGGTGTTTGTCATGCTTGAGGTGCTTGATTAAGATGCTTGAGGTGCTTGACTGGCTCCATGCTTGAGGTGCTTGACTTGCTGCATGATTAAGGTACTTGAGGTGCCTTGAGAAGCTTGCCTGAGATGCTTGTGGGAACACCCTCTAGTTCAAGTGCTTTGTCATGCATGGTGAGTAAGGTGCTTGATCACCTAAAGTCAAAAGCATTCGTACAAGAGGGGGGGCGAGCCCTTTTCCTAGGGGCTGGAGAGAGAACACCCACTCACACACACACAAGGGAAGCCCCAACTTGAAGAGGCAGCAAGGACACATGTCAGGCCCCTACCCATGTTACCTTCATGTGTTGCTTGAAGCCTATTGGCTAAGCTTCAAAGGGGTCCAATGATAAATTACATGAATTATCTAATTGTTTTAGCATTTATCTAGCCCTCTCTCTCAAAAAGGAAAGGGGGACACTTGTCTCAAGGCTACCCCTACTGCTTGTAATGCCTCCTGCTCATGATTGGCTAGGCCTGGGAGGGTCCAATGAGCTTCAAGCATGAGCTACAAGGGGGGGTCGACCCAAGCTAGCTAGGGGCTTTCTTGAGGGGTATACTCATCCACACACACTCACAATCACTCTCATTGTGTGCTATGCAAAGTGCAAGAGCTCCCTCTCCAAGCAAGTAGAGGTTGAGAGCCTACACCAACACTCTTGGCTATGGAGTTCAAATCCAACCAAGAGCCATGCTTCAATGCTTGAGCTTGTCATCTCCTTCTTCTTCATTACTATGCTATTATGTATGCTAGCAACAAGAGTATGATAAGTGAGGAACTAGTTCTTTCTCCTATGAAATGTTTCTTCTTCCTCTTCCCTACCCTCATTCCCTGCTAGCTCTCTCCACCTTCGAAGGTGTTTGAGGTCTTGGGACTGAGGCTTGGGACAATTAAAGCTTTCTTCAAGTTCATGTTATGCTATGATTGTGATGCATGAAGCTTTCCATCTTCATTGCATCACCTAGGTCACAAGGAACACAAAGAATGTATTGTAACAAGTCTCTCTTAATGGGAGAAATCATAATACAAATGCCTATTGGAGGGGGGACCGGCTCCACATAAATCCGGTCCTCAACTGTTGTCATGTTCTCTAAATTCTCTCTCTTGCAAAAGTATTGTTCATGCCAAGTTAACTAATTGCTATGATTATGTTGCTATCTTCAATTATGTCTACCCGCTATGCTCACAAAGTTATTTCTCGAAAGTATTCTCATTAATTTCCGCTATTCTCAAGTTGAATAGGCTAATTCCATTACACCTTACCCTCATGAATTCGATGGAAGACTCCTCTTTAGTAATGCTGCCGCTACTTTCTTCTTTTTCTGAAGTGTTGTCGGTTAAATCTTCTTCCGTCTCACTTTGAGATGATTCTTCATGGAGCTCCTCTTGGCGTGGCTCCTTCATGTCAAAGACAACCTTCTTATGATTGTCATTCCTGCAAATTAATTTTCCACTCTCCCAATCTTGCAAAGCTCGCATTTTCATTAGCCATGGTCTTCCTAGGATAAATGGATAACCACTTCCCTTGGTCGACATAACATAAAAATCCACCGCCTTCTTAATGCCAAAGGCCTCTACAAAGACATTTTTACAAATGCCTACACACCTAGCCTTGCTATTGTTTGCCATCTTGACTTTGATTTCAAGTGTCTCATGGATGTGCATACCTAGTCTCTGCATGAGTCTCTCTGTCATAATGCAAATTTGTGCATCCCCATCCACTAGACCTTTCCTAACCAATCTTCCTTTGATGTAACAATCTAGCACATGTGTAATATCCTCATTCATTTTAGCTTGTGCAAGTTTTACAATAGGCACACTCTCTTTTACCTTTCTCCTAGTGCTAACTGCCCTTGTTAAATCCCTCCTAACTTGTGGACATAATGCAAGAAATTGAGGCCATGAGATATTAGGACCCTTACCTCTCATGTGTTCCAACAAGTTGTACGGAGCCATACCATGTCAAGAGGGAAGTCTTGGAGGTTGATACGACGTCGAGTCCTCTTGGTTTCCTTGGTCTCCTTTGACTTCTTTTCTCGTCCATGATCACTTTGTGACGTGACTCCTTTCTCCTTACCTTTTCCACGGCCACGCTTAATGCCATTTGCTTCCATGTCCACCTCATTGGAATTTGTCACCTCTACCACATGCACATTTGGGTTTGGCAAAGGTGGAACTCCTTCCACTCCTCGTGGAGGTGGTCTTGCTCCATTTGGCCTTTGTAGAAGCCGTGGTTGTTGGCTAGTTCCTTCACCTGCATTCATTACTGGGTAATTCAAGTTAGGTCTCCCTGGCTCCCCATGAGGCCAAGGACAATTATACATCCCATGTCCAGACTCTCCGTAATTCCAACATTGCAAGACTCTCCTAGGTCGTGGTGGCTCTTGCTCTTCTGACTTCTTTGCTTGTCCCTTTGGACCTATGGCTTGTGCAAGATGAATTGATAGGTTGCTTAAAGATTCATTTAACTTCTCAATCACTTCAGACGTTACCTCAGGAATCTCTCTAGATGTTGATGCTTGCAATTTTCACTTAGGTCTAGGACCCTCTATTAGAAACTCTCCTCTTAGACACTTGAGTTTCCTATACTTCTCAACAGCTCTAGTTTCAGCTGCGTCAAAGGTAGCAAGTGCACCCGCTTCAACCTTTATCTTGAGTGAGGGAAAGAGACCGGCTATGAACCTCTCCTTCTTTAGAAACTCTGCACCATCACCAGGGCTAGCAACATTTCTCACCCATACAACCCAAAGATGTAGAAACTCTTGTTTATACATGTAGTAGTCATCTAAGTCTTTTTGTTTGTGAGAAACAATGTCTTGCCATAGCTTTTGAGTGTTTTGGGGATCAAAGAAGTATTTCTTGAAATGATTCACAACTTCCATGTAATTCCCTTTAACTTCCTTAGGCAAAGAGTCAAACCAAGTGCTAGCATCTTTCCTAAGGACCACCTCAAACATTTCTATACGTTCTTGATCAGTTACTATCTTCTTGATACGGCAAGACATCTTGAAATTTGCTAAAAATAATTATGCATCCTGTCCAGGCTCTCCAAAGAAAAGAGGATATCTTGACATTTGGCGTTGGGCCTCCATTGAATCAGTTTCAAAGTGACAACACGTTTTTGTTTTTCTTTCTTAAAAATATTTACACAATAATATTTTCTAAATTGCAATCTATTCTACAACAAAATATTCACATCAAATGACCTCTGATAATCAATAAGAGGCAGGATGACAGGGTTTGGTGACGCGATAATTTCTCCTACTCTTTGGGCACCAAACATGAATACCATATGTTGTTGAAAATATATTTTTCTACTAATTGCAATGTTTATTCTACACAATACCTTCTTACAATGGACACAAAATTGGCAATGAAAACACACTAAAACACTTCCGAAACCAAGATCCAAGATCAAACGATAGAAACATCAAAATACACGTCACCTTGAATTCACCAAACCGTATCACACAAGTGGAAGGACGAAGATTTGAACATCGAATCACGCCTTTGATGCACCAAAGCTCAATTTATTGATGATGGAGGAACATATACAATAGTGGTTTTGAGATTTTGAACTCACACTCTCTCACTTGCAATGTGTAGCTTGAAAACTTCTCTCACACCAAAAGTGAAGCTCACAAAGTGGTTGCTACGCCTAAGTCTCTTGTCACGCATAGAGTGTTGGGGTGCTATGTGAGAAATTGGGGGCTTTTTTACAAGAAGGAGAGGGGCCTATTTATAGGTTGGAGACCCCTCATTAAGATCATTGAAAATCCTAAATTACAAGCTAACAAATCAGGATAATGATTTTTTCTGAATATCAAAACATTGCGGGCCTTCTTTGTTTGCTTGAGTCATGGATGTGGGCTCAAAAGAGAGCATTATTGATGGTAGATAAGGTGAAAGTAGAGTTTTAAGGAAGGAAGGAGAGAGAGAGAGAGAGAGAGAGAGAGAGAGAGAGAGAGAGAGAGAGAGAGAGAGAGAGTTTTACTATGCACATATCTTGAGTTGAGGTGCCTTTTATGGTTAGGTCAATGGCTATTTTGTGTTAGTATGTTAGTGGTTAGTGTTAGTAATCACTAGAAAGTTAATGATATATTTACAATGGGTAGAATGGAGTGGATGGTTGAAGTAAGATGGTTGAATGAAGTGAGAAAATCCTTGCGATGGTGAAGCTTGAAGAAGTACTTACTTGTGTTGGTTCCCAAAATGACTATCGATCATCTTCTTCGTCTTCTCTTCTTTACGCCACCGCCATCAAGGTTGATTATCATGATGAAAATGGCAATTTGGTTGATGAGATCTCTTAATTTGCAGAGGTTAAGCATGGTTTACATGCTAAATTTTATGTATATAGAGAAGGGTTAAGATGGAATTGTACTTTGGAAGTATTTTAGAGAGAGGCATAGAGATGGTGTATGTACAAGTAGAGCTCATATGAGAGCTATGGAAGTAAGAGGGGAGGTTAATAGTGAAGAAGGTGAGGGAAACCATGGAAGGTGCAGGTTTGAGTGAGGGATTGAGAGGAATGAGCGTGTGCATGTGTAGAATTGTGGAAAGAGGTGAGAGAAGACTATGGACTACTTGTGAGAAAAGTGGGCAGATTGGGGTCCACTCAAAAAATCCTAGCTCATCGGTGGTTGCTCCAAAAATTACCAAAATTTTTGAGGTGATTATTCAGCTCTTGGTCCACATTTTCTCTTTTGATCACCGCTTTAAATGCTGAGTGGAGATGGATATAAAAAATCCCACAAAAAGACCTATTTTTCTTCACAGCAAAGTCTTCAGTGGCCCCCTTTTGTTGAATTTTCATATGGCTCCAAAGGTGAGCCCTTCCTTGCATGAGAGCATGAGCTAATTGATTCTTAGGGGTATGAAAATATTCATGGTTGTGGATTATACATAAATATAATACATGGATATGATGGGAAAAAACAGGTTAGTATATATAAACTATTCACGGAATCTAGAATAGTATCAGCTATATATAAATATAAAATGGGAAAAAGAGATATAGGAAAATATAAGGAATCAAATGAGGGGACCCTCATTTGTTTTTATTGAAGTATATTTATTTACAAGAGATAAGAGAAAATACCTCTAGGAAATAGGATTTTAGTGAAAGGTAATGACTGATGGTGAAAGGTATTTTTGAGGTTTTTCTTTGGAGTGGATTCTCACCAAAAACAAGAGAAGCTTGCATGAATATATTTCTATATGGAATAAAGAGTATGCAAAATGGTAAGAAAAAGTGTGGTAATGGTGAGTCAATGTACATAATATACATAGAAAAATAACGCAAAGCTAGGTAGAAATATTTAAATAAATACCAAAAAAATTATGAAAATTTCCTATATTTAGGCCTTATGTATAATGAAATATATATAGACAAATGAGCCATACTATATATATATATATATATATATATATATATATATATATATATATATATATATATATATATATATATATATATATATATATATATATATATATATATATATATATATATATATAGTTTATTGTTTTTGCTCAACTAGCCCAATGACTAGCTAGCTGAGGGTTTTAAGAAGATATGGGAAAGATTTCCCTAACTCACACACGCCTATGTACAGTGAAAAGGTAAAAATAGCCACAGTGTTTAGGTGATTTTGGTAGGGTGAGGTAACTCACTATGGCGATTACGGAGAGTCAAAAAACGGCTATCAATACTTGGATCAGGGGCTTTCCATTCTGGTGATATTATGGTGGGAATAGGCAACTCATGTAGTTCTCCATGTGCACCTTCTCTTTATGAAACCCTATATTTTGCAAAATACACAAAGATGCCCATTGTTTTGTAAATGAAGGTGGTTTGTCAACATACGTAACATCTGCAATCCCCTTGTGAATTGCTTTGAATCTGCCACTTAGGCTCTCCACCCGGCCGCCACTCCACAATTGTTGATGGAAAGATAAATGAAATTGAAGAAAAAAATAAATGGAATGAGAGATAACAATTGCAATATGTTAAATTTATTCTATCCAATAGATAAACATGTTTTCCTTATAGTAAGATGGAAAATGGGATGTTCATCCAAGTTAAGCACCATGTCTTTGGCCATGTAGACATGTTGAACCTTTGCTAGCTAGCCACTGTTGATCACTTTGAATGAAACAACACAACCTTTCCAATGGATTTTTACTTCATCTTGCTTGGTTCTCTTCACTCTGTGCGCACCTTTGGATGAAGGAAGCATTGTTACCCAATCATTCACACGAAAAAACATGGGTTTCCAAAGGCCGAAAATCACAAGAAGTTATGGTATGAGAAGGACGGCGTGAAGAGGATGCTGTGGAAGCTCAAAAATCACAGAGGAAGAGTGAAAATGCAACAAAAAGAGGCAAATCTCTCACAAAATGGAGGGCAGATGAAAAAAGTAGACGTTTGAAAAATTTAAGAGAATCATCATTAATAGTGTTGTTTTTAGAGCCTGAAAAGAGAGATTTTGTATCTTCTAATTTGATTTTGTGAAATATAAAATGGAATAAAAGGTCATTACTTTTTCTCCAAACTTTAATGTTAACCACCGAAAACACCCATACATAGCAATTTTAGCCAAAAAAAATTCAAAACATTTAGCCCAAAATAGGACCATAAAGATCCAAGATAGAGGAGACAAGAGTGTCATACTTTTTCATACATGTCAAAAGACTTTGGATTATTCCTTAATCTTTGAATTAACAAACACCCATTTCTAGCCGTTTTTGGCCCTAATGCACTCTTTAGGTGCCATGGGGGGAGCTAGAGAGGATAATCATTCCTTCACCTTGTTGAATTGTTGCTTATTCTCCTCACTCCATGTGAAGACATCATTATGAGTAAGTTTCTATAGAGGGAAAAGAAAAACTAAATCAAGTGTATGGACGTGCTCAATTATCTATCGCTGTTTTAAAGGATAGAGACCAACTACTTTGCTATAGTATGAGAGCATAGAGCAACATTATCTAGTAGAGTTACCTAACTCTCTACAAGTGACACTTATCCACATGCAACTGCCCACCTAGTGATTGCAGTTTAGTTAACCCAAATCTTGTCCAAGGGAAATAGGCAAAAACATTTGTTATGGTATTTGAGATGTCTTTGTATAGCCTTGTATTTCTAGCATCTTGTTATGGTATGTCTATCATTTGACTATGATTAGTAGTTATTCTTCATGTGATGGCCATATCCTTTGCTCATGGCTTGGATATGGTCATTGTTAATAGCTATTTGAGGATATGTTGACTTATGATATGGTCAAGCTTTGGATACAATAACCCTATCCTCAAATGAACATAAACATAGGCCATATCTAAGCCATAATCAAAGGATATATCCATGACACAAAGCATAACTACCAATTATAACAAGATGATCAACATACTACAACCAGCTACTTGCAACAAACGTGAGCGTGGAGGGCTTGCAAAATACTCAAAACTACATATTACAATAAATAAATTAGTAGATTTGTATACCTGGCAAGTCGCACATACACACAATTAAGCATCACACATGATCTAAGAGAGGTAGAGAGTGAGGTAGAGAATAAGAGCATGTGCAGGTGCACCTCCTAGAGAGGAGTGCTACACCAACACGACGAGAGAGGAGAGGTGAAAGAGGAGAAGAAAAACACAGACACTGGGTGCAATCTCCCCCCATGCAAGAGTGAGCATTTTCCTCTTGCACTTATTTATTTATAGATTTCTTGAATGCTCAAAGTAATTACAAATTGTCCACCCAGGCGTACAGTAACCATAGCTCATAAAGGACACTTTAATAATAAAATATTCATGAACATGTTATCCTTTTTCATAGACCATTGATCGCTTATGATTTTTTCACCTATCAACTGTAATAAATAGATAATTATCAATTTCCATTATATACCTCTCCATTAGAAAGCAACTGCCCTTAGTTGCTAAGATAAGAATCTGCAAACCATACTTCTAAAAAACAATGGTTAACATTATGTGCCAAAAATATTTTGTATAAAGTATAATTTCTTAAACAACTAAATTTGGTTATGCTTGTCGCTCGTCATCCACATATTTCATATTTTAGTGTCCCATACCACGAGAATAACCGGTATATGTTATATCCTGAGGGATCAGGATATCCTTGGTCACACTCATTGGTCAATAATCAATTCTTATAAATTTCAAGTCCAATTATATACATAATCATAAACCAAATCCAAATCCAACTCTAATTTGAAATTCGAATTACTTTCATTATATACTCCGGTTAAAAAATCATACTAAGAACAGTGGTGGCCAGTCAATGCAGCATGATTTTGCAAGAAATAAACATAAAAATACATAACGGTAAAGGATGCGGTGACCATTTTGAAAAGAGCTACTAAATGCAAAAAAGAGGGATACGATGTTAAGTCGAGAGAAAAAGATGCAGATGCATAGGCAAGAAGTCGATAGGAATTACTTACATTGATCTACAAGTGTAATTATATACAAAACTTTAGGGGTGGTTACAACTAGTTACAAGAGTCACATGACAATCAAGGGAATGTAAGCACTTTGGCATCTACTAGTGATAACATCGATGGATAAAATGGATTATCATCCTAGCATGCCCTCATAAGACACATCGTCCATACCAAGGCATGTGTATGTACGCAAAGTGATATACAATCCACATGCTTTGGGTAAATATAAACATTCTCATGAAATTAGGTTATATGTTGATAGTTTATAGGTGTGTCTGCCAAGGTCTTCAATTGGAATCAAGGGTCTACTTTACGACAAAGAATGCTAGCACCTCTTATCATTTCTTTACATGAGCTTTGAAAGACTTCAATGTCAGATTTGTGGCATACATGCTTTCATGAGCTTGAATACTACATATTTGTCCTCACAAGTTAAATGATAGAAGGCATCATCATCTTTTGGGGTTTGAATTGTTGTCGAAGATAAGGTATACCCACCGTGGAGCAAATTGTAGAGGTCTTTTGTACAAGAATGGGGATTGGTAAGACCGGTGTGGTGAGGCAAACAACCCAATGTAGGTTGTAAAGTAGTGGTTTTAGCACCACACGGACGTGGTTAGGTGGAAGCATCGAGGGAGTTTCCAATGATGAGAATTGGTATGCACTTGAAGCTTGCCGAGAGAGGCTTCACTACCAAGATCAAAGAGAACACAAGCGAGTGCATGACCAAAGATAGTGGATAGTTAGAGGTCATGTGGAGAGAAGGATTTATACCTCAGTGGTCAAATTGAAATAAGATTGATGCAAATCTATTGGAACTTCTCGTGGACTAGTACAAGAGCTGGGAGACCAATGAGCATTGTTCAATGTTGAACCAACAAATGGGTTCTCAAATGCGACTGTGTATTGCAACCTTTTTATGCCACCAAGAGCATCGAGGGGAATGTAGAGTGGGTTGCAAAAGAGAGAGAGAGAGAGAGAGAGAGAGAGAGAGAGAGAGAGAGAGAGAGAGAGAGAGAGAGAGAGAGAGAGAGAGAGAGAGAGAGAGAGAGAGAGAGAGAGAGAGAGAGAGAGAGAGAGAGAGAGAGAGAGAGAGAGAGAGGAAGAGAAATTGATTGGTTTGCATGCCTTGTTTGTGGGTGTGTGTGTATACCTTACAAGGGAGAGAAAAAGAGGGTAGTTGGACAACAACTATCGACTTTTGGAGTAGTTGGACCCATCCATGTGGAGTTGTAACAGTGGAACGCCCTTAGTTTTTGGTGGTTGTTGAGAGAGGGAGAGAGTTGGGTGCTAAGGTGATAAGACATCCGTTATGCATGTCTTGCAAGCCTGGGTAATGCATTTAGTATAGTTCACAATGCTCATGCACCGGTCACCGAAGGCTCGCTGCAAGCTGAGGTCTGTGTGCTTACTTTGCGATGAATATGCCTTGATTTACTTCCAATCTTGGGTTTTTGGACTACATAAGGAGTCCTTAGTAAAGCGTTGGATTTTTGGTGCAATTGTTGACCATTGGATATAACGCTTACAAATTAGTGCCACACGGCAAAAAAAACTGTCTTTTTAAATATTTCTTATAGGCCTTGTAAATAGGGCCATGGAAGATTGGTTTCTTCATCATTTCTTATTCTTTTGAAATATATTGTAATTTAAATAAGTCATTGTTACACGTGTTTCCAAAAAGTGTAATACTCAATTGTGACAAAAAGAAATTAAATACTAATGTCACTTTCTCATTTTTCCTCTCAGTGCCAGGGATTTAATATTTACGTAATCACCAAAAAAATTGTGTGATCCCAAGGTCTTATTGACACATTTACATAATCACACTTAACGTGATCACAAACAAGCCAGTTAAGAGCAACCTGAAAACCCACAAAAATCCCGTCGGGCTATTTAGTGTTAAGTATGGAGCCTGATTTACCCTTGTAATTTTCTGTGGTAAAAGCGCACATTTGTAAGGCCCCCATTATGAGGAAAAGCCATCATGCGTGAAGGTAAATCACTCACCGGAAACCACAATTTTCATAGTAAAAAACCAGGGGCAACTTTAGGGGCCTCGGAGGCGGAAGCCCTCGAGACTTTTTTTCCCTCGCCGGAATATTCCTTTTCGCCGGAATATTATGGCCGGATGACGGCCGAAAAACAACCGTCGGTTGGCCGGTGGTCGGAAGTCAATGGCCGATGGCCGGTGGCCGAATTCAAAAGCGGACTTGTCTTCTCAAGGGCGGCCACACATGGGTGGATTGGAGGGTCCGATTTGGACTTATCTACACAAGGGCGGCTACACATGGCTGCCTCTCATGAGAGAGGGCAGCCCTTTTGGCCTATAAAAGGAGGCCATTTCTACACACATTTCATAGTGTGAAGTTGATGCAACAAGGTGAGTGTGAGGTGGTGAGAGTGAAGCAAAGCGGGAGCTCCATTAAGGGTATAATCCCTTTGTAAACTACTTCTTGTTTTGAAGTACTAAAGCCATTGAGTGGCTGCTTTCCCGTGGACGTAGCCCACATTGGGTGAACCACGTACATCGTGTGTACTCTCTCTCTCTCTCTCTCTCTACTCTATAATTTCGTGTATGTAAATTTTTCTCTCTCCATTAAGTAATCTACTCAATTATCTATTTAGCTACGTCTTATTTCCTAACATTTAGTTTTCCTTGCGGGCCTGCCGAGCTTATCCGTTTTCCCTGCGGGCCTGTCAAAAAAACCAAATAGCCAAGCGGGGCCGCAAAATAATATATACAGGGTCTCGATCGGGCCCACTCGGTGGTATTCCTTGAGCCATCTTGTGTATGTGTGTGTGTGTCTCTGTGTGTGTGTGTGTGTGTGTGTGTGTGTGTGTGTGTGTGTGTGAGAGAGAGAGAGAGAGAGAGAGAGAGAGAGAGAGGATCCCCATCGCAGGTACGTCGAGAGGAGAGAGGGGGTCGTGTGGGAGCATGCTCTGCATCGCAGTGCATGGCAGTAGTGGAGTACTTGACCACACGACTCGGGTATGTGTTGTGTCGCAATTTGCAACCTTGATCAAAAAGCGCCAAATATGGGCAAAGTGTGGATGACATGGTGGTCAGTCCAACAAAGTTTTGAAAATCTTGAGGTGCTAAAAGAGTTTGTAGAAGAGAAGGAGCGGTGACTACCATTCTCTGGAAAATAGCGAAGAATTTTGGCCAAGTATTTTCATGCAAGATGGAAGAGCGCTCATAGCCCACTCCATAATGTGGATTACATGCTCGATCCGGAGTATTGGAATTTTGATCTGATGTCCAATACAGAGGTGGTCAATGTTTTTTATCACGTGGTCAACACGTTCTACTCCAACATTCAGGACCGAATTGATTATATCAAAGAAATGAGTGCATTTACATTAAAAGAATATCCTTTTGCGAATGATTTTGTATAGTCAATGGCAAAAGAGCAACCTGCATGGAAGTGGTGGATGATGAATGGTGGAGAGCATTACTCGACCTTACGTCCCCTTGCAATGAAAGTACAGGCACAATGTGTAGCAAACTCAAGTTTAGAGAGAAATTAGAATATGTACAAGTATGTTCATAGCACTATTCACAATAGATAATTAGTTGACAGAGCTGAAAAATTACTGTGTATGTTTTGCAATATAAAAAAATTGCATCACATCAAAAGTGTTGTCTACGAGGAGGAAATGCCAACCTCGTTGTATGATTGTCAAAACTAAGACGAAGAAGAGTTCAATGTCGGTGTATCTCAATGCTCTATAGACAAAATAGAAGAGAATCTGAGAATAGATGTGGAAGTTGAATTACAAGGAGACCCACAACACTCAGACTTAGAACCAGATAACAACTTCACATATTCAATATAGCTTGAGAGTAGAATGAAGATTGTGTCAAAAGCCATTATTAAAGAGCTTGTATTCAATGTGTTTTGATCATATACAATGCTTCATAGTAGCAATTATACATAGTTTGTCGATCTCAATTGTTATGCTCAAAACCTGCATCCTAGTCACCAAAAAAACTTCTAATTGTGCTAAGGGTATCTTGGTGGACTTGCTTGAATTTATACTCATTTTCCATGCCAAATATATAATATATTCCTTGTGGAATATCTTGTGAAGAGCTTGCGCATTGGCTGCTATTTTGCATTAGGATAATTAAACAGACAAAGTGATAATAATGACCACATTTCAATGTATAGTATCCACTCCATCCATCAAAATTCTTGTAGCAAACTGGACATTAGGAAGATGAAGATGCATCTGAAGTAGACGAAGGAGACCAAATCCGAATGTAAGACAAGGTGACTAATGTGTGTTCCTTGTACTGGTAGAGGATTCACTCGCTATGTCAGATTTTGAACATATTGGCTTAGGCGATGAATACTTTTCTCCATCCGGACCTATGATGGTTGGGGTGTTTGGGTGGCTATAGAAAGCCTTGTTATTTTTGCATCTTTCTCTGTCATCTGTGTCATGTAAATATCTTTCTTCTTTTTTCATTGTAGGTTGGTGCCTTCAACTATCAATGCCAGCTTATCTCGGGGAAAGTGACATAACTCTCCCTAATATCATGGGTGGAAACAATTGTCTCCTTCAACGAAAATTCAACTCGTCGTTGTCGCACAAAATGAATATACAACATTTTTGCAAAATATAACACACGATCTACATTGCGCAATGGATGGCCATAAAATTCCAAGTAGATTGTCTCAGTGTTTTCTTTGATCGCTTCGTGGTGGAGGCACTTCAATATCTTCCATCGTCCTTTCTTTATCTTCGCGTCCTCACATGGCCATATTGCTTTAATCATATCCTTGGTCACTTCTTGATTGATATATTTCCATTGCATGTGGTTTAGATTTACCCATTTTAATAATCATCAACCAATGCGCGTCGCTTGCTGTGCCGACATACCGTGCGCTAGAGAGTTCATGTTAGCAGCGGCTAACACAGGCTACACCGAATATGCATCGAGCGGGAGATATGCTATGGATGTCACAATATTTCCACTCACTTTGTATAAGACTTGGGCTCACTTGGAGTTCCAAAGTTGTATTTGGTAGTTTGAGGGCTCAAGCTTAAACCCATAGCAGAAGGAATTGTGGTGAAAGCCCTTAAAAGGAAGCCTTTATGCAAGGAGGATTCATTCTTGAGTATCCACTCTTGAGGATCCACTTTTGAGAGATCCCTCTCTCTTGAGTGTTCACTCTTTGGCCTAGCCTTGAGCTTAATGTCTATGCTTGAGAGGCTAGTGCTAACCATTGTAATTAGAGTAAGTTCTTCTTGATTAATCTAGTCCTTATTTTCTCATTAGTCTGCTTCTTCTCTACATTTCATCTTGTCATGAAGTAGTATTACACTTTCATTATTCTAGATTTGAGAGATATATGTACTTCTTGCTAGTAACCACTTCTCTTCTTCCATAAGCATTTCGATTGTGATATTTAGCATCACTAATGAGGTTGATTAAGTTGGGTCTTAATCTTGTAACTGGTGTGTGTACCCTATTGTTTGCTTGTGTGTAGATAGGTTTTATTAAGCTCTAGCACCATTCACTTCGTGTGTGTAGCTATTGATGAAGTGCCGTGATTGACGTGTAGTAATCAATGTGTGCTTATCATTAGTGTGCTTTGGGTTTCTAGTCTATGGTAAGTCGGACTTCGATGCTTGATGTGTGTAGGAATTGATTGATTAGTGATTAGAGTAGGTTTGGAGTTAGTCTTGCCATGGTTAATCTCTACTTGCAATGGAGAGGTGATCTCTTGAATCCTCTATTCCATTCATCCGATGCTCGTGCTTCCATGCCCTAGCCGGGTTTTCCGATCCACGGATTTGATAATTTTGTGTGGGTTGCAATTAGGTCGTGCTACAACGCCTCCCTACATTTGGCACCGTTGCTGGGGATCGATAACCTAAGCTAGTGAGTTTAGGATGTGTAGAATAGAGTAATTTCACTACTAATTTTGTTGGTTTTTGAGTGTGTGTAACTCAATTTTTTGTGTGATTTGATGATGTTTGTGCAAGAAATTGATGCTAATGTTGAGTTATAAATACCCCAAACCCCCAATTCCACCCTCAATTTTACTAATTTCATGCTAACCCTTACTAATTTTGCTTCGTTTTCATGCTAGTTTTACTAATTCCATGCTAATTTTTACTAATTTTGACTAACCTTGCTAACCTAACCGCTAACAATTGAAGTGTAAAGTATGGTAAGTCCCCTTGTAAGAGGTGGAATCATCACTCTAATCAAGTTAATTGTACCAATTTATGCCTAATTTGATTATTTGAGTGTTTGCTTTTTGACTTAAAAATGGTCAATTTTGGAGCCGATTTGATGGTGCATCCACTTGTGTGTGCAATGACGCGTATTCACGTGGAGCAAAGGAATATCTTGGAGTGTAATTACTATGTAAGTGCACTCACTTGTTATGTCAATTCTTGATTGATTAATGAGGTTCAATGTTGTTAATCATTTGCTAAAATTAGGTGTGTAACACAAATTGACCTACACTTTGCACCTAATTTGATACACTTGGAATGAAATTGATAGCCAAATTGTTACTAATGAACTTTGTGTGTATCAAAATAATGCTTAATTTTTATCAAGAATTCATGTGTGTGCATAAAATCATTGTGTGTGTGTGCATACACCAAAGAGGGAAAAAACTGTCAAAAATTTCAAGTGTGTGTGCACCTAATCTTGAATGTGTGCATGCATATAAAGTGATGGAATTGATGGTATATGAGTATGCAATCATGTAAATGATGTGTATTCTATGCTAATTCAATCAATGCATAAGCCTAATTGCCAAAAATTTGGACAAAAATTGAGTGTGTGTGCCCATCCATGACCACCTGATTTTCATTGATTGATGGTCAATTGTGACACCTAAATGGTTTTTGATTATGGATTGTTCATGAAAAGTGTGTGCAATCATTAGGTGTAAGCCTGAATGCATTGCAAATTGAGCCAAATTTGAATTTTTGTGCTTAATTTTTTAGTGTGTGCATTGCTTGACTGGATCAAAGTAGTGTTAATTTTTAAGAAATTGAGCATGGATGCATTCAATTATGTTTGATCGAGTTTGCAATTTGTGAATTTCAATGTCAAATTGATGGAATAGTTGCATAAAATTTTGGCCTAAATGGGTGTGTACGCCAATCAATGGCATGTACAATCCAATTTGTGAATGAGTAATTGGTATTTTTACCAATTATGATGATGCTTTGGCCAAATAGTTGATGTGTGTAACACAAATTCCCTTTGAGGATTGAAATGGATCACTCAATTGGTGCTCAATTGTGTAGAATTTTAGCATATTTTCATGCTAATGATGGATCCAATTGATGAACATGGAAAAAATGCATTAATGTGTGTGCTTGTTCAATGGCACTTGATATCCAATTTGAGAATGAATGGTTGGTGTCCATTACTAATCATAATGATTGATAGATCTAACTATTGATGTGTGCATGATTTTGAAATTTGAATTGAATGACTCAATTTGTACATAATCGGGGATGATTGATGTGCTAAAACACTACCATATGTGCTAAATTAATTGGATATGGAGTGCCTATGAGTTGATTGTGTAGCTTTGCAAACATAAATGACAAGCCTCATTGGGTTTGAATGATATGTGATATTGGAATTGAGCAACCCAAGTTGCAATGGTGATAATTGGAAACGGCTTTGCAAAAAAAATTCTACACTATGTTATGCATATGCGATGCCCTATAGTGTATCATACATCAATTTCAACTGTTTTACCCATTTTTTTAATCATTACTAGATCCAACTTTTTATGTGTATGATGATATTAAATGACTTGAAGGATCAATTAAGATCAAAATGTGTATCTTTATGAGCTTGTAACCAATTTTTGGTATCAATTGAGGAATTGAACGTCATTTCGAGTATTTTCGGAGGTGAATGGGAGAATTAAAATCAAGTGAATGTGCAATTCTAATACACAATTGAGTCACCTTAAAGGATCAATTTTGAAAATAATGGTTGATACGTCAATTTTGATGGTATTATGTGTTTGCTTGCGCTTATCAACGTTATTGAATGTGGCCAAGGTTTACTAAGCACACCCAAAGGCTCAAGATCAAAACACGCCCACACCCTAGCGTTCCACCACGGGAACCTCCACCTCTCCAGAAATATTTTTTAGGAGAGAGCTTCAAAAAGCACTCTTATCTACCGAGTCTAATGGTTTCCAATCAAGCAATCATGTCGATTTACCTGCCCGATTTGGAGCCTAACCATGTATGGAGCATGAGTGACAACTCTCCAATAGCTTGGCGGTGCTAAATATGTACACACACACTTCGTTTTGAGCGATCTTGACTCCTGAGAACCCGCTGGCTTGGAAGTCGGCTCACCACACAATAGAAACTCACGCTCGTTTGTCGCTACAATTAATCCTCACTGGCTTGTAACACACACAGTGTATGCAACTTGCCCGCCATCTGTGGCCCCACAAATCTCCACACACACATATGCTCAATGAGCTGAGCAAGGCTCCTCTCTCTCTCTCTCTCTCTCTCTCTCTCTCTCTCTCTCTCTCTCTCTCTCTCTCTCTCTCTCTCTCTCTCTCTCTCTCTCTCTCTCTCTCTCTCTCTCTCTCTCTCAGATCGTGGCTTCCTTCCCCGCCCGAGTCTGGCTTATGACACCCCACTTGCACCGTTTCTCTCGCACCAGCCAGGTAAACACACACACTCACTGTCGAGCTTTTGTGGTCCCGCCTTGGCTCACAGCGAGAGACACACACACACTTGTTGACCCAGAGTTGCGACCCCACCCGCTTTGGCTTCACACACACACACACACACACACGCACACACACACACACACACACACACACACACACACACACACACACACACACACACACACACACACACACACACACACACACACACACACACACACACACACACACACACACACACACACACACACACACACATAATTTGCCCGATCATCGGAGCTACATCCCTACTTGTTGTAAACATGGGCCCTAGCCGCTTGCCTGTGCTTTCCACTTGCAGAGCTCATCTACTCAATGTGCATGAGGTCATCAACAGCTATCAAGAATTGATTCAAGATCCGCCAAACTGGGCTCGCAACACACAACCACACATAGGCTCGCAGGCCCGCCTTGCTCGCACACATGAAGCTTCACACACACACATATTTCGCTTCTCCAAAACACACACTCTCTCTCATCCTCAGCTGAGGCCCAAGCTTTTTGCGGGCCCGCATCCACTGGCTCGTTCTATCGCCTGCACGCCGCCACCAATTCCAAGGCATCAACATAAAATAAAAATAAAAATACTATGAAAAAAATGATGATTGGGGGGGCTCGTTCCCACCTTTGGCACTGCACCCAGCTCCGCCCAAAGTCTTGCCTGGAAAAGGGCACATCTCCTGAATCTTCACGACCCTGCACATCTCCTAAATCTTCACGACCCTGCAGCTCTATCATCCCGACTCTTGGATCAATTGCATCAATACTAGCTGCTTAAATCGACTTTTGTGTGTGTATATTGCATTCAATATTTTGAGCTCATATGAATGTCAATGGATCCCTCTGAGCTAGGAGCTTATGCACACGTGCTTTTTTTGTGTAGCCAAAGATAGACAATCTTTGCATGGATGTGTTCTGTGTTAAATTTTGTGTTTGGGCTAAATGTCAAATGATTGCTAAATACTAAAATTGATTGTTTTAAACAAGATTTTGGTCGGTTTCCAAAGTGTGGAGCTTCCATTGAAGGGCATCTAGTGCATTCAATTTCAAATTTTGCCTTCAAAGGGCTACATCATTTTGAGTTTATGAGCTTATTGCTTTGCCAAATTCCCTCTAAGGTAACTCATAAATGATCATGAGTTTAGGGTTTAGGGTTTAGGGTTTAGATTCTATGACTATTATACTCTCGCTCTTTTCTTGACTTGTGCTACATGAGAGAAAATTTCTAAAATTTGTGTGCATCTATTTGGCAATTGGGCATTACACTTTTAGTGCTTTGCAAAATAAAATGAATTCTTTTTAGCATGCAAGCCACCATTGAATGATTCAAAGATGCTTGGTGGGGTATATGCATTAAAATTTGAGCTTGGAATTGATTGAGCATACTTTTAGTGCTTGTATTAAATGACCAATGCTTAAAATTACTAACAATTGAGCTTTGTTTTGAAGGGTGTGGAAGGTGTGTGATTTCATTGATCCAAGGAGGGGTCATCATTGCAATGTATTGCAACAATTTGGCTAATTAGAGCCATTGCAATTGTTTGGATTAAAAGTTGTATATATGCTAGCTCATAGCTTGGTCAAAAGTTAAATTTTTTCATTTTGAGATAGTGTTTACCCAACATTTTTGAGAGCTTTTAAGTACAAACTTTGGCTATTAAGAGCCATTCATTTTCATTTCATCAAGTTGCAGTCATCTCTAGCTCATAGATTGCTTCTAAAAAAATTGAAAATTTTTATGTGAGCTAGTTATTAGCCAACTTTTTGAAAAGCTTTAAATTGTAAATTTGGCTATCAAGAGCCACTTCATTTCATTCCAAATTTTCATTAACTTTCAGCTCTTGGCTTGTTTTAATTTCACATTTCACTTGAGCCAAAAATTAATCGGCTTTTGAAACATGCATAAGAGGTTGTAAAAAAATGAAAATTTGCTTATGTAGAAGCATTTTATCTCTCTCATTGTAGTTATGTATGCATAAATTTGCTACAAAGAGCATCATGCACATAACCAAAGACATTTTTTTCCCTTTGGGTTTTTTCCTTTGGCAAATTCGGGTATACAACACCCTAGCTTTAGGTTTTCATTAATGTTTTTTGTATGCTTTTGTTTTCAATAAAAGACCTTTGGAGCTTGTGTTCACACTTAGCTTCAAATCAGCTTGGATTGTATAAAAGATCAAGAGGCTTCTCTACAAAGGGGATGCTTGCTCAAGGATGCACAAAGAGCATGAATAGGTGTAATCCTTCCATGATTTTTCTCTTTTGTTTATCTCTTCATTCTCTATGCTTGGCTTAAGTAAAATTTTGCTTCTAAGCCATGGTTCTTTCATGTTCGAAAGCTAGGCATCCTAAAGTTTCAACACTTTTCTTTGTGAATATTAACCCATCAAAAAATTAGGTTTTATGTGTGTTAATCATGGGTAATTGGCCTTGACCTTAAGTTAATGTAGGTTCATTTCTCATTAGTCTTAGACTCTTAGTGATAGTCTTAATACTCAACTCATTTTTAACATGACCCAGGGCTATGATTAGGCTTTAGTCCTTTAGTCCAATTTCCATAAGCATCTCAAAGTTGGAAGAAACAGAAAAAGTGTTAAAAAAATGAAACAATGAAGCAAAAAAGTATCAAGAAAAAGTAGCAAAAATGGACCAGACACATGAAAAAGAAAAGTTCTATGTTATGTTGTGTCTATGTGAGGCCTAGCGTCTTATTGGCACTTGACAGGCGAGGGGAATCACCTTGGATCGCTTGGCCAAGGTCCTAAACTGATGCCCTGGCTGATAGGGGTTAGCCATTGCCTTGGTAGGCTAGTAGTCTTTTGGAACACCTTCTTGAGGGTTCAAGGAGCCGAGAGTCGCACCTATACTTGCCTTGGGGTGGTAGCCTTGTGATATGTTTTATTTTTTTCAATGAATGACAAAAAAAAAACTTCCATGAGCTTCAAAAAAGCTGTGACAATGTGATAATAGATTAGGAGCTTTTTTATAGCCCATAGGCATGATAAACTTAAATAACTTATTAATATTGGTCATATAGTTTTTAGGCTAGTAGGTTAATGAACTTGCATTAGCATAGGGTCATAATTGATTGCTTGTGTTTCATGCATAAAATTGAAATTTCAAGTGGTTTAATCTTCATGATAGTTTGAGTGCTTTTTTAACTTTATGTTATCTAGTTTTTGACTATGATTCACCCATCTTTTAGAAGCAAAAAATTCACTTTGCATGATTATTCATTGTGCTTCATGTTTTATTCATTCTTGGTGGCCTTTGATGCTCATTACTTGTTCTTATGTTTTGCAGCTCAACATTTCTTCCATGGACTTGCTTTTACTTGCTTTTTACCATGTCACCGTATCTTGCTTCACCTGCACACGAGGACGTGCGCCAAATTAGGAAGGGGGGAATGTTAACAGTGGCTAACACAGGCTACACCAAATATGCATCGAGCAGGAGATATGCTATGTCACAATATTTCCACTCACTTTGTATAAGCCTTGGGCTCACTTGGAGTTCCAAAGTTGTATTTGGTAGTTTGAGGGCTCAAACTTAAACCCATAGTAGAAGGGATTGTGGTGAAAGCCCTTAAAAGGAAGCCTTTATGCAAGGAGGCTTCATTCTTGAGTATCCACTCTTGAGGATCCACTTTTGAGAGCTCCCTCTCTCTTGAGTGTTCACTCTTTGGCCTAGCCTTGAGCTTAATGTCTATGCTTGAGAGGCTAGTGTTGACCATTGTAATTAGAGTAAGCTCTTCTTGATTAATCTAATCCTTATTTTCTCATTAGTCTACTTCTTCTCTACATTTCATCTTGTCATGAAGTAGTATTACACTTTCATTATTTTAGATTTGAGAGATGTATGTACTTCTTGCTAGTAACCACTCCTCTTCTTCCATAAGCATTTCAATTTGTAATATTTAGCATCATTAATTAGGTTGATTAAGTTGGGTCTTAATCTTGTAATTAGTATGTGTGCCCTATTGTTTGCTTGTGTGTAGATAGGTTTTATGAAGCTCTAGCACCATTCACTTCGTGTGTGTAGCTATTAATGAAGTTCCGTGATTGACGTGTGGTAATTAGTGTGTGCTTATCATTAGTGTGCTTGGGGTTTCTAGTCTATGGTAAGTCGGACTTTGGTGCTTGATGTGTGTAGGAGTTGATTGATTAGTGATTAGAGTAGGTTTAGAGTTAGTCTTGCCATGGATAATCTCTACTTGCAATGGAGAGGTGATCTCTTGAATCCTCTATTCCATTCATCTGATGCTCGTGCTTCCATGCCCTATCTGGGTTTTTCGATTCACGAATTTGATAATTTTGTGTGGGTTGCAATTAGGTCATGCTACAACGCCTCCCTACAGTTCATCTGCTGAAACGCATTAACAACCGCTTGTTGTTGATCATCAGGCACTAATTGGGTACCACAAACTTGTTCTTCATCAACCATTTTATCTGAGAGCTGTAATGGACAAATAGACAACTATTCAATATCATTGACAAAAATATATACTCACGATTCAACAATCTCACAGATACACAAAGAGAACAGTCTCATCCACTACATAACATGTCGTAGGCCCCTTAGATAAAATCATGATTGGTGTGAAAAAGAAAATCACAATTGATGGAACCAATTGAACCACAAGACAAATGACTAAAGATAATTGATCCAATTGAAATACAAGACAATTGATCCGATTGAAATACAAGACATGACTCAATGAGGTGAACCACCCCAAATCCATATAATACACTTTAATACAAATGAAATACTCAGACAACAAGACAAATGTATATCACAAAAATGTTTAGGCCGGTAAAAAGATGGCGCGAGTTCAACAAGTGGTCGTCTTTAAATGTTCTTTGAAAAAGATCAAAACATCTCATGCATTTTTTGTAGTTTCTCGCTCTCTTAACTTCATCCAACAATCTATTTTTATCTGAATGGCCCTCATAACATCTTGATCGGGGTGGTACAATACTTCTTTTGGGAAATAAAATTTCCTACCTGCACACCAAAAGTCTATCAACATGTTGAATAGATAACCTAATGCATAAATGTCGCTTGCTTTTGTGTACGCATCTGTGCACCATGGATCGTATATTTCTGGAGCAATCCATAGTTGCTTTGCAATATCTCTTTCCCCTACTTTCTGTGCCTTCAAAACTGCAGGATCCGAATGTCCACTTGGATGCACATAATTCTTTGATACGCGCTTAGTTGGCGTTCTAAGCATCATTCCCTAATAAATGACGCCAACCCGAGGTTTTTATGTGTGAGTAAAGTCTAACATTATGTTGAAAGGGTGCTAGTCGATGTGCACTATACTTGTTGAGTGAGTAGTCCAACGCCATCAATTAAGGCGTGATAGATTTTTGGCATCTGCTCAATCACTGCTTTGATCCGTATTGTCTCTATCTCTGGTAAGCAATAATTTTTTGGTGGCAACGACCTTCAACCATGTTGTAGCCTGTGTATCTGGCGTATGAACGTTCCTTGGGCGAATGGCAAGCGGCACATCATGTCCCCCAAGGTGCCCCCATTGTAGTATGGAAAGATTGTGATCCAGGGAGCTTCGGTGGTAAAGCCAATGCATCTTACAATGGAGGGGTGAAGTGTTTGCATTCCTTGCTCTATCTGAAAGCTATTAAATTTTGTCTCACTCCCTCCCTTGTAGCATTTTTCCACATATGTAATGTGCTCTGGAAAGAAAGAGATTTGTTTAATGGTTTATAATGTGCACACACCAAAAGAGCCTACTCCAACCCTTGTACCTTCTACCAAGGCCTCGTGGGGAATGCCAATCAAATGAGCACACTTGGTATTCAATGCGGTGCGCATGATTGTGTCGGTGGCTCTAGCATCTGAGCGGTCACCCACAGCCGCTTGCACGTCTTGGGCCATCTTCAATCTCTTGGGTAAGGAATCTTAGTCCTGAGCTTTCACCCGCTTCATCTTGACCTTCCGTTCCTTCCATAATTTGTCCAAGAGCTCTAATTTTTTCATATCGTAGGTAGGAGGGATATCTTCCTTTAAGTCAACAGACTTTCATATTGCTCAACATTGTCCTAGCCTTGTGGTGGGGGTCAAATTCTCAAATCACTGTTGGAATCAGCAACTCATATTGGTCTTCACCTCGTAGCCTACACTCTATGTTCTCCCATATAGCGCTAGTGAGGTCTTTAATGAAGACATCACTTTCACTAATCTACTGTATGCGACCATCTGCACGTGATGATATTGCCAAAATACATTCTTTTCGAATGGCACACATAATAATTTTCTTTTGATATGATGTCATTTCAGCACTAGACAATAAAAAACAACATATCAAATACAAATTCATGGGTGCACACTACACTAACTGTTGCACTTTTTTTTGGCCTCCGGGAACTTGGGGTTTTGATCAAGAAAGAGAGCATCTGCACAAGATCTTGAGCATTTAAGGGAGATTAAAATATTGTTTTATTATGAATAATCATGATGACGATCTCACTTGATCTACCATAAGGAGTTTGTTTTGACAAGCAATGAAGACGCCGCACCTATTATGGCATTATGCTTAAAGAGAACAAACTTTGAAGATGTTCAATTTGACGACATCGAGGCAATCATACCTTTTATGTTTCTCAGTGGTGCAGAGGTTCAAATGAAGAGTGCAAACAGTTCTAAAATATGAAGTTGCTTTTGAAGTGCTACTTGTGGACGATGATTGTACATATGTTGGAATGTTTACTAACATGGGAGGCATTGAAGAGAGATTTAGAAGAGGACAATAACTCATGCAATTGTGGGTGTGTGCATGTACGAAGGAGCGTGGAGGTTTTGAAAAGGACTAGGCTCTTCCGATTGCTCCATATGAACAAGGCCAAAGCTTTTTTTCATTTAACGTATATAATTATGTTTTACTTAAGGATATTGAAGAACCACCACCTAGGCGGGAAGTGAAACGACACATTGAGGGGTCGGGTTTCTGGTCTCTAGAAAAGGCATGAGAGGGGCTTGCAAGAAGGGAGAGAAGGGAGAGCATCAGGCTGTGCAGGCCATAGCCACAAGGGAAGCAAGAGTATGAGAGGAGGCTTTGCTTGATGCCAAGGCCCGAGAGAGAACGAGAGGAGGGCTTGGCCCTGATGACACCCAGGATGAGAAAGGGCATCACTGTCTGAATGAGGGGTGGCCTCACTGCTCTTCAATGCAAGAGAAAGAGAGGGGAGTCGAGAGAGAGAAGAACTCGGCCCTGCCGTAATGTTAGGAAATAAGACGTAGCTAAATAGATAATTGAGTAGATTACTTAATGGAGAGAGACAGATTTACATACACGAGATTATAGAAGAGAGAGAGAGAGAGAGAGAGAGAGAGAGAGAGAGAGAGAGAGTACACACGATATACGTGGTTCACCCAATGTGGGCTACGTCCACGGGAAAGCAACCACTCAATGGCTTTAGTACTTCAAAACAAGAAGTAGTTTACAAAGGGATTATACCCTTAATGGAGCTCCCACCTTGCTTCACTCTCACCGCCTCACACTCACCTTGTCGCATCAACTTCACACTATGAAATGAGTGTAGAAATGGCCTTCTTTTATAGGCCAAAAGGGCTGCCCTCTCTTATGAGAGGCAGCCATGTGTAGCCGCCCTTGTGTGAATAAGTCCAAATCGGACCCTCCAATCCGCCCATGTGTGGCCGCCCTTGAGAAGACAAGTCCGCTTTTGAATTTGGCCACCGGCCACCGGCTAACCGACGGTTGTTTTCCGACCACTTTCCGGCCGTCGTCTGGCCATAATATTCCGGCGAAGGAAAAAAAAAAAGTCTCGGGGGCTTCCGCCCCCAAGGCCCCTAAAGTTGCTCCTGATTTTTCGCCGTGAAAATTTTGGTTTCCGCCGAGTGATTTTCCTTCACGCACGATGGCTTCTCCTCATAATGGGGGCCTTACAAATGTGCGCTTTTACCACAAATTACAAGGGTAAATCAGGCTCCATACTTAATACGTAAATGAGGGAGAGAGAGAAGAACTCGATCCTGCCATAAATGAGGGAGAGAGAGAAAGAGAGAGAGAAGAATCTAGCAAGTTGAAGGGGCGTCAATGAGCACATCTACAAAATTTAGATAACAAAAAGATACCATCATGTAGCTGGCGTGAAGAAGCCCTCGGTGAGATGTGACGATGAAGTCCAGCCATTGATAAGTTTCTTCTTTTTCTCATAACATTGGATTTAAATTTATGTTGATTGATAAAAACACATAAAATACAAACACTTACAGTCTCTCTCTCCATTTTCATAATGAACACATAAATGTCTTCATGATTCTGTTCTCGAGTCTGAGCGAGTATGTGCAGCCCGAGCATTGTGTGGGTTAGAGAGAGAGAGAATTTGATACATGTTTTGGCACTTGATTTAGCCGCACTTACATTGTTTAGGCTCCTTGTTTTGGGAGTGAGCGTAGCATGTAGCTTGAGCTCTTTTGTTTGCTAGGTTTTTCTTGGTCTTGGTCTGCTCCATGGCCCTGGCCATAGAAAAACATCTATCACTAACACTCTCACACTAGTTCAAGCAAACCATTACCATGACTTGAAGACTTTAAGAAATGTGCATGATTATATTGATACACATTGGAAACAATTTTCACTTTAAAATGCAATGTTTACTGCTATAAAATGCAAAGCAAACATGTAGTTTTTAAGAACTTCATCCAGATCAAACAATACATGTTAAAAATCTAAAATATTGGAGCATATTATGAATTTATTACTTATATTTTTCATCGTGTACTCTCACACTAGTTCAAACTAAGCATACACTGACTTAAAGACTTCAAAAAATTGTGCAAGATTATATTTATTCAGGTTGATAATCATTTTGACTGTAAAATGATATGTTTACTTGTGTTAAATGCAATTAAAAAAAGTCACTCCTAATGAAATTGTCCAGATCTAACACAACATGTTAAAAACCCAAAACAATTCAAAAAAATTTGATAGAACATAATACCCGAGTTTATATTTTGCACGTTCTCATCATTCATTTTTTTTAAAATGCCTCTAGGAAAATACATGCATCGTGATTTACATAATGCCAATTTTATTTTAGCTCATTCAAAACATTGAAAGTATACAAACCAATCATAAATTGCAAAGAACGCCTTGCTCTTTAAAAAGATAAAAATGAATATTTAACATGCAAATTGTGTGCATATACTTTTTTACATAGAATTTATGTAAATGTAGCATTTAAAATAGCATGATGATTGATAAATAAAGCATTCTTTTGAATATGATTAGCTTTCATAAGAACACTTAAAAACAACAATATTGAACAATTCAAACTTTGTATATGAAATACTCTTCACGGTCGCGTTACTGGACCAAGTATTACATATAGTTAATACTTTAGAAAATGAATTGCATATGCACATACAAATTATATGGTGTTTGTACGACCGGGTTAACGACTTAAACGCCACATTTATGCAAAAACAGATGCTTCTAACAAAAAAAACTCAATTAGCCGCGTTATCGATCGAGTGCCACCCGAATCTAAGGAGAAATAACGGCTTGCATACGAGCATCATATAGCCGTGTTACCGACCGATGCCTATATGGTTTTTTGGAAATGGGAAGGGAAGTTGACTCACCATAAGGATACTAGAATCACCATGTTATCGATGTAGTACCCAAACAATGAGCCAATACTTATCACAAGGACACTATATTTCCCACGTCATCGAGGTGATGCCCCCGTGGTAAGCATTGTTTCGTAAAACAACTTACGCACACACTCCCATTGTGTGTTAATGTACCTTATGACTACCATGCAATATGACAAAAGACACGTTACCACACAACGCATACACACACACAACATAATAGGCATCATTAAATGGTATGCATCCATTACACTTCTCCACCAAACAGCCTTGTTTATAGAACCACATAGACATGTAATTTTCTCTTTTACTTTTTCTTTCTGCTCAAGCTGCCATTCATCAAAGGCTGTGAAATTGAAAGTGTCAATCATAGCGCACTTATTGCAGAGAAGTGATTCCAATGTATAAAATTGTGTGCAAAATCGAGTTTCAGCAGGAATTTTCAACAAAAATTGACATTTGCGTTCTGTACAAATCGAGTACTCTTTGTCATTTTGAGATAAATTTCACAACTTGGTGTGCTGTGTCAATTATTTTGGCAAACCATGTGGTTTCTTCACTAGTGTACCAATCCTTCAGTGCCAAGTTTAAGATGTGCGTATTACAACCATTGGCAAAAATGTGTGGAAAGCACTTCTTTATTAATTTACTAGCATTTTACAGTTCTTTGTGTTATCCATGACTAGTTGATCAACATGTTCAGCTCTGATTTCTTCAATTACATTAATCAAGATCTCAAAAATATATTTGCCAACTTTTAATTGCACCAAAACTGTCAATCGCCTTTATGAACATTTCTCCCCTTGGACAAACCAACATCCTACATTGATCAGTAGTCTTCTTTGAACATTTGACCAACCATCACTCACAATTGTGCATCTTGAAAGCGAAATATCCCCAAGTATTATTTTGGCAACACGCTCTTTGACTTTGATGTAACATTTGTCCAAGAGAACATTTCGTATCATGTGATAAGAAGGAGCTGATAATCCTAGGCCAAACTCACCAATTTTCTTCCAAGCAGCCTTCCAATGATTGTTGTCTACCATGACCAGAGCACTTTCAGTGAAGAAAATTTCTTTGGCGAGTGCAATTTGTGCTTCTTCTAGAGAGTGTATCCGAAATCTTTGATGCAACGATTTTTGATGCATTTGACCAAGTCCACCTTCATTGTGACGCTTATAAGTAACTCTATTGACATTTTCTCTCCCTGCGCAGGCTGTTCTCCAAGGTTAGTTGGTGTCACCACAGGATCAACAAAGGTGCCTGAGGATGTTCACATTTCTCACAATTCTTTTTAATGCTAACAAAAAATGGTCCCTAATATGTGGTGCACCCATAAGGAAATTTTGGAGGTCATTTGGAGGGCCTTCTAAGAAAAATAGAATTTTGACTTTCTCTCTCTAGAAAATAGGTGTGGTAAAAGCAATTGTAAACCTGGAATAACCATTCAAAAAGTGCACTTACAAGTGGACTTCTTTGCTTGTCCCTTTGGACCTACGGCTTGTGCAAGGTGAATTGACAGGCTACTTAAAGATTCGTTTAACTTCTCAATTACTTCCGCCGTTACCTCAGGAAGATCTATCGATGTTGATGCTTGTGACTTACCTTTGGGTCTAAGACCTTCTATTGGAACCTCTCCCCTTAAGCACTTGAGTTTCCTATATTTCTCAGCAGCCCTAGTTTCAGCTGCATCAAAGGTAGCAGGTGCACCCGTCTCAACTTTTACCTTAAGGTCAGGAAAGAGTCCGGCTATGAACCTCTCCTTCTTTAAAAATTCTGCACCATCACCAGGGTTAGCAACATTTCGTATCCATAGAGCCCAAAGACGTAGAAACTCTTGCTTGTACAAGTAGTAGTCATCTAAGTCTTTTTGCTTATGAGAAACAATGTCTTGCCATAATTTTTGAGTGTTTTGGGGATCAAAGAAGTATTTCTTGAAACGATTCAAAACTTCTGTGTAATTCCCCTTAACTTCCTCAGGCAAAGAGTCAAACCAAGTGCTAGCATCTTTCCTAAGGACCACCTCAAACATTTCTACACGTTCTTGATCAGTTATTATCCTCTTGATACGGCAAGACATCTTGAAATTCGCTAAAAATAATTCTGCATCCTCTCCAGGCTCTCCAAAGAAAAGAGGATACCCAGACATTTGGCGTTGGCTTTCCATTGAATTGATTTCAAAGTGACACCCGTTTTTGTTTTTCTTTCTTAAAAAGATTTACGCAATAATGTTTTCTAGGTTGCAATCTATTCTACAACAAAATAAAGATATTCACATCAAACGACCTATGATAATCAATAAGAGGTAGGATGACAGGGTTTGGTGATGCGAGAATTTCTCCTACTCTTTGGGCACCAAACATGAACACCATACGTTGTTGAAAATGGATTTTCCTACTAATTGTAATGTTTATTCTAATGTGTGGAGTGAAATGGAAGGGGAAAACCTCTATTCCTGGGCCATTATCCATGGTCTATGCATGACCTAATGCTTAAAACAAAACAAAAATATAGACGTCCAAACTAAGGTCGTACCTAATGAGAGGCAAAATAAAAGGATTTACTGAAGCGTTTATCTCGGCCAACCTAAGAGGACCTAAAATTCTACAAATGACACGTTGAAATTGCAACTTAGTACTAACAATTATGTGTACCTTTTGCCTTGCAATGGGAATGAAGGGATCATACAAATTTTCGTGATTCATGCAAACTACTTGACTATGCTAAAGGTTGATTCTACACAAAAATACACAAGCCGTCCTCAGTGGGGGCACCAATTTGAGGCGGTCCGGGGCGGGCAACAAGAAGAGCAACCTCTAGACACCCTTCAAGACTCCCGTGCTGCTCAATGGGGCTGGGGCACAACACAAACCAAAATAACAAACCCCCAGCCAAATCCCAACTACACAAGGGGCACCACCTAGTTTATGAGCGAACTAGGACGCAAAAGAGGAGAATCGTTAGAGCAACCCACAAACAAGCAAGGAATTCACACTAACCCTAACACCAATGGAACACTCTCACACACTAAAACACGAGAGAGAGAGAGAGAGAGAGAGAGAGAGAGAGGGAGAGAGGGAGAGAGAGGGAGAGAGGGAGAGAGATAGTGCTCGGGCTGCTTCGAAACGTATCGACAATGATCAAGCAAACAGAACTATATATTTAAGAAAGAGAGAGAAAGGGGGAGGGGGTGCTTGTTGCATTAATACCTTCTTACAAATCTGTCATGACAAATCAAAGTGAGATTAGTATGTGTTCAACATAGCTTGTGTAAATTTCACCACAACACATCACAAGAAAAGCCACCCCAATCACTGTCTTAAAGCCAAGGGAGTCCTCTCCACCCTGTCGCCCTCTTACAGTATGTGGGATTTATGGCTAGATTGATGACAACACCAGAGACAAGCTATCAAGAACTTAACAAAAAACACCAAGACACTTACGCATCATTGTTGTCCATTACTTCACGTTGGAAGGGAGACAAAGTATCCAAGCTTAGTCCAAATCCACCCTCCTTGATTCAACAAATGCTGGGCTTACACTAGTAGGAGAAATGATAGATTTCCTACTCTCAATTGAATTATCACTCTCTCTCTTACAATGGCATAGAGTTCCCTTGCTAATCCCCTATTACAACACATGCACATGCATAAGACAATGAGCTTCCACTCAAGAGCTCCTTCTAGAGAGGTTGAGCTTGGCTTCTCAAGCTATAGCATAGTGCTCTTGCTTATGGCTCTCCCCTTTTGTGCTAGCTACACCCTCCTTTTATAGCAATTTTGAAGGCTAGGGTTACTCCTCTAACCATGGTTGGGTTAGATTTTCAGCAATTTATCTAATTTCTTTTGCTTGGAATTATCAAGAAGTTGGTGGGGAAAGAGAGAGGAGAGAAATGGAGGTGATAGGACTTTTCATAGTGGGTTAGTGTTAGTAGAGTTAGTATTAATTTACAAATGGAATTGGATATTTACAATGGGAGTATCCATGTAGGATACAAATAAGGAAGAAAAAACTCTTAAGAGGTAAGAAAAGGTGGCTTTCTTACAAGGTTGATGCTCCAAGTGTCTTGAGTAGGGCCGATTTTGACGCTTGTTGACGGTCCACTAGCTTTGACGGTACATTTTTTCTCCACTCTTGACCTTCCTTGAGAGACAAGGTAATTGAAGCTGAGTAATCAACCACCATGATGCTGTTTTTTAAGAGAAGAGGCTGAATTTTGTGGTTTTTTTGATAGATATGGGTAAATTGGAGGAGGAAAAATGAGACTAGGTGGTCAATTTTGGAATGGAATTGTGTGTGGGAGGTATGAGTTCACCACAGTTTCTCTTATTCTTCAAGGTTGAGGAGAAGGTGAGTAGGGTGCAGAGAGGAGTGGTGAGAGAGGTGGGGATGATGAGTGGAGAAGTGTGTGTGAAAGAGGAAAATGATAAAGTGGAAGAGAGAGTGTGGCTGCATAGCATGGGAAAACTGGGGTCCACTAATAAAATCATAGCTCACAGCTCGTAGCTCAAAAAAATATGAAAAAATTTGAGGCAAAAGTTCAGCCCACGAGCTACAACTTTTGTTTGTATCACCTTTTCAAATTCGGAGAGCAAGTGAACTTTAAAAATTCAGCAAAACCGACCGTTTTTTTCCACTGCACAAGGTCCTTGTGGGGTCCTTCTTTGGATGATTCTTTTGAATACCTCCAAGAGTGAGCCCTCCATAGTGCATGTATGCATGCCACCTACCCTTGACTTTATTTGGTAGGTCTATAATTGAAGATATTGTTGAGATTATGATATAAGTGAATAGTACAACTAAGAAAATCAAATATTGAGGGGTCTAAAAAATATGTACATGTCAAATATAAATAATATAAGTGGAAAAAATATAAAGGGGTCAAAAGAAATCTCTCTCATTATGAGGCTACCATAAAAAGATAAATATTTTTGGTGTTCTAATTTTTTAGAAAAAAAAACAAAATAGATGTAGGAAGGGAAAAATCACAATAGTGAAAAAATATACACATAAATAAAACTAGTTTTTTTGGATTTTTGTTGGGGTGGAGTTACACCAAAAATAAGAGAAGCTTACATGAAAATATTTCTATATGAAATAAAGAGTATGAAAAATGGTAAGAAAAATTGTGGTAATGGTGAGGCAATGTACAGAGCATAAATAACACACGCCTAGGTAGAAATATTTAAATAAACACCAAAATAATTATGAAAATATCTTTTTTTTAGGCCCTATATACAAGGAAATATTTACATACGCATGGGCCATAATATACTTATATATATATATATATATATATATATATATATATATATATATTGGCTCAACTAGCCCAATGCCTAGCTAATTGAGGGTTTTTTATTTCAGTAAGGAGATATGGGAAAAGTCGCCTAACTCACACGCACCTATATACAGTGAAATGGTAGGGATAGCCACAGTGTTTGGGTGATTTTGGTAGAGTGAGGTAACTCACTGTGGCAATTACAAAGAGCCGAAAAACGGCTATCAACAACAAATCAGAAACTTATAAAGACATGGTGAAGCACCAAGCAAATGAGATTCAAAGACTTTTGAACTTGCATTATGAGTACCAAAAGATTGTAATGCAGCACACACAAGAATCACATGTCTTGCGAACAAAGGTACGGTCATTACAAAACAAAGAGACAATGTTAGGCACTCGGTGTGCTAAAGAAGAAACTACGAAATCTCGAAACATTGAAGGTAGGCCTGACGGCCTTAAGAAAACAATTCAAGCATTGAGGTGAGCATTGTAAACTTTCTAATTAATTTAAACTAATCTAAGTTTTTGCTTATGCTAGCTATGCTTTCTTTGTAAAGATTCTATCTATCCAGACAAAGAAAAGATAAACCCGAAGGCCAATGTAGGAAAGCAGTTAAAGCCATTGATAACTAGTGGTCTTGCAAAGGATATAATGCATGACAAAAAGTTTAAGGTTTTGCAACAGGATGTCGTTGTGACAGATTCATTTCAAAGAATGCAATGCATGCCAAGCATATACAGGGTACATTGGACTCTCTTGGAGTTAGTAAAATAGGTTACTCAGCTACTGAACAGTCTATCTCTTCCATGTTTGTGAAGAAGGGAATAAAGTCTAAGCTTTTACCAACAGCTGCAAGTGTTTGGAAGGAAAGACTACAACTCAATAATGAATAGACAGACTTCATTGGATGTCCATTTTCATATTCAAGATATTTATAGCTCACAGGGAACTACTGTCACGTATGATGAGTACAACAATATCTTCATGCACCTCACTTTGTTGCAAACTAGAATGGCAAAGTTCTACAATATCACATTCGAAGAGACAGGTGGCGTTCTACATTTTGTTTTGAAGCTAGATGAGTGTGAGATTCTTAAAGAGAAGAAGCTAGAGCAACTTACAATCACATTAATGAATAGGGCTCTTTCCAAATGTCCCACTGATGAACCTTCATACTTCAGTGTTCAATCATAAACAAATATATGGTGGCTTGGTGTATTTCAGGTAATCCAGTTATCTCCAATTTTGCAGCTCTAGCAAGCCCTCTATTGTACCTAAATTTTAGATTTATTTTTTGTATCTCATAAGGATTAATCTTGCAGGTAAAGAAAGAAGACCATGACATTTATCTTGGGTGTTCCATCAAACCCCGATTCCAAATATCTTTGATAGGCAAATGAATCGAGGAGAGGTATTGGCTGTATATGGGAGAGGAGACTTTCAAGTTCAATGGCATCTTGCGGGTTAACTCAAAACACTGAAGTATATGTATAATTGTGGAATGGGTGCCATGGCAAAGTCTCCATGCTTGTATTGCATGGAGCCTGCAAAGGTGATGGACCCAAAGTGGTGGCGAAAGGCTCCTACTCGTCACAATCAAGACTCTAATTTTCAACCAGTTCTGGATATACCACTTGTTAATGTCCATAGTTGTACAATGCATGGTCTCTGCCAAGAATTGTAGAGAAGTTGGTATATTTGTGCATTGGGTTTGCTTGGAAAAGCAAAAAGTCAGTTGAACGACAAGTCGCTCTAGAGGCTTTGGAACTAGTTTTGTCAGATATTGGTCGATATGGGGGCAATGTGAAAATCCAGCGGGACAAAAAAAGGTCAACCAATGAGAAAGATGTACCCTACAAACCATCCATAGGTGGGGTCAAGGCACGCCATTTTCTATCTAAACCTCAAGGTATGAAAGATGTGAAGCTAACAAAGCGAGGGAGAGTATATCACTCTATCTACATTAGCAAAGTTGAGTATATGCACTGGAAAAACTTCATTTTGCAGTGAAAGACCAAGAGCCAACAACTCGCAATGCAAAGGGTGATGTGTGGCGTTTCATTCACACGTTATTTCAAATGTGTGAGAATGATGATTGGTCGCAAGATAATCTCAACAAGTTTAAACAGAACCTTCAGCTACTACTAAAAAACTCCTTCAAGACAGCATGGACTGACACTCAAATCACTCATTACATGGTAAATTCAAAGTACCTCAGATAGTCTTAGTATTAAGTTTGTGTTTAAATTTATAAATAAATTTCTTGTTTTGCAGCACATTATTTTTAATCATTTGCCATACTTCATTCAAAAGTGTGGGAATCCAAGTATGGAACACCCAGGGCCTGGAGAAGTCTCATTACATGGCTAGAAATGTGTACTTCAGACACACACATCATGGAGTCTCTCGAAATAAGGAAAACAGTCTGAAGGAGTTATTTCAGTGGTTTTATTGCAAAATCATTCATCGCATGCAACAAAAGCAAGTATTGGCCTCTTCAGCAAATCGTACAGGCAATCAGACATTTGCAACTTCAAAAAAAAAAGCGAATAGACGCATTCAACAACTCAAGTTCTCTTGAAAGTCAAATGAGGTGGAGGGAGACAATGCAATATGCCAATCATCGATGGAACAAGAGAGTTAGAGTTAGATGATCGGATGTACCAGAAATGCCTATAGAATTAAATTCAATATGTATCACAATTATTTCAACCTTTTGATGATCTGCAAATATCATTTGGAACCTCTTCCTTGTATCTGATAATTAAATGTTTGCCATAGTCTAAGAGTTTAGTAGGGTTTTCTTTCCCTAAAGATAATGCCATTGTTGTGTATGTGTAGTAATATGCTGCACGGCCCCCAGTATTTCCTGGCGAGTAACCAAAACATTCTCTCCCAAAAACCTTGTCGACGAGGATAACTTTGTCAGCATTTTGTGGCAGCATTGGACCACCTAAGAAGCGAGATAATGTCTTGAAAGCACAGGTTGCAATATTCCCCTCTTGTGACATTTCATTGTGGAAGATTTAGGATGGGTGCCTCACATAAACTAGGAAGATATTGTCCTAGAGTTGCATCCCTACCACGGAATTGTCTTCTTTGATGACAAAGAAAGTCGTCCTTTTCAACAATCCACGACTATAAACAAAAGAAGTGTTGTGTGTGTGTGTGTGTGTGTGTGTGTGAGAGAGAGAGAGAGAGAGAGAGAGAGAGAGAGAGAGAGAGATGGGGGGGGGGGGGGGGGGTGCAAGATTTTATACCATGAAACTCTCATCTTGCAAAAAAAAACTCATCCTTCCATAGGTTGACTGATCTGGTTGACTCTTAGGTTGGTCGCTAAACCAATCCTCCATATCCTGTTTACTAGTTGATGGCTTAAGATTATTTCGAATAGTTTGAAATGTGGCCTCATCCGGAAGGCTTTCTTTATACTTTTCTGCCTTTTCAAAGCAGAGTTTAAGGCAGTCCAGTGGGTTACTGGAGATCTCCATTGCCTCGTCATCACTACTATCATCTGAAACAAATCCATTCCTCTCGTCCTGATACTTGGAGATAGTGGCCAGTACAAAGTCCTCCCGCAAACAAAAAATACTTTGTATATCATGAAGGAAAATGTATGACCTATCTCCAAATTTAAACTTTGGAACTCCTGGTAGCATTAAGGTGGCTTGCCGCTCATTGAAACCTGACACATCTAGAGGTAGCTTGATATTTGAGGTTTTCACTGAGAGAAGATTGCTTCGTTCCACCTCTTTTGCTTCTTCTTCCAGATCAATGAACTCCTCTATCTTTGTCAATTCAATATATTCCTCATTCTTTTCCTCTTTTTCATCTACTGGTAAATCGTGTTCCTCCATGACCTCCTTAGGATCTTTCATAAGACTTGTAAATTATCCATTTAAAAATATTAGAAATCCAAAGGATTCTTGAACCAGCTTGCACTCTCGTTCATGTAAGTTGCACCAATGGGGCCTGTACATAAGAGGCAGCTGATTATACTTCTTGTAAGACTGTCTTTTAGGCTCACAGTTTTTTAAATGGACTACCACCATTTCACCAACATTAACCCTGTCCTCTTGAGTGAGAAACTCAAACATCTCTCGTTCCAGCTTCAAGTGTTCACTCTGTTCAGCTATAAACACATCAAGATTAAATGGAGCATTAAAAATGCAGGAGACCAATTCAAACTTATCACCAGCCCATACAAAACTGCAAAATCTAAAATCCTTTCATCAATCACTGTAAGGTCTTCATAAATAAATGCCTCTTTTTTCTTTTGGATTGTTGCAACACATTGGGCACTTTGCAAAGTAGGTGCTCAAAAATCCACATCTCTCTTAAGTGATTTCGGTAAAGTAAATTTTGGAGTAGAAGGGAACTCCATTTCCACAGATGGATCAGTATCAGGCTCCTCCAAACCTAGAGCAGGCTCCTCCAAACTCAGGGCAGTCCAAACTCCTCCAAACTCAGGGCAGTCCAAACTCCTCCAAACTCATGGCAGGCTCTACACCAAATATATCGATGGGTTTTGTGAAGTCTACATTCCTCTTCATTGATGTTTTCAACACCTCCGACAGTCTTCTCGGAACGTTTGCTTGGCCAACGATGCACTCGGCATCTATTTTTTGTCTCTTTCTCCTATGTGATCTTAATCCTGCCATTTATTTCATACTCACAAATATAAGTTTCATCAAACAAAAAATAAAAAGAAGAGCACCACACGATCATAAAAGTTTTGAACAAACTATAGCTAGGTATCTCAAAGTTATTCCCAACTAATCATATAGACAATAATATAAGATGATTAGCATGGATATAATGCAAAGCTGCTTTGTAGTTGTGAAGAGAAAAAGCCATACAAGTGGATCACGGCGCACACAGTACATAAACCAAAATCCACAGAGCTATTGGTGCGTCGTGATCTACTTGATGGGATTTCATACAATGGAATAGCTACCAAAACATCATAAAATATTATTCTCAGAAAAAAACGTTTGTACAATTTCAAAAGAGGATCACGACACACGGAGTACGTAAACGAATGTCCACAACACTACTGGCGCGCCGTGATCCAATATTGGTTGGTGAAATGTTAAATGGTCTTTTACATTTTGAAGCATAATTCTTAGACACAACTAAACTATGGACCAAATGAAAGTGAAGAGATTGACTTTACCTTTGCCAGGACTAGACATTGCTCTTGGAGTAGAGATTCAAGACTAGGAATGTTGTTGTGGGTCTTCAAGCTTCTGATTCTTGCACCTTGAAGGAGACAGAGGCCTTTTTAAGTCTCTCTCTCTCTCTCTCTCTCTCTAGCCTCTATCTCTCTCTCTCTCTATGTCTGTATTTAGCTTCACCAATATGATTTCTATTCTCCCCTTTACTACGTTACTCTCTCTCTCTCTCTCTCTCTCTCTCTCTCTCTCTCTCCCCTTTTCATGCAATAATAGACATTACTGTTAGAGTTTTTTAACAAAGCAAGCCGAATATTGTTGTACATGTGTTAGAAGAACATGCATTAAATGGGTGGTACGATTACAATAAGTATTTTTTAACAACCGAAAAATATGTGTACTAAATTATGGTAACAAATGCACACTTGGATTCATGATGTGTGTGTGTGTGTGTGTGTGTGTGTGTGTGTGTGTGAGAGAGAGAGAGAGAGAGAGAGAGAGAGAGAGAGAGAGAGAGAGAGAGAGAGATAGATAGATAGATAGATTTTATTATCGTCCTCGGAGGTCAAATATGACCTATGGGACCAAAGTTACATGTGATGTAGTATGTGTATGGCTGATGAGTGACTCTCGATGCTCCAAAATTGTAGTGATGAGAGTCGCAATGGAGAGCCCACATTTTGGCTGGGAGAGGAAAGTGTGTAGGTCTAAGTTATGGCTGAAAATGCGAGAGAAGCAAGTTCGGATGTGATCAAAAGCTGAGCACTCTAGTAGTGTGTGGTACTCAGACTCTCGAACTTGCAGTGAGCATAATGTGCACAATCGATTTGACTCTTCTCCATTGCCCCAACGCCCTATCTCGCATCGAAGGAAATGGGAGCTAAGCCGAATTGCTGCGATAGTGCGTATCGCGGACAAGGGAATAGGCTCAAGCATGTAAGTGTGAGTACGGTTTCCTCTCTCAGCGAAGAACATGGTTTTGTAGTTGGGGGCAATATAGGTGGTGTAATGTATGAAGCGTGACCCACCGGATTTCTCCCAAGCCGTAATACATTGGCGTTGTAGAAAAGCTTCATTCACTTGAGAGTCAATTGAAGCATCATGTAGCAAGTGTAATGCATCCCATCTCCCAAACCACTTCTTTATGTCTTGCATCCATCCCGTGCTCAAGATCTTGCTTTTATGCGTCTTTTGAACTTTTTTGCTTGCTTCCCATGCAATTGTAGGAAGTCGATGTGAGGGGTTTTGACGCATCTTTATCATGTACTCCACAACCTTTTCCATGCCCATAACCTCGATTGGAAGAGATCCCGACTCAAGAAGTAGGAGCATATATGGTGTTTGTGTCTTAACTTGGAGAAAGTTTGTAAGAAAACGCTTTTGGACATTCTCAAACTCTTTCCAAGTAGACTTTGAGATGCTCCCGCCCCACACTTCAACTCCATAAAGAAGAACCGGTGTCACCAATGCATCAAAAAGATACTTCTTGAGAACCCAACACTTGATGTTTCCCGCATTACACATGTTTTCAAATGCATAATATGCTCTCTTTCCTTCTTCCAAACGACGCATAGCACATTCATGCCACTTGTGATTGGATGGAACCTCAAGGCCAAGGTACTTAAAGCTCTCAACAACTTCAAGTGTCTCGTTGTTGTACACAATGCATGGCTTATCCTTATGGTTGGTTTTCACAAGCATAACCTTTGTTTTGGATTCATTTACAATCAGCCCACTATGCAAGCAAAAGTTCTCAAGGACAACCATAAGCTTTTGTGCATCTTCTAAAGTGTGTGCTAGAAGCACTACATCATCCGCATACAACAAAAGCATGATTACCGCATTGCAAATAGTGACCTCTTCAATGCCTTCTTCTTGCATAAAGTCAAGTACCATTTGTTCCAATTGATCGATGCATAGACCAAAGAGAGTTGGTGACAATGGACATCCTTGTTTAACCCCAATAGTGCTTACAAAAATTTCTGAAATTTCTCTTCCCATGTGCAATTGACAAATCACCTTCTCATAGATTCGAGAAACCGCAAGTATAAACTCACTTGGCACTTGGAGTTCTTCCATCCTTCTCCACAAATTGTTACGTGGAATCATATCAAAGGCTTTCTTAAAGTCCACAAAACAACAATACAATCGCTTGCCTTTCAACCGACTTTCCTCCATGAGAACACAAAGAGTGACAAGATGATCAATGGTGCTATGGCATCGACGAAAACCCGCTTGTCCCTTTGCACGCTTGTCATTCTCTTCAGCCCAATCACTCAATTTCATCTCCATTATGCACCCAAACAAATTTTCCATAAGAGACCCAATCATTATAGTCCGGTAGTTGCTTACATTCTTTACATCCCCTCCTTTATGCAAAGGCTTAACCCAATTAGTACTCCAATCATAAGGCATACCATGTTGAAGTGCAAGGTTGAACATATCACACATCCACTCATGGGTAAAATCCCCCGTCCATTTGATCATCTCCGGCTTGATACCTTGAAGATCTCCCGCTTTGCGAGTGGCCAACTTTTCAAGCCCACCGCATACATCCTCAATAGTTAAAAAAAACGGCATACATGGGAGTGAACCATAAAATTGCATTTTTTCAGTATTTTCTTGCTCATATAATTGCCTACAATGTGTGTACATATCCACTAGACTCAAGTTACCAAAATTCTCAACCCGCTTGCCTCTCAAGTTTCTCCAAAATCTTCCACATGCATGTGCCTTTTCTTGGACTTGAAATTTGTTGCTTTACTTCCCATCTTCTTCTCTTCTTTTGAATCAATGCCTTGTATGTATGCAAATGACTTTGATAGTTGTCTTTGTCCATAGTTGCATCAAGCTTTATCAAGGACTTTCGAGCATCTTGACATTCTTTATCAAACCACCTTTTGCGTGATCTATCTTTGTTGATACCATGGAGATGCTTTATGGCAAAGCATTCTTCCGCACAAGAACAAATACCTTTCTTGAAAGCTTCCCATTTAGTTTCCAATGGTGCATCACATTGAAGCTTTGTCATCCATAATTTTTGCTCAACCATTTCAATGTACATTGGTGCCCGTTTGAAATCCATACATAGTGATAACTTCTCTTTCCTTTGGCTGAGATTATCATGCTTAGTTGCTTCTCCACATGAAAGGTCAATACATAAGGTGCGATGGTCGGATTCCGGGGTCCATTGACCAAACATAAAACTCTTTATGCGATACATGATGGCTTCAGAGAGTAGCATATAGTCAATCACACTATCCCCATTATGTCTCCTACATGTAAATCCATTGGTTCCACTCCACAAAGATACACCATTGGCAATGAGCATACCCGTGCTATTACACATGTGTAAAAGTAACTTTCCATAGTGATCCGGCTCTTTCTCATCCATTGAAGTACGATCATACAAGTGAACTTCCTCCAACTCCCTTGAAATGTATGGCATATCAAATTGTTGAGTATCATGTTGTAATGTTTTTGTGCGAGCATTCATATCCCCAAATACAATAACATCACCTTCACCTTTGAAATAAGCAATGTCCTCTTCCAAATCAGAAAATGGTTGATCTCTATCCATGCAAGCATAAAAGGGAGAATCATGATGAGGAATGTAGCAACCGGCTACAAAAATGGGTGCTCTTTTTGGTGTCATAATTTTCAGCCATACAGAACGTTTGTACTTGTCATCTTTCACAATTGATACAAAATCTTCCAATCCTTTCTTAACCATACATGCTAACCCTCCTTGTCCTCTTCGTTGCTTGAGATTCTTTGACCACATCAATGAATGTACATTGTAATCCTCCAAGCCGTTAATCCTTTGTGTATCATGCTCCCAAGTTTCAACAAGAAGTACAAACATCGGCTTTGCTTGTTAGTTCATCAATGCCAACCCCCGCATTCCATGGGTATCCATTACAATTCCAAAAGCATATTTTCAATTGTAACTCGGTCTCATAGGTCATGCATCCCTATTTGCTTGAGAGACTTGCCTCCTCCTTGGGCACATTTTCTTCATGAGAGATCTCCTTGTTTTTATTATTCTTTTCCTCATATGCCTTGCGACGCATATTTTGTTGCTTAATAGTGCGATCTTCACATACAAAACATTTTGTATCCCTCAAATAGATCCAACTATTATCAAGGATAATCTTTCGCTTGGTCTCATCCGGCATGGTGCATACAATTGGCCGTTCTCCCGAGCGAGGAGCTCCTTGCTTCCCCACTCTATGTGCTCCATAGACCATAACTCCGGACATGCCAAAGTGGGTTTTGAAGAAATCTTCAATAACAATGGCAAGAGAAGGAGGTGTCTCTAACTTCTCTTCGGGAATTCCACGAATAACAATGTTCTTGGAACGTCGCTCCCGTTCCTTCAACTCCTCCACATCCACATTCTCAACATTCTTTGTTTGAACCATAGCTTGCATGAGTGAGGAATTAGAAACCACATTGCTACCACATACATCAGCCCAAGACTTGTTTGTGCATACATTTTTCATGTCGCATACATCCCGGCTCATAGTGTCAAATTTCTCCTCTTTCAATACATGGTCATGCTCTACTTTGCTCATCCGCTCCTTCAAAGCATTCAAGTCCACAAGAGAGCGTTTACATTCCTTGACTTCCTCTTCAAGTTGCATCAAACGTGTTGTTTGCATCTCAAGTGTCCTCTTGAGATTCTCATTCTCAACCACAAGTACCCTTAGTGTGCCATTCTCCATTGCAAGTGCTTGTAAGTCTTCGCCTTGTTTGTTTACGGTCTCTTGCAATGATACCAAGTACGCCATGATCATGGTTTCCGATGTCGTTGGTTGGGTGGTTGTGTTGCTATCTCCACACTTAGGAGATTTTGGATCATTTTCCACAATGGTTGTGGACCTTGTTGAAGAAGAAGAACCCTTGCGAGTGCCGGAAGACATTGTATGTAAAATAGGAGATGAGAATCAATTTTGTTGAACCTGTTCACTTCGGAAATGCTGCTACAGAAACGCCTTCCATAACTCTGAAAATTTCTGTCTTTACAACAATGCGTAGAGGACTTCGTGCTCTTCGATTGAGGCTATAGATCACCCAAATCGGAGTTCGGATGAAGAAGTTATGATCAAAAGAGTGGACTGCTGTCTACTAGGTCAAAAAATGGCTGCACTGAGAGAGAGGGAGAGAGAGAGAGAGGGAGAGAGAGAGAGAGAGAGAGCGCAAGACACACACACACAAAGAGAGAGAGAGAGAGAGAGAGAGAGAGAGAGAGAGAGAGAGAGAGAGAGACCTAAGGAAAGAGACGAACTCTGCGAGAGATAGAGAGAAAGAGACACCTACCACCGAAACAACCTCTACAACCAAGGTGCAAAGCTCCTTCAAGCGTTTTCATCCAATTTAATTCCACCAAGAGAGGTATTTCCAAAGTGTTTGTTGAAGTAGAAGGAAGAGAGAGAGAGAGAGAGAGAGAGAGAGAGAGAGAGAGAGAGAGAGAGAGAGAGAGAGAGAGAGAGAGAGAGAATACAAGAAGTGGATCACGACACATAATAGGCTATTATCCCGTCTCAAAGTTGAGCCCGCGCGTGCAGTGATCCACGGAGAGAGAGAGAGAGAGAGAGAGAGAGAGAGAGAGAGAGAGAGAGAGAGAGAGAGAGAGAGAGGTAGTGAGGGGTAGGGGGTAAAGTCTTAGACAATACAAAACAACATTTCTCACCAGTCCACCTTGGAGTAAATAACAAAGCACTGAAACCAATGTCTAAAACTAGAGCGGTATGGTTAGACGGATAGTTAGGGTATCCATACAGGCACCAACCATTGTACCTATGTGGAAGAGGTGGTGGGGAAAACACCAAATGACAATTAAGGGAGAGAGAGAGAGAGAGAGAGAGAGAGAGAGAGAGAGAGAGAGAGAGTAGGTGACATAATCAATCCATTACTAACTTTGCCAAGAAACTAGAAAATATCATTAAATCACTATAAACATAGTGGATGACTGCTCAGGATATACTCAAACCAAGCCCTCTTGTTCCATTCATGCCTTAATGTTTTACATGTGATTAATTCAAATAGGGAGACTAATGCATCAAACAATGGAGAAATATCACCAGAGATTGAATTAGAGAAGTGGATGTCCATGTTACCTGTCACCATCACCACAAATAAAAACATGAGAATGTTAGTACATGTTGGTGGAAGACAGGTGTCTTAAGAAATCCACACTTGTTATTGATGTCACCCTAATGCAAAAAAGAACTCTAAGTGATAAATGATCTGAGAGGAGGAATCCATGAGGTGAAAGTGTTGTGGTAGTAGTACCCTCAAAAAAAGCCTAGCCTGTCCCTTCTTCTTCTCTGTCCTTTCTCTCTTGTCCTTTATAGAGAGGATTCCTCTCATGCCTTGCTTTTCCAAGAAGTGGTATAGTTATTTTGGTAAGAGTGGTGGGGTCCTTTTTGGGAGTGGGAGGTATTCTTGGAGTCCAACGGTTTGAGTTGGTTAGAGAGTGGGGTCTTTTGGTTCCAAGAAACAATAATCCTTTGTCCCAAGCATACCCACGACATCCCTTATGTGACCCTTTTCATTTTTCAACAAATAGGTTCTATGGGTGCCCCTTTTTTCTAAGGCTAAAGTTTTTGGGTAAAAAGAGAGAGAGAGAGAGAGAGAGAGAGAGAGAGAGAGAGAGAGAGAGAGAGAGAGAGAGAGAGAAAAGTGGAGATAGATAGAGAGGGAGAAAGAGAGGCCCTCCACCACCCACACTAGGTATTGTGTAAGAATATCCCCGAAATATGGGGGGCACTAGGCCCCCCATAGGGGTATTAGTGCCCTCCAATTTCCAAAGTTTGCAGTATTTTGTTTGGAGCACAAGTATGTGGGGAGGCTATGCAATTTTGAAGGTATGCCCTCACTAGTCTCCATAGTTTGGCACGTTCAAATCCATTAAGGCAGAAGGCTTGAATTAATTGCTTGATATCAATAGAGGCATCCTTTGGATGAGTATTGCAAAACAATATGGGTTTTAGTTGAGAAATGATTACTTTATGTGCCCAGTCGATTGCTAGATTGCTAGATCGTTTTATCAATTTGATAGGTGGATAGGTTATGTCTTCTTTTTTTGTCAATCTTTTGATGAGTAGACCATTGTCTATGGAAAGATTGAGATTGAGAAATTTGGTTGAGTCTTTTTTCTCATGCTCTATTTCTAGACAATCAGGATAGATTTTATGGCAATCCATAAAAAGAGTTGGATCTAAGGAGTTTATCAAGAGGATGTCATCGAAGTATCTGAAAGGGGTACCCAGCTTGTTGAGGATTGATGGGGCATCTGAGTCCCTTAGTGTTTGTTCTATGAAATCGTATTCAAGGGAGTGGAGATATAAGTTACACCAAAGAGGGGAGCATGCTAGTCCCATCGGGATACCATTTATTTGCTTGTACACCATTCCTTGGAATTGAATGAACATGTTTGAGATTAGCCATGTGTTTTGATCTATGACCTCATCCATAGAGAGAGAGAGAGAGAGAGAGAGAGAGAGAGAGAGAGAGAGAGAGAGGGAGAGAGATAGGGATTTCAAGAATTGGTGCACTACGCATGGTAGGCTATATTCTCCTCGTAATTTTCAGCCCGCGCGCTGTGATCCACAGAGAGAGAGAGAGAGAGAGAGAGAGAGAGAGAGAGAGAGAGAGAGAGAGAGAGAGAGAGAGAGAGAGAGAGAGAGAGAGAGAGAGAGAGAGATCCTTTGCATTTTTCTCTTACAGTGGAATGGCAAGAACAAAGGCAACAGCAAAGAAGGTAGAGTAAGGACCAGGGCTTGCAAAGAAAGCATGTGGAAGGTCTGCTAGTAAGAAGAAAACTTCAGGTAAACCAATGAAGATATTGAAGGGACCAAGAATGAAGAATATTCAGAGAAACATGAGTTTGTTTAGAGAGATCAGAAAAGCTCAGAAATGTATTGATCTTTGTGTCCCTAAACTTCCTTTCCAAAGAGCAGTAAGGCAAATTTGCAAGGAAGCATGTGCTGGCACAATGAGATGGAAGGTTGTTGCCCTGATCTGTCTTTAAGAAGCAGCAAAATATTTTTTACTGGAGTATTTTAATGATATCACCATTGTTGTTGCTCATGCTCATCGGATGACAATAATGGACAAGGACATCGAGACACTCAAGAGAGTACGTTGGAGATACGCTAACCTCCTTATCCCTAATGAGTTTATTGACCCTAAAATGAAGGATATATTGCTAATACCACCAGGCCAACGGGATCATGGGGTTAAGATTCATGAGGTTACTCATGATGTGAACACCAGAGCTAGAGCTGAGCAAGAAGAAAGACGTCACCTGGAAGCAAAGAAATTTAAGAGGATACAGACTGCTGCTCCTGATGAAGAGGCCTAGAGGCGAAATTATGGGCAAGTTACCACAGACTTAAATGAAAGAAAAAATGATATTTTACATTCCATGAAAGGACTATTAGCAACCATTCCCCTTGCTGATGGTACTAGGCAATTAGCTCTGGATTCTATTGATATTGGGATTTCGAAAGATCCCAATACATAGATTACAGACTCTATTGTTTATTTATGCTTAAAGTAAGTGCTCTTCTCTACCTTTAAGATCCTTCTTTTTTATACTTGGTCTCTAATTAAATCCTTGTTTTTTATTGTAGCTTAATAAAGAGCTTGTTCCCTCAACAAACCCATATTGAAATATATGTTTTAGATCCATAGTTGTATGTGCCACTCCGAATAAAAAACACCCCTCATGGCACATTGGAAAGATGGTTTGTCCACTATCCAATACTTCAGGTCACAACTCTGGTGTTTCCATACGAATCAAATAATCATTGGAGCCTTGTATGCATTGAACTAGACAAACAAGTGGTATGGACTATCAACTCCATACAAGGAACACATTCAGAGATAAGAGTGTGAGTGTTGATAAAACCTTGAGTGTTTATTTGGGCTATGGTTGATTACCTCAATATTGTTAAGAATAAATAACTTTCACTCTTCATAGATGTGTAAAAAGATTACTTCATGTCTAGGAAGGCTTTGTGGAAATCATGAACTCTACAAGGCAACCTTTGAAGCTGTCAAAGTGCCTAATCAGACAGATCCAAATTCCTATGGTTGGAGATGTCTTCTCCATGCAGAGTACCTTTTTTTGCTTTGAATCCATTTATGTCAAAGGTATTTCCTTGCTATGGTTTGGACCAACTTGGTGCTATTATTAATCAAAGTATTAACCACAAGTTGACCTAATTTTGCCGAATGCTGTGGAAAATTATACCTTGGAATATTTACGAAGGTACCGCACTTCAATGGTTCAACATCTACTATCTCTTTCAACTCCAAGAGTTTTAGATGCAAAAGACAGTTTTGTCGACAACCATATAATAACTTTACCAATGACCAGTGATGAGAAAGTCATCCCAGTTTCCACCACTAGAAACCAAATCCCTAAAACTGACCCCATATTGGAGGAACAGACACCGGTATGCTTTGCAGTTGGAGTGGCTGAATTGGAAGTTGGGGTTGATCAATGTAAAGTAGACCAAGCCCTTGAAAATGCAGATGGAAAATGCTCCTCAGAGCCGAGGAATGCAACAGAGGTTCTAGGACAAGTAGAGGAGGATAAGGGAGTGCCTATTATTGTGGCACAGGATGTGGCACATGATCAATATGAGGGAGTTCAAGCTCCTGTGATTGCTGATGTGAAGAGCTCTTCAGAACCGAGAGAAGATACAGAGTGTCTTGACCATGTAGAGGAGGAGGCCAACATTGCAAATCAAAGCCAGGAACAGACAACAAAACAGTTTAACCATTCGGTCATGGAAACACAAGAGTCCTGTACTGCACAACCACAAGAGGTGGATACCCTTGGCAATCCAAAAGGGAACATCGACACTCAACAACAGAATGTCAACATTAGAAATGACCAGTATGGACTCTTGCTTCAAGTAGATATGGTTGTTCCGGTAATATCCATTGTACTTAAATAATATAGTTTTTTGTTTCTAACTACTTATAGGTATGCACACAATGATTGCAGAGACTAATTATCTTGGATCTCAATGGATTGTTGCTGCTACGACAGCCGTACAATGTACATACAGAGTTCTCCGATTTATGCAGTTTTTGCTTGGGAAATCTCAGAGTAGTAATTCGACTAGGCACAAAGGAATTTTTGAATTTTTTTATTCCACGGTTTAGGGTTGCTATCTGGTCTTCAATGCAGACTCAAAACTTGAATCCCCTTGTTACCATACTTTGCGATTTGGCTAAAATTTAGAGATAGGATTTTTATTTTGTGTATAGTCAAAGAAATTGTAATACCATTGCGGGACATTTCCACCCAACTAAAGCTAATGTACCACTTTTCTACAAGCCCTTTGAACAGATCAATGTGCCTTCTGATTCTCTCAATACTTTGCTGATTGATGACATACCACATAACGGTTTACTTAATCCACTCGGCACTACTATTTCCCCACCTTCATTTGAAGGGCATCTTCACGATTTTTACCTAGAGGACATTTTGGTCCCATACCTGCAAGGAATGTACTTAAGACCATTGAGCACATCGAAATTTGTACTTACAAATATACTTAGTATTTCATTGTTTATACCTTAAATTGATATTGTCTACCTGTCTATGTGTTTTTGAATACTCAGAGAGAGAGAGAGAGAGAGAGAGAGAGAGAGAGAGAGAGAGAGAGAGAGAGAGAGAGAGAGAGAGAGAGAGAGAGAGCCTTGAGCAAACACTTGATATTAAGATTAAACTAGTCAAAAAAGTTACATTTCATTGAAGCCATTCAGGCTAGATTACATGGGCACAATTTGAATACGTCCAGAAAGATCTCCACACAAAAAATGCTTCTCCCTTTGTTGCATTACTCTTCGTCTGCCCAGCAAGAAATAAAAGTTTATGGAGTCAATGTCGGTAGTCTCCTCCACTATGTCATGTCAAACTTGCAAAAGATTGCAGTGCTGCCTTATTGTAATTACTATCATAAGATTTAGGTCTTTGTTCACCACTTCCACGTCTATGACAGCATTGTTTGCCAAACTTGTTGCCTCTTGATCCATAGGCACATAGCAACCTTCAACAATGTGAGAACGCTTGTACCAAAAGGAGATTATTAATGTCTGTGTCGCAAGCATATACTTGAAAATGAAAGTGTCAAGAGCAATCTCACAATATAGACTATCTGTTTCTTTCACATACCACCCTCGATCAAGAAGCTTATCACACGAGGGAATCAAATGATTAGCAGAGCAGCATAGTTTTAGCAACATGTGCTTTGCAGGTATGAAATACTTCAACAAAGAGACCAACAAGACAGAAATTTGCATGTTTCACCAATTTAGTGGGTACATAGTTTTGGAGAGACCTCTAAACATCCCTATAGAGCCTGCTCCTCAATGCCTCACTCACTGTTGTGTCGGGAACGGGCCAATCCATGGAGTTCCATTTGGTTGGTAGTGAAACCTTCACCAACACTCCCCTCTGATTCCTTTGATTGAGTTGGTAGAAATGGTCATAGAAGAAAATACCCTCGTCTGCAAGGCTTTTTCTAGTTCTGCCCGCATATTACAAGACCCCAATATGAGCATGGGTCACAGAGATGAGACCTATAATGCACTCCAGTGGCTCCCATTCCTCATATGAGGAAGAATAATTATCTGTGAATGTAAGAGAATAGAAATAAATACAAACATCTGTATAACCTAATTAAATATCTATAATAAGAGAAGAAAAAAACATATTCACATTTTGAAATGTAAGATAACATTTATAGAATAGTGCTAAATAATTAATTCAGAGTTGCACCGTGGATTATGCACCATGGAGACATCGCCGCCATTAGCAATCACATCAGAGTGAGTGAAAACATGTTGAACAAAGACTTCTTTCACAGTCTTCTTACCAACCTCGACTTTGAAATCCAGAACTCTTGCTTTCCATGTAGAACAAAACATATTTGTTGCTTTCTAGATTTTTCTCCTTCTTGGCTGCATAAGAACCCAAGAACCTTTGCTTATTCTCTGCTCTTGCCACCTATTATCTATAGTGAGAGATTTTGAGATTGAGATAGTGCTCATGCTACGACATGGTCTTCTTGGCACACTAATGGTGAGGTTAGTTGGGGACGGTGTAGAGCAACCTCTAGAACTTCTTGGGCGGGTAGAAGACGAAGCCATAGGTATAATGGAGGGAGAATGAGTTTTGAAAGCCTTTCATAAAGGTAGTGGATATCTTTTAATGAAGGGAGAGAGTTAGCTATCAATCAGTAGTCAGGTTTCAGCAACTTGACAGCTACTGGCAGTGGGTCCTACTTTGTGAGACGAGGAAGTTACCTTACGAAAATGGGACAAAACTCAATATTTGAAAATGTTTTCTTTCCTTTTTGTGTTATTTTCCATGCATTTCTACGTTACGTAAGGTTGCTGCTCATTGGTTGCGCCTTCTTTTCTCTCCCTTCAATAAGGCCCTCCAAATGACCTCCAAAATTTCCTAATGGCTTGATTTTGTTAGAAGAAAAATTTGCATTGCCACTCCATATATTGACCGCATATGTTGTGAACATAATCCCACTCTTTGCCACGAGCTTGTTTATTTTTTGGATTCTTTTACCACTTGTTCCGACATTTTTCTCAATTGCTTTTAATTTAAAACTAAAGACAAAAGAACTAGATGTTTAGTTTTAAAACATTTTTCTTCTTTTCAATATATATTAAAAAACCAATCACTAAGAAAGTAATCAAATTTGCACAATATGAGATTTGCAATACACTCTAGTCAATCCACATATCGATCACCTATGTTGTGTGAGCAAACATACACATTGCAATGCACTCTGCACAACATAATAAATACAACATTGCTATGAATTTCTCAATGCAATTATTATTATGATGATTATTTATACATCCTCTTCAATTTGCAAACAATAAGACACATCTGATTTCAAATGCTACAAAGAATAATAAACTTCTACACTGAAACTATGTCAATTATTTGCAAAACACACATGAAAGCAATAATATCTATTATTGGTCATGTCATGCACTAACAATCTTTCATAATACATAATGCACTCTATATATAAACCGATGCATGAAATAATGCAAGTAAATCTTCAATACAATCGCACAATTGAGGACTACGTGTACCCACTCAAGGATTGTAGCCCCCTTATGCAACCAATTCAATATATAAAAGATATTTTCACCCAATTAAGCATTATAGCTCTTATGTTGTGCAGTGACAATGTATATCAACTCAAATCTATGATGGTGAAAAATGCAAGACTTCAAGGATCTTAATATGCCCAATGCACTAGTACAGGACATCCGAACCTTGACTATCGACTCTTCATTTGCATATGCTCATCTTCTAAAACCAATTGCAGCCCTCATATGGACCAATGGCTTCGTCGCAATGAGCATGACTCTCTAAATTTTCAATTATTTTGGTTTTGTACCTTTATGTTCGGTAAAGGATTTAAATATTTTTAGAAGTGGTTACCAAATTAAGAATCACGTTTGGCCCAAAAAAAGGACATGTGACTCTGTAACCTTAGGTCAATTCACAAGGAGATGATTGTACCCGGCACTCGGATACACTCCCCAGGTATTTGCCTAGTCACAACACCACGGTAAGTACGGGTTTACTTTATATAATTTACACCCATCGGGTTTTTTTATTTTCCCGGTGGGCTCGTCGGACACTTCCTTTTACCTGATGGGCCTGCTGGGAAAATATAAAAACCCGGCAGGTCCTGAGGGAATGTGCTTTTAACCGACGGGCTAACCGGCTATATGGATTTTTGTAGGTCATCATTAAAGTCACGTTAACAAATAACGTGATCATGTATTTTTCTTGTGTAATTACTAGAGTTATTAACCTAATCACACGATCGTGATCATGTCAATGAAATCCTTGCCTCTCACCAAGAGACCTCCATAGTGAACTTTCACCTTGTTTTTTTTTTTTTGCTACCGTTTTACTAGTCATCGACATGTGTTGATGCCCTCTACTATTGATGGTATTGCTACTGCTCATGCTGCCGATTGTCGCTCTCAGAGTGCATAGGTGTTAGTCCCTCATCGGATCCATCCTACACACACGTCATGAACAAGTGCCAAACTCACACTTATACACGCGTAGTGAGAAAACATCACGCTCACCTCCCACCCATAGAGCCAATAAGGGCTCACCCTCGAGCCTAGGAGCCTGCAGTCAAGCGGGCCACCCTCTACCGCAAGGGTCGGTGTCCCATACCACCAAGCCCACACCATTCAAGGTTGCGAATAGAGTTGCAAAAGGCCAAGAGTCCCACCATAAGATAGCTCACAAATGAGACCAAATTTCTATTTATAGAAGTTCTTAACCGCCCTTCTTAATATCCCTTCATTTAAGTATGCATTCACGTGCACGGTCGATTCACACTGGTCGGACATAGCTCATGCGTCCATCCTGATGTCTGGGGATGTAACACTTCTCCCCTTATTTTTTAATTGTTGTACCCAGTGCATTGTATATATGCCCATCACTCTACATCTATCCATCTTTCCATTGCACACCAAGTAATACACTCTCTGTGTGCCTTCATCTTCTCCAAGTAGTGTGCATTTCCCTGCAACCCTAATTCCAACAATTGGTATCAGAGCAGGTCATGTCCTCTTGGGCTTAGTCGCCAGCGTTGCCAAAACATCCCTGCTCATTTTCTCAGATTTCAACGAGCTTTGGTGAGCGTCAGTTGGTTGACAAAAAAATTGGGTGGACTCATAGAGCTTGGTCTGCTCAGAATTTCATTTCGGGCTCATTTTGACCTCTGTTTCCACTATAGTGAGGTCAACACAGGCAATTTTGTCATTTTGTGCAAAATTTTTGTCAATGTTAATTATTGCATAATAGGTCCCATAGAGTCTACTACAGGTTGTGCTATATAGCACGTGCTGGTCTCAATCAGTTTCTCCCAATTTCGGTTAGTTTCACATCAGGTGCATGCATTTTCCATGGCTGACAACAACCAAGATGTGTTCAAGATGTTTGCTGTTGAGGACAGATTGGATGGGGATAATTACCCTATGTGGGCTTACATGATGCAACATGTACTTGTGTCAAAGGGAGCTTAGAACATTGTGCAGGGCATTGATGTACGTCCTGGTACTTGGATGCAGGCGATGTTGAGGATGTTCTAGGTTTTGCAGCCAGGGTTGTTTTGCATATGGTTGAGCAGGCTCACTGGGATGTAAGAGATGCGTATGCTCATGCATTGATTGCATTGTTTGTAAAGCGCACTATCACTCCTCACATCCATTTAGCAAAATCTACAAAATAGGCTTGGGATTATTCTAACAAGTCTTTATGCAAGCCGCAATGAGACTAAAATTGTTTTGCTACGTAAAGAGCTGGAATCGAGGATTATGCATGAGGAAGATGAAATGGACACTTTCCTTGATGCTGTCAAGGATGTTAATGAGCAACTAATTTTTGTAGGAGAAGTCATTTCTGACAGTTCACTTGTGCAGACTGTTCTCGATGTTTTGCCAGATTTTTAGCAAACTTTTGCTAGCACTTGGAGACTTATGACCCAAGGAAATCCTGAAGTTGTCAAGTTCGATGCATTATGCACATTGCTGTTGCAAGAGTCACTTTCGAGAAAAAACAAGACTAGGCAGCATGTAGTTGAACAGGCTTTTATTGCAACTCAAAGAAAAGGTGGGAATAGCAATGTAACCACTTCTTATGATTCTGCTGCGAGTGGAAAAAAATTTGTTCCTAATTCTTTTGCTAGTACTTGGAGACTTATGACCCAAGGAAATCCTGAAGTTGTCAAGTTTAATGCATTATGCACATTGCTATTGCAAGAGTCACTTTCTAGAAAAAATAGGACTAGGCAGCATGCAGTTGAGCAGGCTTTTATTGCAGGTCAAAGAAAAGGTGGAAACAACAATGTAACCACTTCTTATGGTTCTGCTGCGAGTGGCAAAACTTCTGTTCCTAATGCTTCTGTTGGCATCACTTCGTCTTGCAATTTTGGTTATAAGGACAAAAAGAAGATGCGTTGCCATTATTGTAAAGCTAATGATCACTTGATCAAGCAATGTCTGAAATTGAAGGCAAAAGAGGCTAAGAAGAAAGAGGCCGGATCTACTACAGGGTCCAATACAAGTGCATCGATTAAAGAGTCTTCTATCAAAGGAGATTGTGATGTTGATGTTGATGTTGATACAAAATGGGCATTTAGTGCAGAGTGCTCTTATGATCCTATTGTCCATGATGCATGTATGTCAGTTGCTGCAGATTCACATGTGTGGTATTTTGAAAGTGGTGCTACAAAGCACATTACCTCACATCGTGATTTGTTTACCTCTAATGAGTTTGTCCCTCATGGGAATACGGTGAGTTGTGCCAACAATGCCTCTTATCCTGTTCAAGGAGTTGGAAAGATTGTGCTTACTGCTGCAAATGGAAATTATTTTCACACTTGTTGATGCATTGTGTGTACCTTGGTTAAAAAGAACTGTTTGTCTGTATCTGCACTTGCTAGACTTGGTCTCGTAGTCAAATTTGTGGATGACAGATGTACAATTCATGATCTCAATTTTGGTGATGAAATTGTTGCATATGGCCTTTTGTGTCCTGGGTTGTATAAGCTCACTTTGTATGAAAAGCGTGGATAAAATTTTGCAAATGCAGGTGCAGATTCAAGGGTTGTTCCAAATGCAAAACTGTGGCATGCACGTTTTGGGCATCTGAATTTTGCTAGTTTGCTACGTTTGCAAAAATATGATATGGTTACTTCTTTGTCACATCTTGAAGCACCTGTCAAACATGTTTGTGAAGGTTGTATTTTGGGTAAAATGCAGCGTGCTAAGTTTCCAAAGAATGGGTCAGTTCGTGCTACATGCAGTTTACAACTTGTGCATAGTGATGTTTGTGGGCCTATGCAAACTCCGTCCTCGGGAAATTACTAATACTTCATGACTTTCATTGATGACTACTCCAGGCATGCATGGTTATATCCATTGAAAGCTAAGTCTGAAGTGTTTAGGTGCTTCAAGCAATTTCTTGCTATGGCTAAAAATGTCTCGAAATGTACTATGGGCACCCTCCGTTCCGATCGAGGGGGGGAGTATATGTCTCATGAATTTTATGCATTTTTTTCTAGTCGTGGGATAAAACACCAATGTACAATGCCGTATACACCTCAACAAAATGGTGTTGCTGGGAGGAAAAACAGGTCTCTTATGAAAATGGCACGATGTATGGTCAAGGGTCAAGCTTTACCACATTCGTTTTGGCTCAAGGCTGTCATGTGTGCCACTTATGTACTCAACAGGTGTCCTACGAAAGTGTTACAATCTATGACTCCATATGAAGCATGGCATGATAGAAAGACATCTATTGAGCACATGCGTGTTTTTGGCTGTTTGGCTTATGGTTTAGTGCCACAAGTGCAGCGCAAAAAATTGGATGATAAGGTTATCAAATGTATTTTTGTTGGTTATAGTGCTAAAAGCAAAGGTTACAGGTTGTACTATCCGCAAACAAAGCGTATTTTGGTCTCATGTGATGTTGTGTTTCTGGAAGATTCTGTTCAGCCTTTATTGTCATGCACTAGAGATAGTAATGTAAGCTCACAAGACATTTATGAAAATTTATTTCCTCTTTTGAGTGGTGGAAGTTTGAATGTAAATTCAAATGACGCAAATGTACAGCCTATGGGGTTTTCTGAAAATGTTACAAATCATTTTATTACTGATGCAGATATACATGATGTACTTGATGAGAAAAAGGTTGAAAATGAGCAGGATAGAGGTATGCCAAAATGGCTGGTGCACACTTTGCGTGACAGTAAATTGGATGCACCTTTGTCTAGTCGTACTCATTTAGGCTCTCGCCATGCCTCTTATGCATCAGATTGTTATGCTTTTTCTGTGTCTAGCTTATGTGATATAGAGGAACCTCTATCTTTTAATGAAGCATAGAATTCAAAAAATTGGATGGCTGCCATGCAATCAAAATATGATGCACTTATAGAAAATGACACATGGACTTTATGTGATTTGCCTCCTGGCAAACAGGCCATTGGTACAAAGTGGGTTTACAAGTTGAAATGCAAGCTAGATGGTGAGGTTGATTGCCATAAGGCTCGACTTGTTGCAAAAGGCTATGCGCAGCAAAAAGGCATAGATTAAGAAGAAACTTTGCTCCCACTTCGCGTATGACTACTATTCGTTTTCTATGTGCATTGGTAGCTCATTTTGGTTGGGATGTACATCGGTCCGATATTGTTACTGCTTTCTTGAATGGTGACATTTTTTAGGAAGTCTATGTAACGCAGCCTCGCGGTTTTGTCAAGAAAGGACAAGAGGAAAAAGTGTGCAGATGTAAGAAGGCTTTGTATGGGTTGAAGAAATCTCCTCGGGCTTGGTATGAGAAAGCTGACAATCATTTGGTCAAACGAGCCTTTCGTAACAGTCCAACAAAAAGCACATCGTATGTCAAGCGTGAGGGCGATGTACTTCTCATTGTTGTTCTTTATGTGGATGATATGCTGCTCACTGGTCCCAATGAGGCACATGTTGCTGAATTTAAGGATGATTTGAATGCTACTTTCAAGATGAAATATTTGGGGCTGTTGCATCATTACTTGGGCATACAGTTTAAGCAGTGTGATGGTGGTATAGTCTTGTGTCAGAAAAGTTATATAGAGACATTGCTATGTAATTTTGGACTTGAGGATTGCAAACCTATTGCCACTCCCATGGAAAAAGATTTGAAGTTGAGTCTACATGATGTTGGTGATTCTGCTGATGTCACTCTTTACCAAATCATTGTTGGCTGTCTCATTTATGTATGCAACACGAGGCTGGATATTCAAATTGTACTCTCACAAGTCAATAGATTTATGCTTAGCCCAGGGTCTAAGCATTGGCAGGCAATCAAGAGGATTTTTCTCTACTTGAGTGGCACTTTACATCTTGGCTTGTTTTATCCCAAGTGAGGATCATTACCACCAGATTTACATGCTTTTTCAGACTCAGATTGGGCTGGTTGTTATGACATGAGAGTGTCCACAAGTGGTTTTTGTTTCATCCTTGGCAATTCATGTATTTCATGGTTAAGCAAGAAGCAACCGATTGAGGCCACTTCTTGTTGTGAGGCTGAGTACAACAGTCTTCACAACTACGGTTGAGTGTGTATGGCTTAGACGCCTCATGGCTGATTTGGGTGTTGGACAAGACATTGCCAACATCATCTACATTGACAGTGAGAGGGCATTGGCAGTTGCGAGAAACCCAAATTTTCATGCTCGCACAAAGCACATTGAGGTGCATTACCACTATGTCAGGGAGAGGCTCTCAGGAAGAGAGATCAGCTTGGCTTATGTGCCAACACAGGATAATCTTACAGATCTTTTCACAAAGGCATTGTCTCGTGAGAAGTTTGACGCTTTCCGCAAAGCTTTGGGCTTGCTCCCCTTTGTGGATTGATCCTGTCCTCAGGGCATGGCACTTCCCTTTACTCTTCGTGGCAGCCCTTGTTCACTGCATCACTCCTAGGGGGGATTTTTTACGATATACATGTGGTAGTGATGTGTGTGAACACACAAGGACCGTCGGGGAATTTTGTCCCTCTTTAGGAGGTTTTTCCCCCCGTGCATTGTATATACGCCCATCACTCTAGGACTATTCATCTTTCCATTGCACACTAAGTAATACACTCTTTGTTGTGTGCCTTGAGCTTCCTTCGTCTTCTCCAAGCTGTGTGCGTTTCCTTGCAACCCTAATTCCAACAAATATTATTCACAAAAAATTTGACATAACTTGTAAAATTTTGAAGATTGATAAAAATTTGCATAAAAAAGATTACCGTAAACAACTTGGAATTTTTTCAAAATTGATTTACATTGATTTACATCCAATGACCGATCATATCTACAAAGACTATCTAGCATGTGATTGAAAGGTCATAACCAAATTTCCAACATATCTACATTTGTCATTAGTCTCTATGAAGTATCTCCACTCACAAGCTATCCATGGCACAATGTATCTATTCATGAAATTTTTTACAGGATCTCTATATGTATCCTCACATGTTGGAACCATCTCTTTGAGACAAGGCATCCAAAGCATAACACAAAGCAAAAATGATTCCATTTATCACATACCCAAGATATGGATGGACTTGCTATCAATGCCCCCTTAATAAGAAACCACATACACGTCAGTATGTAATATTCACAATCATGAGCATGCGGTTTTGTGAAATTTGCATGTGCATCTTTATTCTCAAATGTAGATGCTTCCATGAAACCACTATTTATCCTATGTGACATTGTATACCTCAATGAGTTGGCATCCGATTTCGTTGTGGGATCCAAAAGCCTTGTCTTCATTCTGGGACCACAAAGCCTACACCTTGTGTGGGATCCAAAAGCCCTGTCTTCATTTTGGGACAACTACACTAATTTCTTAAATACCTACAAAGACATGGAGTTAAAATAAAGGCATAAATGAATGAGCATTCATATCTAGATGTGTATGCTTCTATGTACATGTGTAAGGTTCGTTCTACTTTTGTGATGATAGCAGCAAAAAAAGGTGGAAGCACTTTTAGGGAAGGCAAAAAAGTCACAAACGATGCAGATTATAGAGGACCATAATCATTCAATGTGACCTAAATGCATCAGCATATTTGAATTAACCATTTTAAGACACTTCAATCTATGGTGTTTACTCATATTACTTGTCATCAATAGGAAAAAAGATGAATACATGTAGACCAAGATCGGGTGACCTTTCCTCCATAAAGAAAAGGCAACCATAGCTCATCAGCTAACCATGCCTCCTCCTGAAGCACGTCACTAGTTAAAGTGTTTTCCATACATCTATGCTAAAACAATTTGATTCATTTAGTGTTTAGAAAAATAGGTAATTGAAATATATAATTACTAAGGAGTGGATATATTCAAAGCAAACACATTCACTGTGTTTGTGGAGACTTCTACAAGAAGAAATTTGGCTCCAACTAAGACATGCAAACCAACTCCCAACTTGAAGAGACTAAATTGCATATGGAAAAGTACTTCTCAACTGGAAACTAAATCACAAGAATAAGTAATCTCTAATATGTTAGAGAGTAGATGATTTTATAACCTTTAGTTCTACAAGAGAGGCCCTTGATGTCCACACGAGCGTCGAGCATGTGTGATGATGATTGATCATGAAAGGTGAATGCAAGACAAAACATATATTTCATCGAACTTTTTGCATGGGCTACAAACTACATAGGAGTTTTTTATTACCAACCTCTTCTCCTAAGGTCATGGTACAAGGTGGCAAAGACGACTTTGGAGTATGCTTTTTCTGAACTCCTAGCTTTAAGGGAGTTGCAGGGGGTTGTCCCACTTGGCTATTATCTCATCTTTTGATATGAACTTCTTACAAAGTTTTGATGGCTCTCCTTATGTGTGTCTAGGTTCCCTTTATTCCTTGACACATCTTTGTTTGGTGAGGTTTTTCAACTCTAGCATCACAATCCACACGTTGAACGAAGGACACAAATGTGCTATGCCAAAAGAAATATACCTAATTAACCAGCCACCAATTTTTATTTCCGCTTTTTTGCAATCCTTTTTTAGTAACTTTTAGTGTGGTTCGTTTGCTAAGTCCCAAGATGCCATCGGTACTTTCACAAACTTTTCTACCCAAAGCTCTTTAATTGATTTCTCCTTTTCATAATTTGGACAATGTTCCTATCTTTATTCTCCCTTTTCTTTTACTTCTAAGTTTTTGTGTGAATGTCATAGAAGCAATTATGGAATCAATTGAGGCTCGTTGTCATTTTCTCCTCACCACAATCCTTGAGCAAGAATCGCTCATCAACCCCACACATAGTACATCACATGTATCTTTGGTCACATATGTCATATTTGATCTTAGAGGATGTCTCTCTCTCTCTCTCTCTCTCTCTCTCTCTCTCTCTCACACACACACACACACACACACACACACACACACACACACACACACACACATGGGCTCCTCTCTCACAACACCCACACTCCATTTTTTAAAGCCTCTCTCTCTCTCTCTCTCTCTCTCTCTCTTTGCATAAAATCGTTGTGGGGTAGGCCTAGCTTTTATGTCAAAGCCTCCTTCCCGCATCACCTTCTAAAGTGGGTCCAAGGAATATTGCCTTTTCCAGGGAGCACCCTCCATGAATCTACTCCTTGTGAGTAGACGCCATTCTACCCACGATCAATTAGGTGGCCATGGTGATGCCTACTCATGGCTCTTGCCCGACGGTACACAGCCCTTGTCTTACCATGTTTCATGGCTAATATTTGGAAGGGATAACCACTTGTAAGCCCTTTGGCGCACCAAAAAAAAAACTTTAATATTACTATTTGTATTAGCCACAGCTCCAACTCGCTTGGTGAATAATTGGTTGCCTCCAATTTACAAGAAGTCAAATAGATAATGGCAAGGAAAATACTTTTGCCAATGGCTATGGTCCCATGGAGTCGGATAGATAATTGACAAGGAAAATATATCTTTTGGTACACATATGTTAAGAAAGGTCCAAGGTGATCATAATTAAGTAACACCATTGTTATTGTTATCAAAGAGGAGAAACAAACCATAATGAAAGCATAAAAGACCAATAGACTTGCCACTCGACGAACCTCTTTATTTTTACCAAGAAATGTGAGTCTCCTTTAAACTCTTATCTTTTATCCTTCTGTACCAAGTTGTCAAAGACAAGTTTATTCAAAATAATTCCCATGAAAAAAGATTAAATCGTTAAGCGTACAAGGCCACTGCAATTTTTCTCAATCAGCATATTATATCAGTGCTTGCATTGAAACACCGGCAAATTCTCCAATAGACTTTGAGGTGGACACCATTATCACTCCTGGGAGAGGCCAAAACAAAACCAATAGAGCATTGCCAAAGCACATTAGAAATTAGTCAACAAACCTAACTTGGCATTAATTGACATGCTTGATATCCTCATCCCTACCTATGGCAAATTTGCATCATTCTATTTTATGCAATCTTATTTCAAGCAACAAAATTCAAAACAACTACACAGCTTTAGCAACATGTGAAAGATATGTAAATATGCAAAATGCTGGTTCTTGAACCCCAATATAACCTTTGATAGGCAATGGGAATTATTTGCCTAGAAACACATCAAAGCATGCACAATTTCCCATAGTATGTCAAAATTCTCCCTAACCTTGCACATACAAGCTTGCATGAGACCCCTTCAAATCAATTCAAATTCTTTCGTATACGGCAATGTAACCAAGTTCCACATTTATGTAATGCAGTCATAAATCTTGTTCTCTCTAAATTGAATGTTTTTGCAAGAAAATGGGTTTCGCACAACAGGTTGAAAAGTTAGTTGGTAAGCAGCATAGTTGAAAAAGTTGGAGCACATGTTTGCATCGAGGAATGTCTACTTTGTACATCTACCTTAAACATACTTACACAATCAACCTAGGCATTTAGGTTAAAACTCAACCGAAATCTCAACGATATGTCACAATCGAGAGCAGGGCCACCTTACATGGGACATAGACAGCCCTGTGATGACAATCTAATCATGATTGAGCAAGAGATCTCAACATCTACTTGTTGGTGAGGAAAAGAGAGGCTACCATAATCAGCGTAATTTGCAATTCTGATGACTATCAAGAAATTTATGTTTCATTGAGACAAAAGCTATGTTGCAGAGAGAAAAGGAGACCATATAAAGAGATAGATAGCCCACGTTATACGAACGTCTCCATGCTCAGCTTGTGTTGCAATCTAAGCGCGTTGCATCATCTCATCCTTTCAAGTGATTTGGCAGCAATGAGATTGAACACGGGATGCAGTATAGTTTACACACTATTTACACAAAATTGCAGGAATTGAAGCACAAGCACATACCCGAAACTTCAGAAGTTTTGAAATAATTTCTACTCCTACGCTAATGGCAAGTGCCAGAATGCGCTTCTACTTACTGCAATGTTAGTGTAATGCTATCTACTAGTGAGTCATCAAGAGGAACGAATGTGTTGTGTAGATCAATACTTTCACCACTCCCGAATTTTTTTCTCTAATCCAACTTCATTGCCTACAGACAGTTTGAGAGCATAGAAACCACACAGGAAGAACACACAAAAACTGGAATCGGACCTTTACACCCATACAACTACTTAGACCGCACTAATACAATTCCAATCGCTTAGTACATACGATTGGTGAAGACAACGAAGCTCAGGCCTGCACAGTGACAGAAGTTAGCAAAGGTATCAATATGCTAAGACAGCTAATTCTCACATGAATCTAGAACAGCAACAAAAGGTCAGGCTCCACATGCAAACATAAGGGCCCAATTTCCATCTTTTGTTCAGTTGAAAAGCACAAGAGTACTCCATGGAGAAACACTATGTCGAATGTAGCCTTGGTCAAGGAGTCAACATGCACCAAAAGGTTCATTACATTCGGCACATAACCTCTACTTGGACCACACTTGCGCTACCTACCACAAATACAATATAGAAACCACCACTGAACTTTTCCATCAGAATTCAACGATAATCAATACATTCCCTGCAGAAAGGGATGTTAGCCAAATTAGGATTAGACAAGACAATCATTTCAAACCCCTCAGACAAGGTTCTCATAAATAATTACATATGAACTGTTTTCATTCTCGGAAGATTTGACAAAGCTTTAAAGAGCCGATCTTCGATGCCCCTTCAATCGTAGACCCTACCAAAACTTGTCTCATCCTACCTCACAGCTGTGCATGTGAGATCATTCAGCTTGCTACACTTTTGAGTGATACAAAATTGGACCTAGCAATGCCCAGCATTCTTGCATGGAAACAACTTGCGGCCTTATAAAATAAGGCTTCACATCCCGGAAAAAGATGCCAAAAATAGATGTAAATGCTCCTCCAAACTCATGTCTGCACAAGGTACAATTCTCCATGACATCAAACCTCTCCACCCTTTGCCTTCATATTCGAGGTGCTGCAAGTAAAAACAATGTTAGAAGAAGATCATGTAAAGCAGCAGATAGTGACAAAACATAACTATACCGCCACCAATGGTTGCTTCTGGCAATCTTTCGATCGAATATCTGTGTTGTGTGATGTACATAATTGGAACACCAGGTATCTGCTGGGCATTACAACAAGTGAATAATATGCTCTTCCCCAAACACTTCATGTGATTAACTATATTAAAACCTAAATAAAAGGCCAAAAATAAATTCCTGTCAACTTGCTTCAATCTCAACAAAAAGGAAACATACAGCCCAAAGCAAACATTCCAAAAACAGAAACAAAAGACTAGAGAGCTCGGAGAACCTTTCACAACCCTCCAGTCATATGCACTTGCATTTTTAAATTTAACCTTTCAAAAGCCAGTGCATACGGACCTTTTGAGTCTAGCTGATAAACGTGTGATAGATTCAAACCAGCACAAAAAAGGAAGATCTATGGAGATCTTTTGGCATGGTGGGGGTGTTGGGTTTAAGGCCCTGTGGCTGGTTTTGGCCGGCCACCCGCCCATTAATCATTCTTTGCTTATGATGAAAGAATAAGGAGAGAGAAGACTTCTTCTCTAAGCTCCACCAAAACAGACTGTGTCTCCTTCTCCTCCCCCTTCTCTCCTTCCCTCTCTTGCACTCTCACTCCGCATCCGTTCCCACAAATAGGGTATCAGATCATAGGCGTCCCGACCCCTCCCCGGCTACCCCGTGTGAGCAGCCCTCCCTGTCAAGCAAGGAATCTTGAGAGCAAAACAAGCAACAGGAAATTGAAGCTCAGCAGGAGCAGCAGAGAATCGAGGGGCAGATCTAGACACAGCAGGAAATCGAGCTCAAAGGCAAAGGATTGGAATCCTTGAGAGCTCAGCAGAGCCAAGCAAAGAGCTCTCGGGCAGTAGAAGGATCTGCAGAAACACGAGCAGCAGATAGTGAGACCCAAGGAGAGTTTTGCAAGCATTGCAAGCAGAGGAAATCGAGCAGCGCTTGGCTGAGTGCAAAAACACACACACACACTTCGTTTGCCATGGTATCGACGCCTTCGTTTGCAGAACCATGCAGAGCCCACACATCCCCCGCTCGTCAGATCTGACAGTCTACAACAGTTTACAGAGAATCATTTTTATAAAAAAAAACTTTACACTTAATTGTGTGCAAGGCCCTGATCCCACCAATGCCCTTGACAATTCGGCTTGACTACCCGACCCCGCTCTCACACCCCCGAGTCAACAGAGATAAGAGAGAGAGAGATAGCTCTTCTCAGCCAGTGAGTGAGAGCTTGAAAGATAGAGAGAGAGAGAGAGAGAGAGAGAGAGAATGGTCGTGCGTGAGTGTGGGCATCTCCGGCTCCGAGATCGACATTAACACCTCTCGGCCATTGAGAAAGAGAGAGGGCAAGGCTTCGTCATTGGCATCGCAGACTCCCGTCTGGCGGCGGGAGGCGGCCTCAACATCGACGATTCACCACCAACATCAGCGAGAGCGGATCGGCTCTCGGCTACTCTCTGACATCTGCATCAGTTTCCGGTATTCTTCGCCGGCACGGCACATCGGTTTCGGCACCGACGACGCCTCTCATTACGCGGCGGATTTCCAACTTCCGACCCCGACACTAGCGTTCCCGCGTATGAGTGTTTTCCCCTGGACGGCTGTGCTTGCGACATGCGCAGGTGAGGTACCTCTATCATAGAGGAGTGACACCCGACATAGCACCAAGCGCACCAATTACGCTCTACGGCACAGTTTCAACTTTGACTCCTTTGGCGGCTGTTCGACTAGCACATTTCCATCCAGTGACGGAAATCGACACCGACATTCCTATTCTACACCGGCAAGCAGGTACACAGGGGGTTTTTCGAGCCCACCTACATCAGTTTCTCCACGTTTCCAGACATTTACGGGCATAGCTTCTTCGCAGGCGATTTTGGCAATCATTTTAACAGCAGTTTCTCTACGGACAGATGTGTTGACAGATGCATGTTTGTTTGAGCACACCTAGTGCTATTGAGCTCTTTTGAGAGTAGATATCCCCGCAGGGATCCTTTTTACTGCACGAAGCAATTCTTGGCGCCTGTTCGTGTGCAATCACTCATGTACGTTGAGTTGCGGTTACAACCTATTGAACTTCGTGTGGAGCCATTTTTTGGCTATTTTGGCAGTTTGACCATTTCTGAGACTCGGACCGGAAGAGCCCTTTCTGAGACTGTGGTTAATCGTTTTGTGTTTGCTTTAGTCTTTAGAGGGTCGTTGCGTGAGGTTTTTTTTGAGCTGGGGTATTCTCGAATGTTGAGATACCTTCGATGATACAGGTAGTTGGAGTTCCCCTCTTACAGTACCCTCGCCATACGATATGTATCTGGACGGTTTCTTTTTCTTTTGACGTCGAGTTGGCGGTCATGCGGTAGTGGTTTTGAGCACTTTATGCGCTTACTTTTGTCCTATCGGGTTTGAGAGATTGCTCCCCATACAGAGGAGAGACTGCCGGATTTTTCCCACGAGTCCATTTTATGCGTTCTTAGCACCCTTCAGTTCCTGCGAGTAGTGCTTCCGAAAGAGAAGTAAACTACATCAAAAAGTTTGATGGCACAAGCTTTGCTATTTGGCAGCAACGTATGCAAGATGTTTTGATCAACAAAGGCTTGATAGCACCCTTGCGTGAAAGAAGAGAGAATTTGTACACTGATGAACAGTGGGAAGACTTGAATGAGCGTGCCATGGCGACCATTCCCCTGCACCTTGGTAAATCCATTTACTGTACCATAATGGATAAGACCAATGCCAAAGATTTATGGGATGCTCTGTGCAGCATGGGACGGCAACAATGCCTCGAACAAGGTTTTCTTGATGAAGAAGCTTATGCGCATGAATATGAAAGAAGGCACTAATGTTAGTTCTCACTTGAACGAGTTCAACAACATATTTTCACAAATTACTTCAAAAGGTCTCAATTTCGGTGATGAAATAAAGGCCATTTTCTTGCTATGTTCGCTACCATCATCATGGGATACATTCAACACAGCCATAAGCAATTCTGCACTTAATGGCAAGCTAGTTTTCAGCGATGTTGATAGTGAGTTGCTCGCTGAGGAGATTCGACGTCAATCCCTTGATGCGAGTCGACATGGTGATACGTATGTGGCTAGTGGCAATCGTGACAAGCAAAGGTAGCGTGGTCGTAACTGCGGTCGTCCTTAGGATCGCATGCAAGGTCGTAGCAAGAGTCACGGCAAAGACATGCAAAATGTTGAATGCCATAAAAAGGGGCACTTGAAAAAAGATTGCCTCACATCGTAGCGTGACAAGGGCAAGGAAAAAGCGAAGTCTGACAAACCAAGCAGCGTGAAAATTGAAGAGATTAACGTGGTTGAGTCTCCAACCATTGAGACAGTTTCTGACGTACCAAATGATGTGTTGATTTTCATATCGGATTTGAGTCCTGATGCATTGTTAGCTCTTGACGAATGTTATACGCAGAATTGGATTGTGGACTCAGGTGCTAGCTTTCACGTGACTCCTCACAAGGAGTGGCTTTCTACATACACTGTCGCACATGGCACAGTGAAGCTAGGCAATTCTTATGAGCTTGATATATGCGGTGTGGGCAGCATCAAGTTTTCTATGCGTAATGGCACTGTGTTTATGCTGCACAATGTCAAACATGTACCCAAATTGACAAAGACTTTGATGTCCGTTGGACAACTAAATGATTTGGGTTACGCTACCATATTTGCTCATGGTTCTTGGATTATCAAGAAGGGAAATTTGGTCATGCTTAAAGGCCATAAGTCTAGCTCCACTTTATGTCTCTTCCGTGAAAGAGAATTCTATTTGTGTAGCCGAGCTGCCCTCTGCAGAGTTGTGGCATAGCCGGCTAGGACATATGAGTCAGAAGGGAATGAAAGTCTTGCAGCGTTCTAGTTATATCCTTGTGTTAGATTACTCTAACTTCTCTTTATGTGAGCATTGCATCTATGGCAAACAGATTAGGTTGACATCAGCGCCTTTGGACAAGGAGTTAGGGAGTCCTCTAGATCTCGTTCATAGGGACGTGCGGATCTCGTTCGTAGCGACTTGTGCGGACCTATGCCAGTCAAGTCTCTAGGGGGAGCATTATACTTCCTGACATTCATAGATGACTCTACTAGAAAGGTGTGGGTTTATCTCTTGAAGCAAAAGAGCGATGTCTTTAGTGTCTTTCAGAAGTTCTTAGCCTTGGTCGAGAACCAATTGGGTAGAAAGCTTAAAACTTTGTGAAGTGACAATGGAGGCGAGTACATCTCCTCCGAGTTCAAGGATTTCTGTAGTAAAGAGGCATTAAAAGACAATTTACCACGCCTTACACACCCGCCCAAAATGGTGTGGCTGAGAGGATGAATAGAACCATTCAGGAACGGGTCACTTCTATGTTGTCTACGGCCAACTTATCTCAAGACTTTTGGGACGAAGCTGTTATAACGATTGCTTATTTGATCAATCGGTCACCTAGTAGTAAACACTAAAGTACAAAGTTCCGCAGAAGATGTGAACAGGCAAACAGCCCAATTATGACAGAGTACGTGTTTGGGTGTGAGACATTCTCATATGTGCCAAAAGCGCTTAGACAAAAGCTGGACCCCAAATCACACAAGTGGATCTTCATTGGATACGGTGTGGATAGAGAGAGAGGATATCGTCTCTCGCCCCCGGAATCTAAGAAGGTTATACGTAACTCACATGTGATATTCAATGAGTCTAAGATGCATAGAAAGCCAGTGGAAGACACTGAGTATCGCAGAGTACGGTTTGAGGATGTTGCCTCACCACCAGTTACGCAGAATGTCGGACGTGCTAGTGATGCACCATCCACTAGTATACACATACACATGTTGCTCTAGAGAGAGCGAAATCCAGCAGTCAGAGGCACTTCAGAGATCCACCGGTACATCTCATGCACTTGAGCGTTTTGAGCCAGGATTAGACTATTTGCTAGTCCTGACTGCGGTGAGCCCACTTGCCACAAAGAGGCCATTCAAATGGACGATAGCGTGAAGTGGGAAGAGGCTATGCAATATGAGTATAACTCGATCTTAGCAAATGAAACTTGGGAATTGATAGAGTTACCTCTGGGTAAACATACATTGCCATGCAAATGGGTGTACAAGAAGAAGTATACCACAGATGATCCCGGGCCTAAGTAAAAGGCTAGATTGGTTGCTAAAGGGTTTAAGCGAACGAAAGGCGTGGAATTCGATGAAATCTTTTCTCCCGTGGTCAAGATGACTACACTGCGTCTTGTGCTTGGTCTAGTAGTCATCGAGGACATGGAATTGGTCCAAATGGATTTGAAGATAGCGTTTCTTTATGGGGATCTTGAAGAGGATGTCTACATGAAGTAGCCAGAAGGTTTTGCGATAAAGCCTGAGAAGCCAACACGCGTAGAACTGGTGTGTAGACTCAAGAAAGCTTTGTATTGGTTAAATCAAGGCTCAAGACAATGGTACATCAAGTTCGATAAGTACATTCAGTCCCAAGCTTACGTACGGAGCCAAGAGGATCACTGCTTGTACACAAGGAGCTTGAACGATGGTTCCCATCATTCTAACTTTGTACGTGGATGATATGCTCATAGCCGTGAAGTCCAAAGATGAGATTGCACTTTTCAAGGATGCCTTAAGCAAGCAGTTTGCTATGAAAGATTTGGGTGATGCACATCATTTTCTTGGTATGCGTATCAAGAGAGATCGCAAATGTGGTATACTTGTGTCACGTGCGCACTTCACTTGCGCCATGTGGACATGCTTCTACCATAGTCTAGCATGAGTCTTAGCTTAGGACTGAGCCTGGCACCTTTGTGAGCCTCTAGCAGGACGTGCATGCCCATGCCGGTCACACTTTCAAACCCTCTCTTGCACAAGAACATTCATTTCATCATGCAGGCATTTTACCATGTGAACCACCTCTTCAAAGTCATTTTATTGAAAGTGACTTTTGGAATTCTTTCTGTAAGTTTGTTGGAAAAGTAGGTAGGGCAAATTGCTAAAGATCTATAAAAGAAACCCATTGGGCACTCAGGAGAAGCAGAAGAACCAGGGACACAAGCAAGCAGGCACCCAGCAAGCAGGCAACACCTCAGCAAAAGCCCTAGCGTTTTCTCAAGAAGAAGAAGACCTAGATCAGCCTAACGTTTTCAGATTTCAGCAGACAGCCCAGCGCTTTCAGCCTTGACGCCGTCGTTGTCAACACCATCATCATCGTCGTCGAAGTCCCTATCTTGACGATGACATCATCGCCATCGTCATACCAGATCCCTATCTTGACGATGACACCTTCGTCATCGTCATCACAGTCTCAGACTTGACGACGACACCATCGTCGTCATCGTCACAGTCACCATCGTCGTCGTCGTCGACATCATCGTCGTCGACATAGACCAGCAGTACCCGTCATCACATCATCGTCTTCGACATAGACCCTGTCGTCGACATCACCGTCTTCGACCCATCGACACAGAACTGTCGTCAACTTCACCGTCTTCGACACAATACCGTCGTCGACTTCATCGCCGTTGACAAAGACCCTCAGTAGCTCGTCGTCGACTTCATCGTCTTCGACATAGACCTCGTCGTCGACCTCCCCGTCTTCGACATAGAACCCCAATACCTCAGTACCCCTTCGGTACCCAGCATCAATCAGCATTGTGCAAGAAGAAAGAAAGTACTTGCTCTAGCAACAGAGCAAGGGGGCCCTTGAGAGTTGGGACCCGACATCCCTATCGTTTCTTTTCTCTCTCTCTCGTCGTCTCTCTTTATTTCACTTCGGTTCAGTTCTTTCAAGTGAAGTAAAGTGTCCCTTGCGTTTGTGTGCGGAGTACTAGATCCGAGCAAAATCCTTACTCTCTTCCGCTGCACCTGACATTGGTATTAGAGCTCTGTGCGTGCTTCGGCTTTGCGAACTCAAAGGAGGAACCTAAAGAAGAATCCCATAAGAATCAAGAACTCAAGAACCTCAAGAACTCAAGAACCTCAAGAACCAAGAACCATCAAAACATTAGTTGAACCAAAGAACCTCTCCCAGTTTTTTTTCTTGAAGAATCTTTGAGTACTGACCATGGACTTACCAGATGCCATCTTCATTGTCATGTCTTTAAAGGAGGGTCGACATCAGATCCACGAAAACCCAGACCTTGAGTACCAAGATCTCCTAGCTTTGTATGCGGATATGGAAGGAGTTGGAGACGGGATTCGCATTCTCATGTAGTGTGCATCCATTTCCCTCGTCATTGAACCTTTCAAAAGGACTCCGGAACCAAACCTCGGTCCATCAGCATTGGTAATGTTTCACCACGATCAGTGTTCGGGGAATAGCTCTTGCTACAGCAGGCAAAGTCAGCACTATTTGGTATAGAGCCCAAGCTAATATTCGGCAATCGTAGTAAGGCTGGACAGTGACCCTTACACGGTGTTTGCATCGCCAACAGTACCCACAGCACTCACAGTACCATTAGTCCTTGGTTTCGGAGGAATTTTCATCGGTGATGCATCCACAGCATCAAAAGCATTCATCAGTCAGCATCAGAAGTATAGATAGAAGTTCGGCAGTTGTGCCTCACTTTTAACAAGGGGGATGTCACGTGCGCACTTCACTTGCGCCACGTGGACACGCTTCTGCCATAGTCTAGCATGAGTCTTAGCTTAGGACTAAGCCTCGCCCCTTTGTGAGCCTCTAGCAGGACGTGCATGCCCATGCGGGTCACACTTGCATACCCTCTCTTGCACAAGAACATTCATTTCATCATGCGGGCATTTTACCGCGTGAACCACCTCTTATAAGTCATTTTATTGAAAGTGACTTTTGAAATCCTTTTTGTAAGTTTGTTGGAAAAGTAGGTAGGGCAAATTGCTAAAGATCTATAAAAGAAACCCATTGGGCACTCGGGAGAAGTAGAAGAAGCAGGGACACAAGGAGGCAGGCAACACCTTAGCAGGAGCCCTAGCCTTTTCTTAAGAAGAAGAAGACCCAGATGAGCCTGGCAATTTCAGATTTCAACAGACAGCCCAATGCTTTCAGTTTTCAGCCTTGACGCCGTCGTCGTCGCCATTGTCATCGTCGTCGAAGTCCCTATCTTGACGACGACACCATCGCCATTATCAACGCAGATCCCTATCTTGACGACAACACCTTCATCATCGTCATCGCAGTCCCGGACTTGACAACGACACCATCGTCGTCATCGTCATAGTCACCATCATCGTCGTCGACGACATCGTCTTTGACATATATTCCGTCATCGACATCATCGTCTTTGACACAGAGCCCTCGTCGACTTCACCGTCATCGACACAAAACCGTCGACGACACAGTACCGTCGTCGACAAAGACCGTTAGTAGCTCGTTGTCGGCTTCATCGTCTTCGACATAGACCTCGTCGTCGACCTCTCCATCTTCGACATAGAACCTCAATACCTTAGTACTCCTTCAGTACCTCAGTACCCAGTACCCAGCATCAATAGCATCAATACCCATTAGCATCGACATCTTAGCATTTAGTCATTGTATCAGCATTGTGCAAGAATAAAGAAAGTACTTGCTCTGGCAACAGAGCAACGGGGCCCTTGAGGGTTGGGACCCGACATCCCTGTGTCGTATCTTTCCTCTCTCTCGTCGCCTCTCTTTCTTTCAGTTCAGTTCAGTTCTTTCAAGTGAAGTAAAGTGTCCCTTGTGTTTGTGTGCAGAGTACTAGATCCGAGCAAAATCCTTATTCTCTTCCGCTGCACCTGACAACTTGAACTTTCGCAAGAAGAGTATATTTACAAGGTCTTGCAACGTTTTATTATGCAAGGGGGGAAAGCATTGAGTACCCCAATGGCTGCATACAAAAAACTTATCAAGCATGATTGTCCCAAATTGAATGCTGAAAAGGCAAAGATGGCGAAGGTGCCCTATTCTTCCACAGTTGGCAGTCTCATGTTCGCCATGGTTAGCACACAGCAACACATTGCATATGTAGTGGGAGTGGTCAGCAGGTTTATGGAAAATCTAGGCAGAAAGCATTGGGAAGCAGTGAAGCACATCTTAAGATACATCAAGGGGCTCAGTTAGCAAGTGCTTACGCTTTGGGAACAGTGATGCATCCATAGTTGGATACATTGATTCGGATTATGCGGGCTGTGTGGACACTAGCTTCCTGGTTGCTAGAGTTGGAGATCATGTCTCCAGATTTGTTGAAACCAGCCCGTAGGGCGGTAGACTTTGGCTTTCACCCGAAACTTTACTTAAGACTGTAGGACACAGGAACTTTGCAACTAAAAACCTATAACGGGAATTAACACTTCACACACAGCTTGGACGCTAGAGTGCAACCAAGCAGACGCCGACACCTGTTGGCCCCAAAGACTGGCACCCCTTTCGGTATTTCTTTATTGCATTCAGAGAGAGAATAAAACCTGTGATTTCCTACGAGCTGTCCCGCATAATCCAGGCTGAAAACGACCTGTTCTGGCCCGATTTCGGCAACATAACTGTACTAGGACGCTTCACATACAGTATCCCCACGCAGTGACTTTCTCGGCGCATACAGACACTTTTCAAAACCTGGCGAGAATCTGCAACACGCTGAATTCTCTGTTTTCTGCCCTGAAAATGTGTTAGATCACCCGCATAGCGATTCCCTCACGTCCCAGACCTCTAAACCTGCAAAAATACACATTAGGCTGTATTTCCCTATTTTGGGCTCTGTTTCGCAAGCTGGTCGCATCCGTAGCAAGTCCTCAAGCTCCCGCACCTATAGGGCTACTTGCCCTTTGAATCGGACGAGATTTCTCGTGTGAAATCTCTCTGAATTCACCCATACTTGCGGAGGATTAGCAACTAGCTAATCTAGTACCTCTGCAAGAGGCTTTTGCCTCAGCAATCGCCCATGAACCCACACAACTGCACATACAGATGAAAAGCCCTCGAGAGGGGCATCACGTTTCTGTATTCAAAAGGGAAGAGAGGTGCGCACTAACAGAATCATCGCGCTACATAGTGCAAGGGAGAAGGAAAGCTTTCCATTAAAGTTTCATCACTTGCACGAACTACTCACACACACACTGAGAGAGAAAAGCAGCCCAAATCGATTTGGGGCGCCCAAAACTGGCTGATGTGGCAATGATTGGACTTCTGCAGCTTCTGGTGCTGCCATGTGTCCACTATGCCTCTTTGAGTTAATTTTCCTAGTACACACCGACTTATAAGTGGAGCGAGGGGGCCTAAATGACTTTGAACTAAGCCTAGACGCCCTTTTACTACTCGGATTCCAGTGTCGGTCGGCCCGACCAAGTCTCTATTGAAATTGCAACGTCCTCGATTGCATGCCATATATACATGCCATTGATGATCTTGTGTTGTTAGCAACGCTTTTATCATCGCATGTACCCGCAAGAAAGTCATAACACATAGATACAAATGACTTAATGAGACCTTCATACTTTTGTCATTTCCATCTACGATAGAAATGAGCATAATATGGGCTTGCTTGCTGAACCTACGAATAATGGTCCATATACCATCATTCCCTGTCGACGTTCTTGGAAGATCAAAGATAGAATCCATAGCAATGCTTTCCCATAGCTTATCCAGAATCGGCAATGGCTATAATAACCCTGGTGCCTTTTGCGTGTCAAACTTGACCTTTTGGCAAATCACGCATGCTCGCACAAAGGCATCCACATCTCTCCTCAAAGTAGGCCAATAAAAGAATGTCTCTATTGCTTTCACTATCACATCAATTCCACGATGCCCTGCATACGGTGGGACATGACTTTCTACCATGACCTTATGTCGCAATAGCCTTGCAACTATATAAAAAATCTTTATCAATAGCATATTGTTCCTTCTTGTCATCAAGCTCATGATGATAAGGAATTGACACAGCTAAAATCTGTGGCTTTCTTGATAACGCATCAGCCACAACATTCTTCTTACCTTCCACATGCATAATCTGGAAGTGGAACGTAGAAAGTATGTTTACCCATCACATATGCTTTTTGGATAGCTTTGATTGTGTCAAGAAGCATAGTTTTTCCATACGTCAACCACACGTCGGATGCACACGGGTACGAACGTACGGAATAAGTACGGATCAGACTACCCAGAAATTCCACACGTCTAATAGCCTACTACATAGGATGCTTAAAAGCCTACATACTACACCACCATGTTTAAAACTTTATACACAAACAGAAAACCATAGAGCTTCAGAAATTAGAATTTAGAGACTAGCTTGTGGACGCGGGAGAAGCTTGAAGGTAAGCAAGAGAGGGCGAGAGGATGGGCTGGCCACTGATTTGCAGCTTGCAGCTTGCTGATGTGCCCAAATCTCACGCTCCTTGCAATGCCTGCATAACAGAGTCAACAGCCCAACTCGTGTACCCAAAAAACTGCAGGCGAAAAAATTTTGCCCCAAATTTTTTTCCGGTACGGAATCACTTTTTGCACGCTTCCCTACTCGGACGAGTACGGAAGTATGGCTAGACAACCACACACGTACGAAAAAACCTATGTCAGAAGTATCGCAAGGTCTGATGATCTGTCTGAACAACAAAATCAGCACCTAACAAGTAGTGCTTCCAGCTAGAGAGCGCATGAATAACAGTCCGTAGCTCTTTCTCGTCGATTTGCATAGTCTTTTTTGGCCCTTGCAAGGTTCTGCTCTCGTAAGCTACTACCCGACCATCTTGCATTAGCGTTGCTCCGATGCTATTGCCACACGCGTCACACTAGACCACAAATGACTTCCTGAGATCTGGAAAAACAATCACGGGATCTGAAGTCAACTTTTCCTTTACGTGACTGAAAGCTAAAATCTCTTTTTGGGTCCATCTGAGAGTGACCTCTTTCTTTTGGAAAGCGTGAAGAGGTGAAGCTATCTCTGCAAAATTCCTGATAAACCTTCTATAGTATTGAGCACAATCCCAAGAATCTTCGGACATCGTGCACAGTCTTTAAGTCTGGCCATGTCTTGATCGCTTCAACCTTTGCGGAATCCATTCGGACACCATCCTTTGACACACCGTGGCCAAGAAAGTGGATCTCTTCCAAGAAGAATTCACTTTTCTTAGGATTGACAAGTAAGCTCTTCGAAAACAATGGTCAAGTCATGCCTATGCTCCTCTTCATTCTTCGAATGGACTATCATGCCATCAAAGAATGTGCCAACAAACTTTTGATGAGTGAGGAAAATCCGGTTCATCATCCTATTGAACGTAGGAGGAGCACTTGTAAGACCAAATGGCATCACTACTAACTCATATAGACCAAATGTTGTCCTAAATGTAGTCTTATGCACATCCTCTCGCCTTATACATATCTGATGTTACGCACTCTTAAGGTCTATCTTGAAAATTGCAGCACTGGCACCCTCTAAACAATCAAGAATATCATCAACCCTTGGAATAGGAAACAAAGCCTTTCTTCTTCTGCACTAGGAGCACTCGGGAGCAAAAGGCTGAAGAACGAGGCTGAATCAGCCCCTTCTCTAAAAGCTCCTCAACCTGGCCCATAATCTCTTTTTGCTGAGCCGCACTAACCCTGTAGGGAGGTCTGTTTGGTGGGCTACATCAAGCACCAAATCTATCGTATGGTCCTCGGGCCTCTCCAACGGCAATTGTGACGGTAATGAATCAGAAAAACGGTCATTAAACTCTCGCAAAAATGTTGACCTTTCTTTATCTAACACAGATAAATTTGACTGACAATTATCTGAAACATCACGTACGAAAATCAAGTACACAGAAAGATGATTCTTAATTACATAAGTGCCGAAGCAGATACAATAGGGATTGACTCCCCTTTGAGCTTTACATCCAAAACATGAGTTTTTCCCCAAAGCTGAAGGGTGATCTTTTTGTCTAAGATATCCAGCACGCCATGTGTTCGGAACATCCACAGAATTCCCAACAACGCATCGCACCCTTCAAATAGCATGATATAGAATTCTTATGTGTCCACATACGACTGAATATGCAGAGGCAGTTTTCCAATGATGGCAGTAAGAATATGCAGAGGCAGTTTTTCAATGATGACAATAACACACTCTGAGTGGCAAGGACACGCCAACCCTGCCTCTGCCGTGTACCCTATCTCTTCAGCTTTGATGCCCAGCTTCATAACTAACTCTGGTGAGATAAAGTTCGCTTTGGCAAAAGTGACCACGCTGCTCGCATATAAAGCATTTATTCCAAGCTCCTCAATAATAGCATCTCAATGATTATGCACAATATCCTTTGATTGGCTACTTCAAGACTTTCATCCTACACATCACACAATATTCAAAACCTCCGATTGTACTCCTGTAGGTTCTTGCAAGTAGCCGCAGTGAGTTGGTGCTAATCCGTCATGACATCGGCTTCAAATTCATTTAACAGCCACGCAGATGCAAACATTTTCTTGAAGTATACCCATTTGGCGGGTGCCTGTCCTTGCATCAACAATGTCGTCCACCTCCATAAACCTTGGCTTCAAAACTTTCACCCTACACATTACACAATATTCAAAACCTCCGATTGTACTCCTGTAGGTTCTAGCAAGTAGCCGCAGTGAGTTGGTGCTAATCCGTCATGACATCGGCTTCAAATTCATTTAACAGCCACGCAGATGCAAACATTTGCTTGAAGTATACCCATCTGGCGGGTGTCTGTCCTTGCATCAACAATGTCGTCCACCTCCATAAACCTTGGCTTCTGCACCAGTCGAGAAAACACATTCACAACGACAACCAATTGAGTCCTGAACGCATCATCTTCAAGTTGCCCAATCATAAAGCCCTGCACTAGTGGAGCATTCACATCAACAAGAGGTAAAGACAGGCGTGGCCATGAACTCTCGCCAACCTGAAACACTATAGGAATTGCTTGCTTGTCGTGTGAAGAGGAACCCTCTTCCATAATGCCTTTCCCTTTGTCGGCCATAGTGTAATCCTGCGTTCTTGTACTCTATGTATTCACCAGAAACCAACCGAGGCTCACTCCTTGAGGAAAAGGTAATTCTGTCCCGGCGACAGAACCATGAAACCGGCACATAGGGCGTTAGACTTTGGCTTTCACCCGAAACTCTACTTAAGACTGTGGGACAGAGAAACTTTGCAACTAAAAACCTGTAACGGGAATTGACACTTCAAACACACACGGCTTGGAAGCTAGAGTGCTACCAAGCAGACGCCGACACCTATTGGCCCCAAAGACTGGCACCCCTTTCGGTATTTCTTTATTGAATTCAAAAAGTTCATAAAAACTGTGATTTCCTACGAGCTGTCCCGCATAATCCGGGCTGAGACAACCAACTTGTTCTGGCCCGATTTCGGCAACATAACTGTATTAGGACGCCTCACAGACAATATCCCCACGCATAAGTGACTTTCCCAATGCATACGGACACTTTCCAAAACCTGGTGAGAATCTGCAGCACGCTGAATTCTCTGTTTTCTGCCCTGAAAATGTGCCAGATCACCCGCACAACAGTCCCCTCACGTCCCCAGACCTCCTGGGGATATTAGCGACCATTTAAGGCCAAAACCCTAAACCTGCAAAAATACACAGGAGGCTGTATTTCCCTGTTTTGGGCTCCGTTTTGCGAGCCGGTCGCATTTGTATCAACTCCTCGAGCTCGCGCACCTATGGGGCTACTTGCCCTTAGAATTGGACAAGTTTTCTCGCGTGAAATCTCTCCGAATTCACCTGCATACCTGCGGGGGATTAGCAACTAGCTAATCCAATACGTGTGTAGGAGGCTCTTGCCTCGGCAATCGCGCATGAACCCACACAACTTCACGTACAGATGAAAAGCCCTCGAGCAAGGCATCACGTTTCTGTATTCAAAAGGGAAGAGAGGTGTGCGAGAGCAGAATCATCGCGCTACATGCTGCAAGGGAGAAGGCAAGCTTTCCATTAAAGCTTTATCGCCTGCAGCAACTACTCACACACACACACTGTAAGTCACACTAAGAGAGAAAAGCAGCCCAGATCAAGCCGAATAGACTTGGGGAGCCCAAAACTGGCTAATGTGGCAGTGATTGCACTTCTGCAGCTTTTGGTGCTGCCATGTGTCCACTATGCCACTTTGAGTTAATTTTCCTAGTACCCACCGACTTAAATAAGTGTAGCGAGGGGGCCTAAATGACTTTGAACTGAGTCTAGACACTCTTTTACTGCTTGGATTCCAATGTCAGTTGGCCTGACCAACTCGTGGCGACAAGGCCTTCCCGTTTGCCGGTGAAACTCTCGGCCAATGGCCTTTTCACACTGGCCACACAATGTCCGGCCATTTGTGACTTCAAAAAGAGGGTCCCAAAAATTAAATAAAAATCATCGGAAAGAAACCAACAACTAAGGTTAGCAGTTGCCACGTCCTCGTGACAATTGCACTTCGTCTTCCACCACTAAGGCATAGTATGTTGCAGTTTCTAATTCTAGTAAGGAAGTTGTGTGGTTATCTCGTCTAGTGGGAGACCTTGGTATACACCAGACTCCAGTGCTACATTGCGACAGTCAAAGTGTGATTGCGTCAGCAAAGAACCCTGTGTTTCGCTCCAAGTCGAAACACATAGAGGTCAGGTATCATGTGGTACGGGATATTTTGGCTAGCGAACGCATGGAGTTAGCCAAAGTTCACACAGATGAAAACCCAACGGATGCTCTAACGAAGAGCTTAGCCTCAGAGCAATTTGCACGTTGCATAGAGATGATGGGCGTAGGGTGAAGCTACAGTCATGCTTCACGTTTGTAGAGTTGTACATAACAGCCCCTATATTCTTAGCCACTTGGGCGAAGTTGGCCGTCAAGTGAGAGATTGTTAGGTTTCAGGCCCTGTGGCCGGTTTCGGCCGGGCGCCCGCCCATTGATCATTCTTTGCTTATAATGAAAGAATAAGGAGAGAGAAGACTTCTTCTCTAAGCTCCACCAAAACAGATTGTCTCCCCTTCTTCTCCCCCTTCTCTCCTTCCCTCTCTTGCACTCACACTCCGCATCCGCTCGCACAGGGTGGGTTATAATATATACAAAACAATGAAGGAAAGGTGACAAGAAGATGAGTACAGCCTTTTGCAATTCAGCTAAATGTTTGAACAGACTAGTTTCACTACAAAACCTGAGAGACCAGGTCAGGGAGATTGTACATACAAAAATGTTGTCACGCTCAGGAGGATCAAGCTAATAATCTGCCAGAAGCCTAACGGTAAAAAAGGAAACCCTACATCACACACGTAAGACGAGTTAGTCAACAAACAGGAAACTAGAGCATGTGCTGGAGGACTATGGGAGGGAAAGATCACTTCACACTCACCATATTGGGCATTACCGGCTATGCGAAAACCAGAACGGTGCTCCCTCCCCACCTGGTCACCAGGAACACCTGGAACTGCAAAGCCTTCTGGGCCCGAACGTCTGGCTGAGCTTACATTACAGGAACTAGTTCCGCCCATCCCCAGGTCTGGAACGTCTGCCCAAAACAACCGCTATTGTCCTGAAGCCACAGTGAGCTGCCCATTTGGGACGGCCGATGGTCCCCCCCTCTTATAGCCATGAGGCTCCTTTCCTTACTCCTCTCCCCGTCTACTCAAGGTTGAAGGCTTCTCAAGCTCCAAGCCTCCATTCCACAAAACTGCCTCCATGCTCTAGCCTCTCCATCTAACTCTCAAGTTCTCCATAGCCCTCTCTCCTTCTACTTAAGGCTTGAACCTTATGCTCTCCATAGCATCAAGCTCTCTATAATATACACTACATAGCCCTCTCTCCTCTACTGCATATGTATCTGGTATAAAACTTCACAGACATTTGAAACGCTTGATAAATTCTTGAATGAACCTCCCCAACCCATTCAAAAATTAAGACACTTAGAATGCTTGATGAAATTTCACCTTTGAAAAAAACGTTTCATACATGGCTTTTCTGTTCAGAAGCAATGATTTGATGGGTTCTCCCTAAGCCATCAACAGATAGGGATAGCCTGCAGGCAGAAATCAGATGACATTCCAATGGTGGGAACCATCAAAACTATGGGTTGTCCAGTCGTCTACTTATGGACAGCAGTAAATAGCTTGGGGGCTAGCACCGACCAGGTCAATGAGGTCATAGACTGCATGGAGAGCAATAGAGCTTAGCACAGAAAGATACAATCAGCATGACATCGAGGAGATCCAACACCGACTGATGCTGGATTTACTCTGAGCTTGAGGATTATCCCCTTCTTAGTAGCTTAAGTTTCTTGCATCCCTCATTACTTTGTACCTTTGTATTGACTAGAGAGTCTCTAGTCTTTCCCCCACTTTCACTTTCACCACAATATTTTGTTTAGGATGTTAGTCTTTCTTTCAGCACAAAGACTTTGTATTAGATTCACCAGTTTGTAACTTGTTGGTCTCATAGGTCATTTTGGCCTTCTGTAGACGTTAATATATCATCTCTCTCTCTCTCTCTCTCTCTCTCTCTCTCTCTCTCTCTCTCTCTCTCTCTCTCTCTCTCTCTCTCTCTCTCTCTCTCTCTCTCTCTCAGAGCGAGATCACAGATTTCTTTAGAGCTGCCACTGGACACCCGGAGGAGTTACCACCACAGCAGAGCTCGTCGCCTCACACCAGAGGCACACTGATCGACCGAGCGACTGAGCTGGGAGATCCAGACGCCCACGACTACGGAGGACTACACAGCATCGACGGAGGCTGCATCAGAGGATTCGGATCACTTTGGCTCGACATGCACGACGCCCGGTCAGACTACTGACCATGGAGGAGATTGATGAGATCCGCCAGCGGCCGATGCTGGATCTCTTGTGATCTTGCTATCCCAGCTAGCTGCTTAGTTCACATCTAGCAATTTAGGATTCCATAGTATTTTATTTTGTTATTTGTCATTTCATTTTTGTCATCTTGTTACTCTGACTTTGTATCAGATCCACCACATTGTAACTTTCTGGTCTCATAGGTCACTTTGGCCTTTTGAAGACGTTAATATAACATTTCATTAACATCTCTCTCTCTCTCTCTCTCTCTCTCTCTCTCTCTCTCTCTCTCTCTCTCTCTCTCTCCGTGCGTGCGCGTGCACGTGTGTGTGTGTGTCCAAGGAGGAGGGAAGAGGGGATTTTTGGAGCAAGATGCAAGAAAGATGAAGTTTGGGCGATTTCGTGCTCTTGACCAAGGAGAGAAGGGAGGAAGGGAATCAGAAGAAGGGAAGGCAGTTAAAGATTTCCTTGCTTTCTTGGATGTAAAGTAAGGGTTTTTTGGGTTATGGTGATTGGTTTTAGGGGATAGATTGCATAGTGGCCAGGTGCTAGGAAGGAAAAATTCTCTTGAAGGGCAGTTTTTGTGCGGCTTTGGGAAGGAATTGGACAAGCTCAGGTACAAGGGGTGGATGCTGATGCTTGGAACAAGGCCAATTTGTGATGAAAAAGGGCTCAATTGTATGCCACCAACGAGGGCTTGAGTATACACTGAGAAAGGACTAGGTTAATGATCAGTTGGATGTGTTGGTGCCGTGCGGAAGCTCATAATGCTATGTTTACCCAGGGTTTGATTTATGTTTGGTGATCTTTAGGGTCGGTTTTGCCCCTATGTTGTACATATTTTATGATATTCAATAGATTCAGTGTTGGGTTGAGTCTCTGTGGTCATGTTTCTCTCTGTGTCTGCTCTTCTCCTCTCTCGCATCTCTCACAACCAGCAGCCCGGTGCTATCCCAGCTCACCTCCAGAACAATTTATACCCCGACATCGTCTCAAGCAAATGTGCTCAAATAATCATTTGGAACTTGAGTATTTACTAGCTCAAATCTCTATGTTGCACATGCTTTGAAACTTTGTTTGAAATGTCACTTTGTTGTTCTAGCCAAAAATATACAATCATTTATGCCAGCTTCAGCCACAAAATTGAACTCCTCATGATAAAGTGAGATCCCATGTATCCGATTTTATAAGATTATGAAACAAAATTATGAGGTAGCGGCAAAAGCAGAGACAAAAATGGGAATATTGACCTTCCGTATACGGCGTTTCAGATCCCTATCGCATGTAGCCACTATATAGCATTTATGCTGAAAGAAAGATGTGTAAGTATACAAAATATTTTTATTTCTCCATCATCATGCTAGAAAGTATACCCACTTGAGTAACTCTATCAACAATACAATCATCTGCATAAGTTCCTTTGTGTGTGCAAGGTAACTGCTCAAATCTGGGATCCTTCGCAACTCTGCGAGAAGAAGAACACATTTATTTTTCTATTTATTCATAATGCATTCTAATCTGCACAAATAATGAGGAACCTTAGCATTTAGACATGAATATAGATTGTATGGACAAGATCACACGTGAAGATTGAACACTATGATTTTTGAATAGTACCTAAGAGTTACCATTTAGACACAAGCATAGATTGTATGGAAACTAGCACAATGATGTGAAGACTGAAAGTTACAATCTTTGAATAGTACCTAAGAGCAACCCGATATTTTTGTCCAAGCTTTTCTAGCTCGGCCATAACACAATCCGTAATGCATGGAGTACCTGGAAAGAGAGTGTGCATTGAGTCAATATCATAAGACTTGTTGCTGAGCCAAACTGCCACTAAAACTAGTTACAGCAAACATGTATCAAGATTCAATAAATTATAATGAATCCTATTAAATATCACAGATTCATAGAAGCCTCCTTGTTCAAGGCTTATCTTTTGATGATTCATCTTCTGACCTATCAGAAAAAGGCACTTCAGATACGGGCTCAATTGTCTTTTCTTCTCGTGTGACTGTAAAAATCTCAATGAAAGTACGACACAGATTAATGGCATATTAAAACTTAAGAGAAAAGAAACTTTCTGGAAATACTTAGCTTTCTGCATGAAAATAAAGCACACACAGAAGCCCTCCGACAACTACATTTGAAGTGCCAGCCATCTCTACCAAGTAGGTGATCAATAAGAAACTCCTCCTCTGTATTCAGCGATGGATGTACATTGTATTCTCTTTAGTAATTTTTTGAGATATCGTGCAGCTTTGTTTTAACATAATAGATAATCCCATTGAGCTGTCAAAAGTGGCAGCAGAAAAGGATAATCCCTGAGAGAGAGAGAGAGAGAGAGAGAGAGAGAGAGAGAGAGAGAGAGAGAGAGAGAGAGAGAGAGAGAGAGAGAGATCTTTTTATGTTTATTAGAGGCCTAAGTCATCCTATGAGACAAATCAAATATACATGTGTGTGTCCTCTATCTGTCGGGCAAGGACAAAAGTACAAAGTAACAAAATGTGTTCATGTGGTACGGGAGGAGGGGGTGATTCATAGGGTATGAGGAAGGCTAGGATACAAGATACATGGTACATGAGGGAGGGAGGGGGAGGAGCTACAACTCTAAGGGGTATATTGTATAAGTGCACATCTATATGCTCAAGGAAATACAATCACGAAGTGCTTCAAGCTGACTAGCTCCATCCTACATCAAACTGGGGGTGTAATATCTGGTACATGGGTGGGTGTGGTGTAAGGTCTGCGTGTATGATCGCGGTTGGGTTTGCCAACATCTGAGCAAATCTCTCTTGGGCTGCCTGGTGGTTGTCTTCTGCACCCGGGGTATCAGAGCTCTTTATCTTGGAGCTCGGGGGCATCTCCTAGCTCTAACCATCTCAGCCTGATGTAGGGTGACCCCTCTGTTTGTGTGATATGAGGCAGTAGGATTGTGGTCCTCTAGAAGAAGTCTGTAAGTTGTGACTGTCTGTCACGATCTCGTGTCGCTACAGGTAGGTGCCAGCAACGTCTCTCTATGTCTATGTATCTCCACTAGAAAACAGCCAAACTAGCGCTGATCTCTAGACTCTATGATCTGTCGTAGGGTGGGCTGTCCTGTAAAAACAGCCTCATATCTATCTTTGATACTCATATGCTCTACATCTGCGCAGAAAGTGCTTCTCATCCTCAGTTACCCTCTCTGTGCGAAGCTTGCAAAACCTCCCAGCTTGGGGGGTATGAGCAGCTCTTCCTGACTCTATCTCTGGCCGGTGTGATGATACTCGGAGCTAACCAATCACCACTCCTGAGCTACGTGGCATGTATGTGTCCATGTAGCACGCTCTATGAATGAACCCCTTGTCTAGCATGGTCAAGAAGTGCTCACTGTAATGGCATCTTCGGGGGAAGAGGCTATCTAGAGGCGATCCACGTCTCTCTGATGTAAGAGCTACCATAGATCTTGTTTGAATATTGCATTCCTCTTACTGTGTGTGAGCTCAATGAAGGGTGAGTCCGGGTCATATTGGAAGGGCGGTAACATATCCATGTCTAGTCCGTGTGCTCCAAACCACTCTTGCGCCCCTGTGAGCACCAAGGCTCCTGCTCGCCTAACTTTGAAACCTGTCTAAAGCCTTGAAGGCTCTTCGTGTGAGTCTATTTGATGGCATCTCTCTGATCCTCAGAACGAGACAAACGGTCGAGAAAGTAGCCTCGATTAGCATAGGTGGAATAGCTAATTCTGCTCCAATAATGTCATGTGGTAATAAGGGCTTGTTGTGGAACAAGCGTGATATCATACATATCTGTGGTCTCTCAATTTGCGTCCATGAGGGCTGATAGTCCAAGGGCCCAAACTGCAACAGCATACATCAAAGCCGGGGTGACCAGAGTGTCGAAGAGCCAGCCACCCCTTGGTGCCGGGCTCCTAAAAGTGTGTGTGATGACATCTCCTCTCTAGCATAAAGCCCTTATCCCTTGGTGAGTGTCTGTAGCCTCCTTTGCCATGGTGTAGCTCCGGAGTGGCTGGCAAGTACACATAAGACTCCACCACCTCTATCTGTCCACCTATAACCATAAAGACTGCCGCACTCCTGACTTCCCTAGAAGTACGAAAGATCATGACCCGGCTCCTAAAAGTGTGCTTGATGACAAGCGTCTGTAGCCGCCTTTGCCATGGTGTAGCTCCGGAGTGGCTGGCAAAGGTGACTCCCAAGTACACATAACACTCGACCACCTCTATCTGTCCACCTATAACCATAAAGACTAACGCACTCCTGACTTCCCTAGAAGTACGAAAGACCATGACCTTGGTTTTCCCAAGGTTCGCTCTCAACACTCTCTATGTTATGTGCAGCGGAAGTCATTTATGGTGATAACTCGGAATGAGTGCTCAGTGCGTACTCAAGGTTCCTTTTAATGCACGAGAGACTTCCTTTTACTCCCAAACCCCCCTCCAAGGGACCCCCTCTCTATCGCTAGAGAGGTATTTGCTTTTTTTTGTTTTGTTTTCGGAGTCGGGCGGGGCAAGCCCGGCCGCTCCCCTTATTCACCATAAACGTGAACAAGAAGAACGACCAGGACTATGCCCCGAGAAACCGAAGGCAGACGCTTTTGTCACTAGTTTCCTCTGGACTCGAGAGGCCAGAATTATCTACACTCTTAGGGCGATGACTTTTCCCTTGAGAGACCCATTTCGGTGGGTGTGACAGCGACCAACTACCTCTGTTCAGAGGCCGAGGTACTACGGGACTTGCTTCGGTCTTCCCTTTGGAGTTGCCTCCTCTAGGTAACTTCTCGCTCACCTCACTAAACTGCCTTTGAAACCCGACGGTTTTCCCCTAGGAAATGCCATACCCGCTTGGAAGGGCGTCGGCTCACAGGTGGCGTCCGCTGAGGCTGGTAATGTCTCCCATTATGCATTTCCCAACCTCTTTTAGGTAAAGTTGGCCCCCCCGGGGGGGAATGGCACTTGGGTGCTCTCGTAGCTCATCTGGCTTCGCTTGGGGAGAATTACGTCATTTCCCTCGGAAGGGATCGGATTCAAATAACGGCATAGGAAGGGGAGCATTATCTCCCTATCCGCCTATGCAGAGCACCTAAATACCGGGGTACAACTTCACCGAGGAACTTCGCCACAGGCACATGCCCAGAAGCACCTAAATATCGGGGTACAACTTCACCGAGTGCGGATCACGGCGTACCCAGAAGGGCAGCCGCTTCCCGCGAGCCTCCCCACCAAGGAGGATAACGGTCCTTTCTTCAGGGTCCAACGAAGGGTCGAGAGCGTTGAAGGCGGAGTTGAATTAGTCTAGCCACCTCCCCCTAGAATCATCTGCCGCCGGACACCTCACCAGCAAATGCGAAAGCGAACGACCCTCTAACTGGGAGCACAGCGGGCAAATGCTGTGTCCGCGCATATAACTATAAGCCAGTTTGAGCCCACCTACTCTCGCGAGAGCCAGCATTTTCTCCTCCTTCCTAGTGACTACTGTGCTCCTATTGAGCTGCAGCATGTATCCACCTGTTTGTTCATAGCCGGCCTCCTTATAGGGCTCCAACGCCAGGCACGAATGCCTCTCATCCCACTTGTCCCATGCGTGGTAGCGTACTGAGCTGAAGTCAGCCGCTGGGATATATTTATTCATCCAATTCTCGGTTCTTGTCGTCCAAGTCCACTTCTTGAACGGTTGGTTCTTAGGCTTCTTGTTTACCAAGGAGCCTATCCAAGTAGATGAAACCGAGCGGTACTTGTCAAAAGCCCGTGCTCGTTGTCCCCCACAGAAGGCAGGTACGGGTGGTATGTTAAACTCGTGATGGAGAGTTTCCGTCCCTATAGAGGTTGACCTTGCTCCCTTTCCGAGTAACATTCGCATCCTGGTGGCGACGAGGTGCTGCAGAGAGTGAAGGACACGCTGATCGTGGGCCCCCATAATTTCCGCGCCATAACAAATCACTGGATACACGCACGCCTTAAAAACAGTCAGTCGAGACCAGATAGGGATGGCTCGGTTCGCCAGTAGGTGTTGACATGCGAAGAGACTTTTCCTTCCCTTGTCCGCTCGCTCTTTAACGATACGTTCAATGGAAAAGGTCGAGTCAACGTCGATGCCAAGGTATCTGTACGTCTCACCTACTTCAACCATCTCACCACCCAAAGTAAAGATCCTCATAGAGAGATCTTCCAAGTCGCCGTGGAACACCGTGACCATGCATTTGTCAATTCCAAAGGTCATGCCCCAAGTCTTTGCCCATTCACTTACCTTGTCAAGGCTCGTCTGTAGGCTTTCAGGAGAGTCAGCAAGTAGAACCAGGTCATCGGCAAAAAGGAGTCCTTTTATTCTCTTGAGGAGGTTAGGTACTTCCAGGCCCCATGTTTCCCCATCTGCGTCTAAAATATCATTGATGTATATATTGAATAGACAGGGCGATCCCGGGCATCCTTGGCGGACTCCCCGCTGCACCGGAATCGAATCCGACAGTTGATCCATATGTCGGACTTTAACAGAGGTGGACCTGTAGAGCGCTTGGAAGAATCTAAGTGCTCGACCTTGCAGGGCAGCCGCAGCGAGCTTTGGGAACAACGCCTCGTGCAGTACTGTGTAGTATGCCTTCTTGAAATCAATGTAGGCAACATAAGTTGGTTTCCCATCCTTGTGACAGAGTTTCACGATCTCTTCCAGACAAGCGACTTGCCCTATGCATTCCTCATTAGCACGGAAGCCTGCTTGGCCGGGATTGAAGAAATTCCTCTTTTCAAGCAGCTTAGTGATCCGCCTAATCACGACCGTAGTGAGGACTTTTATGGAAACGGAGATTAACGCGATCCCGTGGTAGTTATCAGTGTTGGTCAAATCGCCCTTCTTGGGGATTGACACAATCACTGCATAGCTAGCCCCGGCCAGGATGTCTCCGGTATCATAAATGCCCTTAATCATGTGCAAGTAAGCCTTGCCCATCTCCGATCGTGGCTTACGCGGATCCGACCTAAGCCCCTTATCTTTCACAAGTAGCTTAAAGAATTCGGGTGGTAACCCGTCACCTCCAGCTGCCTTGTGTCTCTTCAACCGCCGACAGGCCTCCCGCACTTCGTACCAGTTCAACGGGTCACATACTTCAGGCATACCCGGCCAAATGCGCACGTGTTTGTCATACCAAGCAAGAGGATCCTTGCTGGTACCGTCCGTATCGGCGAAGATCCTGGAGTAGTGGCCCTCCCATACTTGTAATTGCCTCTCTGGTTCCATTACTAGCTCCCCATTTGCGTTCAAAGGTTGATTGGCAATAGTTCCTTGCCCCTTCCCAACAATTTTCTTGAGGTGGGTAAAGAATTTCTTCATTTGACCCTCCCTCAGGAGCTCATTCCCTTTTTCCACGAAGCGCTCGAAGGATCTTCGGTTACTGTCATGGACAGCGGCCTTCGCACGAAGTGCTATTGCCTTGTACTCCCTAATCGCCTACCGGCCAGCCCTAGAGCTGGAACTTTTGGTTCTCACCCTATTCCAGGCTTTCCGGCGCGCATTAATGAGTCTCCGAGCCCGAGGTTCGAGTCGACAACCTGACCTTGGCCTCGGCGGGGGCTTCGTAGAAAGAGCTCCTGCCTCTTTGGCAATGGATGTAGCAACGGAAACAAACTTGTCATAGCACTGTTGGGTCGCACGTCCATCCTCATGCTCGAGGTGCAGCAGAGTATTCCACCGATTGTCATCGAGGAATAGTCTGCAATTCACCTCCATCTTGCATGCATCCAATTTGGGTACGGACGGCAAAGTAGCTTTGGCTGCTACTCCCGAATTCACAGAGTGTAGGTGGCACACTAGTGGCCAGTGGTCTGACAAATCTATCCCCCTCTGTACTGTGTTGTTGAGAAGTTGTCTCGCGGCGGACTCGTTCACGATGAAGTGATCGATGTCCGACTTTCCCTTCCCCCACCTGGAATGGTACGTGAGGTTTGAGCCTCGAACCTTTAAGCTCTCGAATCCTCGTCCGCATCTCAGTAGCCACTTATTCAGCGCCCCCCGTCTTCATGTTGAAGTCACCTCCAACAATTACCGGTAGGTTTTTGTTCGAGATGACTCCCAACGTTCGTGCGAGGGTCCTCAAGTGACTGTCCTGGCTTCGCCCAACTGGCGTTGCGGAATGTACACATTGCCATGAATCCAAGCCCCTGAACCTTTGGGAAAAAATTGTATGAAAATTTGATTCGGGGAAGAAAAGTTGAGCTCAAAGGGCCTGAGCTCAACCGCAACCAGAGACGCCATTCCACGTTCTCCTGGTTTTGCAGTGCCTAGGGCATTAAAGACCGAATGGCCGGGGAGTCTAAGAGGCCAACATCCTTGGAACATTCGGGTCTCTTGCACCCCGACAATGTTCCATTTACCGGTTCCCATCAACGACCCAGGTATTTGCTTTAAATTGCACAAATGCTGATACAATGGTCCTAGATGCTGAGATGCTGATGGAATCTTGTTGTAGGCGCTTGGATCTGCGAGGCTAAGGGCTGAAAATGCAAACACTATGCTAGTTGACTTGGATTTGCAAACTGACGACGTGGCTATGGCTGACATCTGAAAACGCTGGCTGAACTGACGGCACAACAGCTGATCTGATGCAAAAACGCTACACGGCTGTATGCTGAAGGGCTAAAAATGCTAACGCTAGGGCTGATCTGATACTGCAGGCTGAATCTGGTACTGTAGGCTGATGCCAGGCAAAAATACCATGGTTGTTGGAGGTGATGGTGAAACACGCTGATGGTGGTGGATGGAGAGAAAAACGCTTGCCGTTCCAACCTCAAACATAGGTGCGTGTTATAAACTATGCTTGGCATACATGCATTTTTCCGCAATCTGAGTATGGTTTGGGAATATTGATCTAGAGGTGAAGAGTTTTGCCTTACTTTCTAAGCTCATTGTGCAAGGATACCACCATACCGAGTTTGAGACTCCCGAGATGGCTGCCAAGGTCATTTCGATGAGCCCGCTGGCCATCCGAGCCGTCAGAGCTCATTTCCGATAGTAGGGCCATCGCTTTGATCCAGCTTCGGATGTTCTTGTCGAGGAGGCAGATCTGCCCATTTCGATTGCTTCCCCGGCTTGAGGAGGGAGTCCTTACCGCTTCTTTCCAGAATTGGTTCCGAGATCGGGACAGTTTTGGACACCCTGCACATGGTAGCTTCAGTTGCAGCCAAGGCTACTAGTGTGCCTTCAGTATGCATTCTAGTTCGTGACACTCATACCTCCCGAAGATGGTTCTTCTACCTGGGGTGAATGGCGGGTGGTTACGCCCGAGGGTGGAGTATTCCGGGCTCCCGAACGAGTGCTTCATTTGCAAGCAGATGAGCCACTTAGCGAAGACTTGTCCTCGCAGGGGATCTCGACCCACATCGCATGCTCAGCCCCCAAGGCTGAACATGTTCAGCAGACAGGTACCCAAGACACACAAGTAGAACTTCGACAGAGGCCAGCGATCAGCCAGCTCATGGCTGGCAGCATGTGAAAGACCGCCGTCGACAGAGACGGGGTCGCACACACCCCCCCCTCCACCCCAGAGTAACAGGAAACGACCGGAACGAGCCCCTGCCGTTCCCGAAACGTGTTCCTGCACAAGCAAACCGCCCGGAACGGACACATGCAAAGCAGTGGTGTGTTGGGGGAGACTTCAACATGTTTGAGGACCCCTCAGATAGGATTGGAGGTAGTCATGATACTGTACACGGGGCTCAGTTGGCAGCTTGGGAGCGGTTATGTATGACCTTGAGGATTTCATATGTTTGGAAGCATGCAGGTTTTGTACGGCCTCCAGACAACTTATCTTACTCTCGCACTAACCGCAGAGTAGGAGGAGCGAATCTATCTCACATAGATCGCTTCTATGCAAGTCTATGTGCCATGGGAGGATCTGTTTGCATTCTCGTATGGACTTCTTTCTAAAATCATGCGCCAATGATTCTTACTGTGACAGACCAACAAAGTGTGATGTTGCGCATCCCCGAGAGGACTTTGCTAGATATAGAGCTCAGAGAGCAGGTGGCAGCACTTTGGACAAGCTTGGGCACTCAAGCCACCCCTGCTAGCAGAGTGGCCATTGGACCTAGAGAGCTTAGTCGCTTCTTCCTTTAGGAGTCTGCAGCTGGCTTGATTGCAAACAAGGAGGAGGAGAAGAGGCTCAGACGAGGCATTGCTTTCCTACAACAGATGCAGGAGCACCACCCTGACAGTCCGTGGTTAGAGGAACACACGCAATAGAAATGACAGGAGCTGACCACCATTCATGAGCGGCGCCATGAGTTCGTCTTTCATCGCCAGGCATCTCAGTGGATTCAGGTGGGCGACAGAGTTATTGGTGAGTTCGTGGAGACTGTGGGGCCTCGCCATGCGTGCACCTCTGTTAGCCAGTTGAGGAGACCTGATGGGTCAGTTGCTTTAGAGCCAGAGGATATGCGTGCGGTTGCTACTCACTTTTACCGTGAGTTGTTTTCACTGTTCACTTGAGCCTCAGTGAGAGCGTCGGGGAGCATGAAGAGAGCAGGTTTGGGCATAGATGCCTTGTCTAGTTATTGAGGAGATGTATGAGAGACTAGAGATGCCTCTTCAGCTAGAGGAGCTCCTCAGGGCACTTTCCTGAGGTAGCTGCCCAAGGGAGGATGGTTTGACACCCAGCTTTTTCTTGGAGTACTGGGAGTTGCTTGGCTCGGATCTATGTAGCGCCTATCAGCACATCTTGCACACTCAAGAGATACGTGACAGCTTGAGTGAGGATCTGATTTACCTCATTCCCAAGGAGGGGGCTTATTGGTTGAGATTCGACAGTGGCGGCCCATCACTATTCTCAACTCGGCCTACAAAATTTTAGCAGCAAAGCTCTGAGTTTGAGAATTCAGCAACTACTTGAGAGCATTATGCATGAGACTTAGACAGGTTTTGTCAAGGAGCGCAGTATCCTTGCCAATGTCTTTACCTTTTGGGAGGCGTCCGCCCTCCCACGTCTCCGAGGAAAGGATCTTGTGATACTCCTTGTCTTTGAGAAGGCTTACGACAGAGTTGACTCGGATTTCTTGGAGGGCACTACGCAAGACGGGCTTCTCAGATGCTTGGATCAGAGGGGTGTTAGCCAGGTGCTCTTGGCAAGGGGAAGAGGGGAACGCTTCATGCTCACGCGTTCGGTTAGACAGGTGCCCTCTTGCCCCCTTCCTCTTCCTCTTCTATGTTGAGACGAAAAGCAGATTTGACTTCCACGAGGTTGGTTTGAATGGTTTAGAGCTCCGTATTAGGGGAGACGAGTTGCTTGACGCGGAGTTTGCTGACGACACAGGCATGTACTAGGAGGGCCATGAGGCCAATCTCCACAAGTGTGAGCAAGCTCTTGAGGTGTTTTGTTGTAAGGGCACTGATGAACTTGAGAAAGACTATGGCTGTCTGGGTTGGCATTGCTCCTACTCCTGATTGGTTGTCGGGCAAGGGCTTCAGGTGGAACCCCCTAAGGACGTTTGTACAATATCGGGCTGCCAAGTTGGCCTGGATTTGTCTCCAGAGCAGCAGAATGTCCCCCCTCCTATCCATTAGGAGGAAGATGCTTCATTAGAGTTCTGCACGTGCTTCTCGGTAGCATGTGCAGCCTGTGGCCATCCTTTGGAGAGTCAACGGCATTGTTTGTGGGACTGCCCCATGGCACAGCAGATTTGGCTTCGGGTTCTCCAACTAATGTCATCCCTATCTATAGCCCGATAGTACACTTGGGGTGTTGCAGCTTGGTCCACTCTCAAGGGCCCAATACTCCACTTTAAGTTGGCTTGCACCAGCAGGATGATATTGATCCAGGAGGGTCGACCTACACTGCAGCTTGCCACAGAGCTCATGTCACGAGGACGTGGCAGTTATTAACCATGTCACAGAGATGTGGCAACTGCTAACCTTGGTTGTTGGTTTCTTTCCAATGGGGTTTATTTTATTTATTTTGAGACCCTCTTTTTGAAGTAGCAAACGGTCGGACATTGTATGGCCAATGTGAACGGTAGATTCACCCGCAGACGGGAAGTGGTCGGCACTGGAATTCGTATGGTAAGAGGATGTCTAGGCTCAGAGCAAGATCATATAGGTCCCCCCGTCGCACTTAGCAAGTTGGTGGATACTAGGAAGTGAACTCAATTAAGGCGTAAAGTCAAGGTGGGACTACCAACAAAAAGTATCCGACAGTTGGGCCACATTGCATTTTTGGATGCGGTCCCAATGAGGATAGATGGTCAGAAGACCAGTGGGAGCCCAACAGAAGCATCTCCTAAAATTTAGGGAACTGCTATTTTGGGCCACGAAATGTGTTCGCGTCATTACCTTCGGTATGACTAGGGGAACACTTTACAACTCTGCCGCGAAGTCAACTGACGCACCAGTTGAGATATTTTTAGCAGGGAAAGCCCTAACTCGGAAACTGGGCGACGTGTCAGCTTGTGAGCGATTCTGCCACTCTAGGAGGCAAAAACGAGCTGCATATCAACAAAGGGGGCGCCATTTTCAGCCACAGGCGGATTGCAACAGGTACAGAAGCTATGGAATGCTTACCTTGCCCTCTATGCACAGTATGGTGACGGGAGTGATGCCCCGCACGCTACATACTGCTCTCTCTCTCCCCTACGTGCAATTATGTGATGCCCCACAAGAGGGCTACTCATTTGACTGATGTACAGTTGTGTGGGTTCATGCTTTTGTGCTGAGGCAAGAGCCTCCTTGAGCAGGAACAGGGGTAGCTAACTGCTGCTCCAAAGCAGGCACTGGTGAGGGTCATAACCTCACCGTACAGGTGCAAAATCAGCGCTGTGTATGCGCTGTAAATTCACTGTTTTTCAGCCATACGGACGCCAGGATCATTGGGAATCGTGCCCCACTGGCAAAGGACAGTTAGGGGACTGTTTGGGGCTGAAAACAGGGCAAAAACCAGTAAATACAGCGTGCTGAATTTACTGTTTTTGGACAGGAATCAGAGGGTATACGACAGTGCAAGCGAGTTCCAGCAGGGGAATTGGTTTCGCGCAAGTTTTGGGGCTGTTATGCTGCCGAAATTTGGCCAAATCAAATGGTATCTAGGTGGATACACGTGAAGGATTCCCAGGACCTTACCTTGTAATTTACCCTCCTAAAGAATAAAGAAATACCGAAAGGGGCGCCAATTTTGGGGCCTACAGGTTGTCGGCGTCTGCTCGGAGCATTCTAGCTTCCGAGCCGTGTGTGAGTTGAAGTGTTAATTCCCATTACAGGTTCTCTTTGCAAAGTGCTCTGTGTGTGTGTATAAAGTAAAGAATTTCGGGTGAAAGCCAACGCCTACCGCCCTACGGGCCGGTTACAGCTCATCCCCCAAGAGTGGTGCAGTGATAGAGAGTGGTGTTGGGAGCTGATCTGCGGCACGACACTCTGATTCATTTGGCAGGCCTCCTGCTTTCGCATCTTCGAGACTCGGTCTGTTCAACCGGCAGAGGCTGTTCCTGACATTTGGCTGGAGCTGATACAAAAACTCAGGGGTTAGTTTGAGAGACTTCAGGGAAGCTCCGACTGCATGCCGGAGCACCGTGCAACTTTCTTGCGACTATGGCATCCAAGGCCTTTCTTCACCATGGTTCAGGGTGCGCCTAGCTGGCACTACCGGCCACCCTCTTCCCCCTGCCAAAAGAACCTGGCTCACACCTCTCTGATCCAAGCATTTGAGAAGCCCATCCTGAGTAGAGTGCGCTCCAAGAAATCCAAGTCAACTCTGTCGTAAGACTTCTCAAAATTGAGAAGGAGTATCACAAGATCCTCTTCGAAGACATGCAAGGGCTGACGCCTCCCAGAAGGTAAAGATGTTGTCAAGGATACTGCGCTCCGTGACAAAACCTATCTGAGTCTCATGTATAACGCTCTCAAGTAGCCGCTGAATTCTCAAACTCGGAGCCTTTGCTAAGATAATCTAGGCCGAGTTGAAAAATAGTGATGGGTCGCCACTGCCGAATCTCATCCAATGAGTCCCCCCTCCTTGGGAGTAAGGTAAATCAGACCCTCACTCAAGCTGCCAGGCAGCAAGATGTGCTAGTAGGCGCTACATAGATCCGAACCAAGCAGCTCCCAGTACTCCAAGAAAAAGCTGGGAGTCAAATCCTCCTCCCATGAATAGCTACCTCGGGGAAGTGCCCTAAGGGCCTCATGGAGCTCCTCTAGCTAGGAAACCTTATCCTCAATTTTAAAAAAATATAAAATTATTTATAAAGAAAAAGTTTCTTAAAAAAATTTAAAAGAGAGAAAAAGAAAGAAAAGCGTGTATTAAAAGAATAATCGGGATCGGGATCATTCCCTAAGCCCAAGCCCAAGCCTGTCTTACGATATAGTATAGACCCAAAACTATATATATATTCTATCCCCACAAGAGAGAGTGAGGGCATGTGGGACAAGTCCTCCACCCTCCCCTTCACACTTGCACCCTTGGACTTTCCATTTTAAACCTTGTTCCCAACTAAAATAGACTATTTTGAGGATTCCAAGAGCATAAAGTAACCAAATCTTGGGCTGTAAAGCACGCAACGTCCCTCTGGCCGAGACACTCGTTTTGAGCTATCACACGGTATATTCCATAGCTTGGTCAGAAAAAAGGACAAAAAATCAAAAATTTGAGAGTAAAACCGGATTGCAAAACACGAAAAAACTAGGTGAACGGCCTTCACGAACACTCACCAACACTTCCAGGGTGTCAAGGTCACATGCATCTACGCTCTGGTCGTGTACTAGAGACGAGCATATAGAGAGTGCCTCTGTTTACAAGGGCACCCATTATCCCTCCACATTAGGCTCTAGGCTCTCAGCAAGAATCCAAGGCAGTACTACTCAAGACCCCCACCTAGCAACTAGTGACTCTTGCTCTGACTCAGACGCGATGGAAGGTTATCCTATACAAAACCCCGAGGAAGAAGGACATGTGTCCACCGGGGCTCCACAACCTAGTGCTAGCATGTTTAGCCGTTTTATGGAGACATTTAGTAGAGCTACTCGCTCTAAACCTGAAACCGGCCCGTAGGGCGGTAGGCGTTGGCTTTCACCCGAAATTCTTTACTTTAAACACACACACAGAGCACTTTGTAAAGAGAACCTGCGACGGGAGTTAACACTTGAATACACACACGGCTCGGAAGCAAGAATGCTCCGAGCAGACGCCGACAACCTGTAGGCCCCAAAATTGGCGCCCCTTTCAGTATTTCTTTATTCTTAAGGAGGGTAAATTACAAGGTAAGGTCCTGGGAATCCTTCACGTGTATCCACCTAGATACCATTTGATTTGGCCAAATTTCGGCAGCATAACAGCCCCAAAACTTGCGCGAAACCAATTCCCCTGCTGGAACTCGCTTGTACTGTCGTATACCCTCTGATTCCTGTCCAAAAACAGTAAATTCAGCACGCTGTATTTACTGGTTTTTATCTTGTTTCAGCCCCAAACAGTCCCTTATCTGTCCTTTGCCAGTGGGGCACGATTCCCAATGATCCTGGCGTCCGTACGGCTGAAAAACAGTGAATTTACAGCGCATACACAGCGCTGATTTTACACCTGTACGGTGAGGTTATGACCCTCACTAGTGCCTGCTTTGGAGTAGCAGTTAGCTACCCCTGTTCCTGCTCAAGGAGGCTCTTGCCTCAGCACAAAAGCATGAACCCACACAACTGTACATCAATCAAATGAGTAGCCCTCTTGTGGGGCATCACATAACTGCACGTAGGGGAGAGAGAGAGCAGTGTGTAGTGTGCAGGGCATCACTCCTAGCACCACACTGTACATGAGAGGGAAAGAAAGCACTCCATAGCTCTTAACCTGTGACAGGTTGCAAATGAGGCCTCTCCCAGCATAAAAATCAGCGCCCATTTTTCTACAAGAGGAAAGTTCACCAAAATGTGACACTTGGCGCATTTTCAAGCATTTTCCCGTTTCGGGTTCGCCGCTTAAAAATATCCCAACCGACGCGTTAGTTGACTTCGCGGCAGAGTTATAAAGTGTTCCTCTAGTCATACCGGAGGTAATGACGCGAACACATTTCACGGCCCAAAATAGCAGTTCCCTAAATTTTAGGAGATGCTTCCGTTGGGCTCCCACTGGTCTTCTGACCATCTATCCTCATTGGGACCGCATCCAAAAATGCAATGTGGCCCAACTGTCGGATACTTTTTGTTGGTAGTCCCACCTTGACTTTACGCCTTAATTGAGTTCACTTCCTAGTATCCACCAACTTGCTAAGTGCGACGGGGGGACCTATATGATCTTGCTCTGAGCCTAGACATCCTCTTACCATACGAATTCCAGTGCCGACCACTTCCCGTCTGCGGGTGAATCTACCGTTCACATTGGCCATACAATGTCCGACCGTTTGCTACTTCAAAAAGAGGGTCTTAAACAAATAAAATAAACCCCATTGGAAAGAAACCAACAACCAAGGTTAGCAGTTGCCACATCTCTGTGACATGGTTAATAACTGCCACGTCCTCGTGACAAAACCCGAGGCCAATGAAGTGGATAAAGGCGGTGGGGAAGTAGATTCTCTCTTCACATCTCGCGTGGACCTCACACCCCCTAAGAGTGTCCATGTGGATATTCTGCATACCTCCTTCAATGCAGGCCCTACCGAGCTACCTCCCTTGGAAGTTCCCTCTAAAGTACCGACCACGAAAGACAAAACCACGGGGAGCAACATTGCTTCCACCTCACAAGGGACCTCTAACACGTCAAGTCTAGAAGGGTTATTCCTTAATGAAAATTGAAAATATAACCTTCCCACTGAGATATTGTCGGAGAGATTGTACAATCCACATCTAACGCCTTTAATATTGAGGAGAGACAATGAATGATCTGTAATGTCATCCATGGCATAATCCACTCGGAGACAAAATCGAAGCGTAAACGTAATCTCAACTCGCCCCATGAGATTTTTGGATACGAGCAAGGCCAAACAGCCTACTCTATCACAAATGGAGACTCCTATGATGACTCCCATGTACCCCTCATACATCGTTTCGCCTGGAGTCTCGATGCAATCCGAGCCCACAAACAGCAACTTTAGTTTTCCCTACTTTGGCTCAACTTCCTCTCAGAGAAACCGTGGCACCTACTCCAATGATGGACTTGACAAAGAATGCACCCATTACCTCTAGGGCTAGTGCAGTACCGCTACCTAGTGGCGTAGTACCTACCACTGGGCCTCGACCGTACATGCATGTAGCCACTTACGCACACATGGCTCCTACACCTCCGATTGTACCAATAGCATATGCTCCACGAGTGTCATTCTCGAGCCCTTCTCCGAGTGGGCCTATGTCAAGTCATATTCCATATCCTACGTCGGCTACATATATGCCGAGGCCAGTAAACACCCCCGTCTCACATATGATTCCGGGAGTGCCTCCATCGGCCATGCCTCCTCACATAGGTAATTTGGCAGCATTTGCTCAAACGATAGGTCGATCTATTGCGGAGAATATGCATCATGCGCCTAAGCGAGAACCTACGAGTAAAGCGTAATAAATTGCAAAGCTTACGCAAAAATTCAATGTAGACAAAGATGCTCGAGAGCACATCGAAGTATTTGAACAAGTATGTGATTCCCTAGGAGAACACAATGAACTACATAAGTGCAATGCTTTAAGCTTGACTTTGAGTGGAAAGACTGTAGATTGATATATGACCTTAAGGATAAAAGAGAGAACAATTTACCCACTCTTCAGAGATTGTTCCTGAAGGAGAAGGTGTGCTTTGGGGTGTGTAGCATCTCAACTACAAAAGGCCAAACATGAGGAAGGTGAGTCAGTGAAAGACTTTATCAGTCGTTTAAAGCACTTAAACTCTCGTTGTCCTGTAAATGAGCGTTTCAACGGTGACCAATTGCTCGATAGATTCCTCCGAGGATTGCAACATGAAAGTATCTATAATCGCCTAGTCGTTAGAGGTATTACTACCTGGGAGGCGGTCACTACCAATGCAATCCAATTGAAAGACAATTTAATGATTGCAGGTGAAACAGTGTGCTCTGAGCCAAAGTCTAGTAGCTCGCAAGCATCGGGGCATGAGCCAATGACAATAAAGCCTATTGTTAAAGAGCGAAGATATATGAGATGACTTTGTAGATCTCACCAAGGCCGTTCAAGAAAGTCTTAGAGATAATCGTGCTCCACAAAACAATCATATGTAACCAAGAAGGGAACAACAATGGTGCTCAATTTGCTTTGGTCCACATAGCACTAGTGAATGCCCTACATTTAGAGTAAAATTCAACGGGAATTGCAATGCATGTGGTAGGTACGGTCACCAAGCTAAGGATTGCATAATGTTCAAACGTGTGATGGTGAATAGACCACCTTTGGCCTGGACGGATTCACCTCAAGTTCTTGCATTGATGCTTGTCCCACTTGTTGAGCAACTATCGCAACACATGGTTCTAGAGCCCAAAATGTTGTTCAAGCTACACCGCTACCACCTCTAGTGCTAGGACCGCAGCCCCCGCATCCAAGAGTCACCCCTGTGAATCATATGGGTTGCAAGCCATCTAGTGCTTGTTTGGATGGCTGTGAGTAAGAAATAGACACTAGTATTGCCTATGGGATGGATACTCTTCAAGAGTGTCCTATATATTACATGGAAGATTGTTGGAGGCAAGTCAAGCCTGTTTATCAAGCAGCTGCTCTCGCAGCAAGAGGTCAAAACATCAACCTCATGACTAGAAGACCACCTCTTCAATGCTACGTGTGTGGTGGACCACATCGGATAGCTAAATGTCCTATTAAGCTACAAAAGAATGCCACACAAGTGCAAACCAGTCAAGGGAGCACATCCGCACTGTCAGTACTCACATGTAATCGTTGTGGCATAGATCATTTGATTGCACAGTGCGCCCATAACCCAAATGCACCCAAAATCACACCCTTGAATTTGGTCAAAACTGCTAGTGTGACATCAGCAATACCACCCATTGAAACCGCCAATGTGACAATCCTCCAAAATTCAAGCCATATCCCTGAAGAGAGATATACTGCATCAATTGCCCACGCAAAGAAAAAGAAAACACGAAGGAAGAGATCGCTAAATATCGGAAGTTCAAAACCGAGTTCCAAGACAAACATAAGGACAGGAGATGATCCTGTGTATATGAATGACCCCGAGGATGATTCCGATGCAATCGAAACTATCGAAACCAAAACCATTACCCCAAAGGGAAAAGCCAACCCAAAACACCATGAGCTAGAGCCAAATAGAAATGCAAATGGGAAGAACCATAAAGAATCCTTGAAAACACAATAAGTGTTTCCAAATCCAATCAAGAACCCCCAAGATAAGCCACGAGGGCAAATAGAGGAAAATTGCAATAAGAAGATTGGGCATAGTTACATGGGACAGCGGGTCGGGGTCGGGAACGGGGTCGGGACGGCAAAAGTCAGGAAACGGGGACGGGGGTCGGAACGGCAAAAAAAAAAAGAGAGTTTTTTTGGCATTTTTTGACCTACTCACATGCCACACACATAGAGCATCACTTTGACCATAAATTTACACTAAATAGACCAAAGAACACGAGTCATATAGACTGAAATGTGCTAATAAAACATCGATGATCGATGGATACAAAATGAGAAGTGCATGCTACAAGGGCTCAAGAGTCAAAAAGCCTAAAGGACTTAGGACAAGCCTGAGGCCTCAAGGATAACAAAAAGTACAAAGGGCTATGTAGTAGGTAGAGTCGTAGACTCAAGAGTCTAGACTCGAGAGTCGAGTGATCAATGATCATCAAACTCAAGAAGTGCTCGCCTGCTGAATCTCCACATCGTCGTAGTAGTCGAGGTCGTCGGCGACGTATGAGGGCTCGGGAGGCTCGCATTGAGGCTCGAAATCCTCCTCTAGCTCCTCCAAACGAGTATCGGCCATAGATGGATTCTCTTGTGCCATCTCCCACTCAGTGAAAGGATCTGCCTTGTGTGTGACTCTCTTGGCAAGCATGCGTAAGTTAGCGCTCACAAACACCAAATCATTGGCCCTCTGAACCCCAAGGCGATTCCTCTTCTTAGAGGCAATGTGGCTGTACACACTCCATAGTTGCTCCAAGCAACTAGTGGTACATGCTTGGCTAAGGACACGAACAGCCAAGCGCTGCAAATGTGGGCCATCTCCTCCATAGTCCTCCCACCACAAAACCGAGCCAATCTTGTTGCGATCAAGCTGTGCATCTACACATCCATAGGAGCCCTTCTTTTGCCTGTAGTTGAGTAGCTCGTCTCTAATCTTGCACCTAATGTCACTGCTAGGCTCAAGGCGCTCCAATGCAAGTCGCCATCCTTTGCTCACCTCCTTGTCGGTCTCTTGACGCCTTCCTTGAAACTCAGGGTCAAGCACATAAGCTGCCGCATGAAGTGGAGAGTAGTATCCATTCCACCTTGACTCACACAAGCCATGAATATCCGCATATTGAACAGGGTCAGGCACAAGCTTCTCAAGTGCCTCTATCATCCGATCCATGGCTTCGTAGACTTTGCCAATGCATGGTTGCAAGCCATCCACCACTCGAAGTAGGTGTAGAATAGGCTTGACCATGGCGTCAAGAGTCTTCACCTCCTCCCACCAAGCGACGTCGTCGGCCCATTCTCGGCATTTCAATCCTACTGCTGATGTAGACTCCGGCATGGCCTCGAACTCATCACTGAGAAAGAGGCCCCTTAAGGCTCCGTCACATGTAGACAAGCGGCCTAGCATAAGCCAATTGAATGCAAATCTTTTCTCTGAATATTTGAGCAAGGACAAGTGGCTCCTCTTTGAGAATTCATGGCGCACTTTTTGATGGTTGAGCACAAAGGAGACAATTCGAGAGGCGTCACCACTGGTGGGTGAAATCCATGACAAGTTCCCTATGTCCTTGAGGAGGTTATTGAGGCAATGCGCCATGCAAAATGTGACATGGATGCTGGGATACATGCCCTCAATGATAGCTCCGGCTGCCCTATTTGACGCCTCTCCATCTGCAACCATACAAAGGACATTCTCCGGGCCGGTGATCTCTATGGTGCTTGTCCACTCCGTAGCAAGCATCTTGGCGGCCTTGCCACTATCAGATGCATCATGTGACTCCACAAAGTACATCTCCCCCCGAGAGTAGGCCGCCACCCCGTGGATGGACCGCTTGCAGGTGTCGCTCCATCCATCTACAAGAAGAGAGACGCCATTGGTCTCCCACAAATCCTTTGTTGCTTGGGCCGCTTGCTCCACGGCAAGCTTCTCTTTGTCAAGGAGGGTGGTGCGAAGCCTCTCCGATGAAGGTGGCACATAAGAGGAGCCATATTCCCCTATTTTCGTAACCATGGTTCGAAAGTATGGAGACCTATCCACACAAAATAGAGCATGTTGCGTTAGTATGGAGAGTCCAGAAATTATAACCCATTATGAATACAAAATGGAAGATTGCAATGTGCATATGCCAAGGGAAACTCACCGCGAAGCATGGAAGGCAATGTGGTCGTGGAAGAAGAATCGGGCAACCGACCTATCCACCTCTTCCTTCAATTTAGGATTCCAATTTTCGTTGAGAGTGGTTTGGCGATGCGGAAGGGAAGAGGACGGTGTAGATCCATGGCTCTTGAAGGTTCGAGAGATGTCGTCAAGGTTGGCTTCCCTTTGCTCTCGCAGTGTCGCCGTGGCGGAGGGATCAACGGAAACAAAACGGCCCCTCTTGGCCGCTTCCGCAACCTCATACACCGTGAGCTTCTCAAGAAGATCCAACCTCTTCTCGAGAGCTACATGAGGGCAAAACTTCACCTCGTGACCGGGTTCATGAAGAAGATGGGCTCGCACTTTGTTTGAACCACCCGATCTCTTGTATGGACATAGCTTGCACGTCCATGGTCTTGCACCGCCACCTTTGCCACGCGAGCTAAATTCGACTTCATCCCACCACGACCACGTTTGCACGGCGGGCCTCCTTCGAGAAGAAGCGGCTTGAGAAGTGGAGTTGGCTTGAGATGACATGATGGTGGAGAGACTCGAGAGAGTAGAGCTTAGAAGTTAGAGGAGTTAGAGGAGAGCTTGTGTGGAGAGAGAGTAAAGGAGAGCTTCAAAGTGGGTAGAAGAGGGAGAGGAGAGCTTCAAAGTTCAAACTTCAAAGTGGATAGAAGAGGGAGAGACTTGAGAGTGGAGACTAGAGTGTAGAGTAGTCAATGGTCATGCTTCAAGCTTGAGCAATGAGCATTGAGTAGAGAGGAAAGCATTGATGATTGAGTAGCTTGAGCCTTGAGCTTGAGGGAAATGGAATGAGCATTGAGACTCTTGAGTATTAAGAGGCCCAAGGGAGCCTTTTATAGCCTCCCAAGGGCCAAGGCTCCCAAAATGTGGCAGTTGGGGCTGCACAGATCCATTAAAAACGGTCATAAACGGTCAAATTTTGGAATGGACTGCAGCCGTTCCCGGCCGACCCCGTCCGACCCCTGCCGTTCCGGTCCGTCCCCCCTGCGACCCGCCCGTCCGGCCCGATTTCCGTCCGTCCCTCGGCGTTCCCTTCCGTTCCCGGCCCGATTACGGCCGTCCCCCGGCCCTAGGGCCCGTCCCCCCCGTCCCCTGTAACTATGAGATTGGGACCTACCCAAACCCAATAGAGAAGATTGAGTGAGTTCAGTATCTAAGAGGTTTGGTGGAGGAGACTCAAAGAAAGTTGAAACCAGAACCTAAACATATGAAGATTTCTGACACAGTGTTTCCCACGCAAGTCCATCCTCACCACACGAACCATCGACCGTTAGCCATACCCAGTATCATTCGAAAAGAGAGTGAGGACAAGACATCAAAAAGTGGTCCTACACCTTTCTTGTATAAAAGGATGTTTAGTGAGGGAATGTCTGATCCCATTGAGAAAGGGAAGAGTCCATCCTCACTAGTTCCTAGTCAAGGACCTACACCTCACAAAATGCCATTGAATATTGCCAAGCTAGTGGATTTCATGTCTTCAGAGGTCCGAACCACTATCATAGCAAAGTTATACGGAGATCCTGAGCTATTCTTTGCACTTCGAGCATTCCTCAATGGGGAGCTACAAGCTAAATTACCGCAGTTTGCGCAAATGAATAGGTTTGATTCGATTATGAATGTTCAGGAGAATTGAGTGCAATTGCCTGACTTAGATGGCCACGAGAGGTACCCATCAACGGATTAGGGCAGTTGTTTGAAGGTGACCAGTCTAATGCAACCCTACCTATCACTACAAAGGGATATATTGTAAAGGGAATCCTTGATGGTGGTGCGGGAGTTAGCATCGTTACTAGAAGTTGTTGGGAATCCATGGGAAAACCCCACCTCAGCATTAAAAACAATGTGGTAAAGATGGCCAATGGTACCATTGCAAAACCTATTGGGATGCTCAGGGATCTTAAGATCAAAGTTCTAGGGCATGGGATACAACATACTTTCATCGTGATGGATTTCTCTAAGCACCCTATGTCATATCGAATGATCTTAAGACAACCTTTTATGAGGGAAGCACAAATGGTCCATGATTGGTCTAAAAACCATGTCTATCTGCAATTCCACGACAGTGTCATTAGAGTGGATTTGGTACACCCCCTAGGAAGTAGAGCCATTATCGATCATCGCTTTGACCACAGTTCACTCAGCCCCACTACAATATTGCTATACTTGTAAGAAGGATACAAACACTGGCCAGGATTCTCCTTATACAGGTATAACAGAGTCAAATAATGTTGATTGAATACCTCGAGAAACAGAGGAACCACTTGGGTCACAGCAGAGGGGGAAAAGTTACCATAGATTGCACCCCTAAACATGATAAGTGCAATGCATATATCCTCTAAGGGTCAGACATTTGTAGACCAACCTGATAGTGCCACTGATGACTCTAAAGAAGACTTTGACCAATGCAACTCAGAGACTAAAGCCCAAAGTGAAACTGATTTTGAGCCTCATGAATTGGGAGATAAAGCAATTTTTAGAGTCAAAACATTCAAGACCGAGTACATCAACCTATGTTAGTTTATCGGAGAGTGAAGAGGACACCAGCGAGGACCAATCTACTCAGTCAAATCTAGATGTAAATCAAAACTTGTCCTAGGCAAGAAAAAGAGAAGCTATAAGAGGCGGCAATATCGAGCAAATGTGCGTGCTCAGATGAATGAAAAGAAATCCACTGCAAAATGGCTTTGTTATGTGGAAACTTTGGATGCTCATCGAAAGCTAGTAGACAATTGGGGTGAATACCTCCAAAGTTTTATGTGGTGCAATCCACAACCCCATGACATTGCCCAAATAGCGATTGCGGAGAAGCCCAAGTTGAGCCGTATAGCGAGGAGACGACAGAACCGGGAGTTAGCCCAACAACAAAAAGAAGCGGAAGCTAAGGGCAAGAAATTGAAATATGCTGGTAAGGGACCGTATCGAGTATGTGAAATTACCCCCCAAGGTACCATTCCTGTGGAGACTCTAGATGGAGTTGAAACCGTGGGATTCCTCAATGGGAGTAAATTCAAAAGATCCTATGATTCCCTTAGCCAAAAGGAATTAGGTGCCATCCATTAAAAGAAAGCAGCAAAAGAACCAGCTGATTTAAAAAAGATACAAGCCAAGATTGAAGCTCGAGAGCGACAACAACGTATTAGATGCCAACAAGAAGCCAATCTGGGTGTTACCATTCATTCCAAGTCAAAGCAGATGACGATTCTATAGACTCTGAACCGCCTCTACGGTACCCAGTCAAGTTGAATATCTCTTATGGGAAAGTACTATATAATGCATTATTGGACACAGGAGCTCAACATAATTTGTTATCTTATGGAGTGTGGTGTTAGCAAGGAAAACCACCCTTATCCACCAGTACCATCCAAGTCAAGGGCTTCACTAAGAAGAAGGCCACTGTTTTTGAAATCCTACACACTCCTGTTATTTATGACAACAGGACGGTTGCTCAAAGCTTTTTGGTCATGCCTCTCGGCACTATGGGAGGTAACATAAACCTAGGGTGCACGTGGATGTCTACAGCTAAATGTAGTATTAATTAGGGAACTGAGAGTATCACGACACAGAAACCAACTCTCAACCCTACTCCTCAAGCAGCAGTCCCTGAGATATCGCCTCCAAAGGAATCACAGAACAAAACATTGCAGATCCAAGAGGTTAAAGCATACATGTAGCACAAATCTCTATCCATGACTAAAACAGAGAATGTGGCACCCAAGAATCAGTGTATTTTGACAAGGGGAACATACAAATGGGTCCCTAAAGCTTTGTTAACGACCACCTTCGATGCTCAATCTGGTTCAAAACAGAAGCCTCGTAAGAGACGCCCTACTCGCCCCGAGAAAAATGTAAGAAAACGTTACGTTGGATTCCTAAACGACTATTAGAAGCCCAAAGCTACTATGACAAAAATCATCAAATCTGAGTACCTAAACGTAAATTCTGTTCTTTCCTGTCACATTTAGACCCATGTGAGTCGGATCCTGCAACTTGGAACCGATTAAAGACCGGGGGAAGAAAAAGATCATAGAATACTACACACTTGTTCATCCACCAAAATACAAACTCTTACACAACCTCCACCTACCATTGTAAATATCCAGAAAAACAAGAAAGAATTTACACCTCCCATTGTAAGTTCACCACCTAAAGCAAGGTTGCAAGTAAGATCATGGGAGAGTACCTTACCACCCTTGCAACTTGATGAAGCGCCTAGAGTGGCACAAAACTATTGGTCAAAGTCTTCACCCATTACAGCTTGGAACAAGTGGTTTCAAAAGGTGACGATATCTTTCCAAAAAGTATGATCTACCCAAAGAAGGGGAGAGTGTTTACTGACATCCGTCATTCGCTTGCTTCCCTCTTAACCTTCCTCCTTGACCTCTTAATCTCCTAATCTTAGGGACTGTATATACATAGTCTTATACTTATACTAACAAAAAAAACAAAAACAATATCAATAATAGAGACTGAGGAAGACTATGGTCTCATTGAAAATGATTTTGTTTATCTAGATGATGAGAATAGAGGCCTAGCCTTAGGGATGCCACCCGGTTTATATAATATCCTCTTTCCTTGATTCCACAAGTGGTGACAAATAGGTAGGTTAGGAGTCTAGATTTTGTTTAAGCTTGTTTCCTTGAATTTTTGGTCTTTTCACACTGACATTCATCCATGAGGTATAGTGCCTTGTTGCTTGATATTGTTATGTAGGAGCATTGAGAAAACTTATATGGATCTCTATCCGAGGACATCTCTTCAATGACATGAGCTACCATACAGGAGCAAGTGTAATTATCCATGATTGGTTTCCTATTTTCGTTGTCATTTGTTTTAAGTGTATATGTTGCTAGTACGGCATGATCATAGATTGTGAAATTATGTTGCTACTTTGCCACATAGATTGTATAAAATGGGAATCTTTTAGTAACTTACAGAAATTAATTCGTTTAGAGTCTAATAGTATTTGTTTTGCCTTTAAGAAAATGGCATGACTTTAGGTTAACTTTTGATCTTTGACCAACTAGTCTTGTGCATAAAATCTGTTATTAAAGGTAGAAACCTTAGGGGTGTTTAGCGGTAGACGTTGGCTAGTCGTCTAAAAGGCAAAATGGGCATAGCTTAATGCTAAAGAACTCAAGTAGCTACCAAATTCAAGGGCTCATCACTTCACTTCATGTGATGAATAACAACACACTCCAGGTAGGCGGATGACTATCATGTGCCAAATCCTAGAATGGACGCTCTCTAATTAATGAAATTGACATCACAATGCCAAAATCAAGAGAGTAAAACCCATGGCCTAGACTTTAAATGTAAACCAAAATCCGGTACTCAATCGCCAAAAATCATTCACGTTAACCGATGACGGACGCCTTATCACATTGTTTTGAGTCATGGGCCAGGCTTGTCGGTCCTATAGGTGCTTAAATAGGTGCTTGGGTGATTGCCGATGAGAGGCACACCACATATCTCATTTGACAATATTTTTACTTTGACCGGCCAATGTGGACGCCCATGTGTGAATGAACCAAATCCATATAAAAGGGCCATTGTGACCTAAATCCCTCAATTCTGAAGGATGCATGCTAAAGAAGCGTGCTCTTGCTCCATCTCCTTCTCCATTAAGTGCTTCACAGAGAGAGAGAGAGAGAGAGAGAGAGAGAGTGAGAGTGTGCGATTGAGCAATGCGACGGCATCGGCGACGGCGAGGCGGTTGGCGGCGGCGGTGGCTAACTCTTCTTCGCTGCGAGGAATCCTTCACGGCGGCGAGCATAGATCGATGAGTGACACACCCTTGCATTCTATAAACTTGCTAGGTTAGCTTGGTCGTGTGCTTGTAGCCATTCGTGGCTCGCACACGGTGCTCGACAAGTCCCTGGCTCCAACACATGCGGCAGACAAGCACATTTTTGGCGCCGTTGCCGGGGAGTTGTCTAGCACCAAGCTTGAGAAACACTCTGTGCTGCCTCATGAAGTCACTTAGTGCATGTAGGAAAGGTAGAGAAACGTGCATGTGTGTGCTTTTGGTACAAGCCTGTTAGGAATGGCATGGAAGTTCTGTTCTGTTAAGCTATGTTTAGTTTTGTTAAGTCTTGTTAAACTCTGTTCACTGATTCTGTCAACCTTGTTTAAGTTTTGTTCTGCACTATGTTACTTCTATTCTGCAGTTCTGTTTTGGCCTGGTTCTGCTAAGTCCACGCGCGCAACCGCTCAATTGTGTGTATGGCACGCAGATCTGTCTGCGGCCACAGCCACACACAACTTCGTGCGCGTGCGGCCAACGACCACGTAGGAAACCTTATCCTCAAATTTATTATTAAAAAAAAATGAGAGGAAAAGAAAGAAAAGCGTGTATTAAAAGAATGATCGGGATCGGGATCCAAGCCGAGGCCTCAGTCCTCAATCTTACGATATAGTATAGACCCAAGACTATATATATAGTCTACCTCTACAAGAGGGAGTGAGGACATGCAGGACAAGTCCTCCACCCTCCCCTTCACACTTGCACCCTTGGACTTTCTATTTTAAACCTTGTTTCCAACTAGAAATAGACTATTTTGAGGATTCTGAGGGCGTAAAGCAACCAAATCTTGGGCTGTAAAGCACGCCTCGTCCCTCTGACCGAGACGCTCGTAAAGCTGTCAAATGAGATATGTGGTGCACCTCTCATCAGCGATCACCTAAGCACCTATCCAATGACTCGAAACAATATGTTAAGGCATCTATCATCGGCTAACAGAGAGGCATCTCTAGTCTCGCACGCATCTCAGTGATGTGAGAAAGAAGTCCTTGAGAGAATGCAAACAGATCCTCCCATGTCACAGATACGATCACTCGTGTAGAAGCCATCTATCCGAGATAGATTTGCTCCTCCTACTCTGCGGTCAGAGCGAGAGAAAGATAAGTTGTCTTGAGGCCGCACAAAGCCTGCATATTGTCAAACATTTGAAATCCTCAAGGTCATACATAACCGCTCCCAAACTGTCAACTCAGCCCCGTGCACAGTAGCATGACTACCTCGAATCCTATATGAGGGGTCCCCCAACATGTTGAAGTCTCTCCCAACACACCACTGCTCTGCTTGCATGCGACAAAGACTCTACAATATGTGACCAAAATTCTCCTCATGCACAATGCCTCCAGGCCCAAAAGCAGCTGACCAAAAAGTCTCATAGCGGTCATGCAGAATTTGACCACATCCCCAAATGTGGCTCTCACAAAGATGATGCTCCTGGAGCATAAGAATATATTAATCATACCACCCACAAGGCATCTCTGAAGCTCCTAACGCAAGCGGCTCCTTTGGTGCTGAAACTCGGGTTGTCACAAAATGATGACGTGGCAGCAAGCTGTACGGACAGGCCCCAAATTTACGCTTACAGGTTCCATGTGGTAGCAGTACGGATTTTCGCATAATGCGCTAACATGCTCACGTGGTTGTTGTATGGAATTCCGTAATTTGCCCTGACTGCTTTTTATGGCCCTTTGGTGCTGAAACTCGGGTTGTCACAAAATGATGACGTGGCAGCAAGCTGTAAGGACAGGCCCCAAATTTACGCTTACAGGTTCCATGTGGTAGCAGTACGGATTTTCGCATAATGCGCTAACATGCTCACGTGGTTGTTGTATGGAATTCCGTAATTTGCCCTGACTGCTTTTTATGGCAGCTTTTGGGACCAAATGCTTTTGGGACACTTTGCTTTGGAGTTTAACTGCTTTTGGGGCTCTGCTTTTGGGGCATCCCTTGTAAGAATAAATAGACCCAAAGAGCCTCACTCTTCAGAGCATCTGGATGCAAAGTCTGAGAGCACAGGTTCCCCTCGAGTGTTGTACTTTGCTCAAGCATTAATATAAAAATAAATACCGAAAGGGGCGCCAGCTTTTGAGGCCATTACCTCTGGGCATGGAACTACGCCGGGCCGTGCCGAGTAAATTGAACTGTGATTTAAAGTTGTGAAGTGTTTTTAAGGGATTCTCTCACGTGTCATGTCACATTCCCGACTTGGGGTGCCCAAGCCGGTGACTGTGGTATCAGAGCTTCATGCGTTTGCTTTCTCTAAAAATACCGGTCCTACCACAGAGAAGGCACAGTACTTTGGCCCTTGGGCACTTTGGAAATTGTTAGCCACTCCCACCCCGGAGTTATTAGCCACTCTCACCCTTACTTCATCGCGCATTGGGCGCGCTCCCGTCTTCATCGCTTTCTCTTACAAGGCATAAGCCATAAAGAAACCTAGATTACACTTGTGTTCTCGTGGAGAATCTCACAGAGATAACACCTCTCAGCGAGAAGGTAAAAAAAAAGTTGCAATCGGGCGCAGAAACTGAAGAAAAGAAAAAAGATTTGGATAAATTCTTCGACGGAGAAGTTTGCCAGAGCGAAGTACAAGCGTCGACTGCAGGTTGAGACGTGTGCAAAAATTGATCAAGTACTCCAGAGACCCGAGGTTTGCGCGACCTGCAGAATTACCCGATTGATGAGATTCACTCGAGATGGCGTGAGGCCATTGATTCTACTCTTAAGACAGGAGGAAAGTTGAAAAGACAAACAAGTTGTCACATGCACATCTAACCCTAATGTGCATGTGGACAAGCTACACTAGATCTAGGGTTTAGGTCAGCTTAGGAAGTGTTCTAGCACCCTTGTGAACCTGTGCACAGGCAGTGGATGTCCAGGCACTTAGATTAGTTGCATATTCTGATTGCACAACTATTAGCACACAGGATGTCCATGTTCCAGTCAGTGAACCCAACTTTGGGGCAATACATTTTATTGGCATATTTATTTATTTATAATTGAATATGCCATTATGGGTCGTGGGGCTGTTGGCAAGACTGCTCGACCAAGCTTCAGTTTGCTATAAAGGAAGCACTTGGGCAGTCATTTCCAACAAAAGAGACAGAAGAAGCTCAGGATTGCAGTGTTCTCTCCTCAGCAAGACGACAGAAGACCTAACGTTTTCAGCCAGCAGAACAGCTAGCATTTTTGGATTCTTCCAGAGCATCTAGCGCTTTCATTTGCAGATCAGTCCCAGCGTTATCAATTCTGCAATTGATGCGAAAACAAAATCACAATTGATCCAAATGAACCACAAGACAATTGACTAAAGACATATAAATTCAAATATACTTCAAATGACTCAATGAGGTGAACCACCCCAAACCCAGATAATAGACTTCAATGCAAAT